>NC_091293.1:26801870-26844370 GCF_038502225.1 Cherax quadricarinatus | reverse complement strand
ATTTAGTTGGGTTAGGCTAAAATAAATTGTTCTTGTTATAATAAGGTTAGGTAAGTTTTCTAAGATTCTTTTAGAGCAAAATTAAAAATTTTTACATTAACGTTAATGAAAAAAATATATCGTTAAACGAATAAGAGAAATTTTTAGAAAGGACTTAATTTTAAATGAGTTCATGCTAATTGACCAGTTTTACATATTCGGCACGACATATATATATATATATATATATATATATATATATATATATATATATATATATATATATATATATATATATATATATATATATATATATATATATATATATATATATATATACGTATGTATATATATATATGTGTGTGTGTGTATGTATATATGGGTCTTCCTGAAACTGGTGGCCCCACCCCCTTTCAGCTTCAGAGTATGGCAAACGTAAAGGCACAGGTGTAGTCTCACGCAATCTACCATCCTTCCAGGATTAGCATAGTGACTCAATCTGGTCGCTTTTGACTTCCGACAAACCTCAGTACTTGGGTTTACCGTACAGCTGGGCAACGGGCTGTGGCGAGACATTTCTTGATGATGTTGTTGACCTCCTCATATCTAACATACTTCCCTTCTGATGTATGACACACGAGACAATTTAATCCGAACTGATCAGCTGAAGCCGTGCCGCAAATACACTTATGTTTCGTGAGTACTGGGGCGGCCAGGCAGCCCCCATACTTGTCCAAAGAGGAGTTGGGAGCAGCCAAAATGAAATCTACTACATGTGGTGCTTTCACGGCTAAGAGACGAGCTTTGTCCTTTCCTGAAGCGTTGTTGAGCATTGTGTCAGCGATTTTTTCCATGATCGGTTTGTCCCAGTGAGACTGTGCTCTTTGGGAGGAGCCGGTCTTGAGCTCCTACCGCATCTCTCAAGCTTTCTGGGACAATCTCCTTCACTAGTTCACTGAAAGTTATACACGAATACAGAAATGCAAGTAAAGCTACCTGCCTTGCCTTGTGCACCCCTATACCTCCCAATCGCACTGGAAGAGTATCTTGACTGGTGGTGTACAGGTTATTTGCAGCTTTATTGATGCTCGCATAGCAGAAAGAGTGTATGTAAACAATCAATTAACTATCCACCGTTAAGTTTTCCCCTACTTTAAATTACATTTGACTGGTATAATAACACATGAACACTCCATGTTAACCTCATGAGTGTCGCTAAGATTTTATATAAACTCTAATGTTTCAATTGAATAGATTATCGTTGGATAATGTTATTGAATCTCCTCCTTCCCTCCCCTTCCCAAGTTCATAACACCTGTTGAACATTTAAAGAGCCGGTATAACTCAACGCATTTTAATTCCTTCGTTTTTAACAACTTCGATATGTATATAGTTATTTCCATTCCTTCATAATACAAGAGAGACAGAACAGTGTCTTTAACTCTTTCAACTTTTTTGTCTCGATTCCTTCATTGAAACGCAGCAATTACTCAGTTTTTGTTCTAGATCTTAATTAACCCTTTGTTGCCATTGCTAGGAGTTGAGCTGCTATAACCAACCATGCTGGAAGTCTAATAACAACTATGGTGTAGAAATATACCTAGTTGGATGAATCTTATTGTGGCTAGCTGGTCTAGTGGCTAACGCGACGGGCTGGAGTTTTGAGACTCTCTGACCGCGGGTTCAATCCCGGCCGGGGGTATGGTTTGTTTACAATCGTGTCATTACGATTTCTTGAGTCACTTTATAACATGTCTTCTCGAATTCATCAGTACGCTGACGTGGCCAAGCTAGGACTTCAAAAAACTTTTACCTCCTGGCCAGCTCTTGACAAGAAATGAAATCGGCTTAACAAATTGAGAGCCATATATAAGACTCCATTAACGGCAAACTCCGTCTTCTTCATTATTATTTTTGGTTATAATAAAAAATAATAATCAATCATCCTTCTGAGTAAATTAGGATCTTTATTTATGTCAAATAGTACTCAGAAGACCTGTTGATCCAACTTTCTCTCGTGTATGTATTCAAACATTACTTATTAATTTTTTTTAACAATGAAGTACATTTCATTGGTTGAAGATTAATTTTTCAAAAAACATTTGAAATATTTTCGACTTGTTTCTGCAAAACGATCCCTGATGATAAGGCCAAGTTGGCGGGCTTTATGTAAAAGGTTTCATGGATAAAAAATATCTGGACTCTTCAAAAGTTTGTTAACGTATATTACTCCGAAAAATCGAGTGGAAAGCATATATTTACATGTTTTTCATATGCCTATATGTGTACATATGCAATTGAATGTGAGTTTGCATAAATTTTACTCGTATATTGGTTGAATGTGTATATGTGTGTATATATTTTCATATGCATATCTGTGTGTATGACTGTATATATATATATATATATATATATATATATATATATATATATATATATATATATATATATATATATATATATATATATATATATATATATATATATATATATATAGGTATATCTTGCTACTTCTACAGGCATGCACATGCATATATATATATATATATATATATATATATATATATATATATATATATATATATATATATATATATATATATATATATATATATATATATATATATATATATATATACACACATCTAGGGTTCTTCTTTTTCTTAATAGCACTTGTTCTTGTTTTTTTCCTCTCTCTCTACTGTCCATGGGGAAGTCGAAAAGAATCTTTCCTCCGTATGCCATGTGTGTCTCATGTGGCGATTAAAATGCCGGGAGCAATGGGCTAGTAACCCCGTCTCCTGAATACACTTACTAAAAATGAGAAGAAAAACTTTATAAAACTGGGATGCTTGAATGTGCGTGCACATAGTGCTGATGTTATGAATAAAAAGAAGTTGGATGTCCTGGCCCTAAGTGAAACAAAGCTGAAGGGCGTAGGCGAGTTTAAGTGGGGGGAAATAAATGGGATTAAATCAGGAGTATCTGAGAGAGTTAGAGCTAAGGAAGGGGTAGCAATAATGCTGAAGGACCAGTTATGGAAGGAGAAGAGGTAATATAAATATATAAATTCGAGGATTATGAGAATTAAAATAAGGGTCGGATGTGAAAAGTGGGTCATAATAAGCGTGTATGCACCTGGAGAAGAGAGGAGTGTAGAGGAGATAGAAAGATTTTGGGAGATGTTAAGCGAATGTATAGGAACCTTTGGTCCAAGTGAGAGAGTAATTGTGGTAGGAGACCTAAATGCTAAAGTTGGAGAAACATGTAGAGGGGTGTGGTAGGCAAGTTTGGGGTACCAGGTGTAAATGATAATGGGAGTCCTTTGATTGAACTGTATATAGAAAGGGGTTTAGTTATAGGTAATACGTATTTTAAGGAAAAGAGGATAAATAAGTATACAAGATATGATGTAGGGCGTAATGACAGTAGTTTGTTGGACTATAAATTGGTAGATAAAAGACTGTTGAGTACACTTCAGGATGTACATGTTTATAGAGGGGTCACAGATATATCAGATCACTTTCTAGTTGTAGCTGCAGTGAGGGTAAAAGATAGATGGGATACAAGAAAAATAGAAGCAGCAAGTAAGAGAGAGGTGAAGGTGTATAAACTAAAAGAGGAGGCAGTTAAGGTAAGATATAAACAACTGTTGGAGGATAGATGGGCTAGTGAGAGCATAGGCAATGGGGTCGAAGATGTATGGGGTAGGTTTAACAATGTAGTGTTAGAGTGTATAGCAGAAGTTTGTGGTTACAGGAAAGTAGGTATGGGAGGGAAGAAGAGCGATTGGTGGAATGATGATGTAAAGAGAGTAGTAAGAGAGAAAACGTTTGCATACGAGAGGTTTTTACAAAGTAGAAGTGATGCAAGGAGGGAAGAGTATATTGAGGAAAAATGAGAGGTTAAGAGAGTGGTGAAGCAATCTAAAAAGAGAGCAAATGAGAGAGTGGGTGAGACGTTATCAACAAATTTTGTTGAAAATAAGAAAGAGTTTTTGAGTGAGATTAATACGTTGAGGAAGCCTAGGGAACACATGGATTTGACAGTTAAAAATAGGAGAGGAGAGTTATTAAATGGTGAGTTAGAGCTATCGGGAAGATGGAGGGAATATTTTGAGGAATTGTTAAATGTTGATGAAGATAAGGAAACTGTGATTTCGTGCATAGGGCAAGGAGGAATAACATCTTGTAGGAGTGAGGAAGAGCCACTTGTGAGCATGGGGGAAATTCGTGAGGCAGTAGGTAAAATGAAACGGGGTAAGGCAGCGTGGATTGATGGGATAAAGATAGAAATGTTAAAAGCAGGTGGGGATATAGTTTTGGAGTGGCCGGTGTTATTATTTAATAAATGTATGAAAGAGGGTAAGGTACCTAGGGATTGGCAGAAAGCATGCATAGTTCCTTTGTATA
This sequence comes from Cherax quadricarinatus, assembly GCF_038502225.1. Classification (NCBI taxonomy): domain Eukaryota; kingdom Metazoa; phylum Arthropoda; class Malacostraca; order Decapoda; family Parastacidae; genus Cherax; species Cherax quadricarinatus. Next base: position 26,839,979 of record NC_091293.1, on the reverse strand, counting down.
AAGGCAAAGGGGATAAAAAGAGTGCAAAAACTATAGAGGAATAAGTCTGTTGAGTGTATCTGGTAAAGTGTATGGTAGAGTTATTATTGAAAGAATTAAGAGTAAGACGAAGAGTAGTATAGCAGCTGAACAAGGAGACTTTAGGAAAGGTAGGGGGTGTTGAGACCAAGTATTTACAGTGAAACATATAGGTGAACAGTATTTAGATAAGTGTAAAGAGGTTTTTGTGGCACTTACGGATTTGGAAAAGGCATATGACAGGGTGAATAGGGGGGCAATGTGGAAGATGTTGCAGGTGTATGGTATAGGAGGTAGGTTACTGAAAGCAATGAAGAGTTTTTACAAGGATAGTGAGGCTCAGGTTAGAGTATGTAGGAAAGAGGGAGATTATTTCCCAGTAAAAGTACGCCTTAGACAAGGATGTGTGATGTCACCGTGGTTGTTCAATATATTTATGGATGGAGTTGTAAGAGAAGTAAATGCGAGGGTCTTGCCAAGAGGTGTGGAGTTAAAAGATAAAGAATCAAACACAAAGTGGGAGTTGTCACACTTGCTCTTTGCTGATGACACTGTGCTATTGGGAGATTCTGGAGAAGTTGCAGAGGCTAGTGGATGAATTTGGTAGGGTATGTAAGAGAAGAAAATTAAAAGTGAATATAGGAAAGAGTAAGGTTATGAGGATAACAAAAAGTTTAGGTGGTGAAAGATTGGATATCAAACTCGAGGGAGAGAGTATGGAGGAGGTGAATGTATTCAGATATTTAGAAGTGGACGTGTCAGCAGAGGGGTCTATGAAGGAGGAGGTGAGTCATAGAACTGATGAGGGGAAAAGGGTGAGTGGTGCACTTAGGAGTCTGTGGAGACAAAGAAGTTTGTCTGTGGAAGCAAAGTGGGGAATGTGAGAGTATAGTTGTACCAACACTCTTGTATGGGTGTGAAGCATGGATGATGAATATTGCAACGAGGAGAAGGCTGGAGGCAGTGGAGATATCATGTCTGAGGGCAATGTGTGGTGTGAATATAATGCAGAGATTTTGTAGTTTTGAAATTAGGAGAAGGTGTGGGATTACCAAAACTATTGTCCAGAGGGCTGAGGATGGGTTGTTGAGGTGTGCGATTGGCTTGAACTCCAGCAAGCGTGCGTGAGCATATTTGATAGGAGTGAATGGAGACGAATGGTTTTCAATACTTGAAGTGCTGATGGAGTGTGAGCAAAGTAACATTCATGAAGGGGTTCAGGAAAACCGGCAGGCCGGACTTGAGTCCTGGAGATGGGAAGTACAGTGTCTACGCTCAAAAGGAGGGGTACTAATGTTACATTTCTATAACTGAAGCGTAAAGCACACCTCTGGCAAGACACTGATGGAGTGTATGATGATTAAAGTTTTACTTTTTCGGACCACCCTGCCTTGGTGGGAATCCGACGTTGTGTTGATATATATATATATATATATGTATATATATATATATATATATATATATATATATATATATATATATATATATATATATATATATATATATATATACATATCTATATATATATATATATATATACATATATATATATATATATATATATATATATATATATATATATATATATATATATATATATATATATGCCGGGAGCAAGGGGCTAGTATATATATATATATATATATGTAATATATATATATATAATATATACATATATATATATATATATATATATATATATATATATATATATATATATATATATATATATATATATATATATATATATATGTCGTGCCGAATAGGCAGAACTTGCGATCTTGGCTTAAATAGCAACACTCATCTTGCCATATAGGACAAGTGAAAATTTGTGTATGCAATAATTTTGCCAAAATCATTCTGAACCTAACGAAAAAAATATATTTCACTGTGTTTGTTTAGTATTAAATTATTCTAAACAAATCTAAAATATATTTAGTTGGGTTAGTCTAAAATAAATTGTTCTTGTTATAATAAGGTTAGGTAAGTTTTCTAAGTTTCTTTTGGTGCAAAATTATAAATTTTTTCATCAACATTAATGAAAAAAATATATTTTTAAACGTATAAGAGAAAATTTTAGAAATGACCTAATTTTAAATGAGTTCTTGCTAATTGGCCAGTTTTACATATTCGGCACGACATATATATATATGTCGTGCCGAATATGTAAAACTGGTCAATTAGCAAGAAATAATTTAAAAATAAGACCTTTCTGAAATTTTCTTTTATACTTTTAAAAATATTTTTTTTTCATTAATATTAAAGTAAAAAATTTTAATTTTGCACCAAAAGAAACTTAGAAAACTTACCTAACCTTAGTATAAAAAGTGCAATTTATTTTAGCCTAACCCAACTAAATATAGTTTAGATTTGTTTACAATAATTTAATGCTAAACAAACTCAGTGAAACATATTTTTTTCGTTAGGTTCAGAATGATTTTGGCGGCATTATTGCATACACAAATTTTCACTTGTCCTATATGGCAAGATGAGCGTTGCCATTTAAGCCAAGATCGCAAGTCCTGCCTATTCGGCACGACATATATATATATATATATATATATATATATATATATATATATATATATATATATATATATATATATATATGTATATATATATATATATATATATATATATATATATATATATATATATATATATATATATATATATTTTATTATCACACTGGCCGATTCCCACCAAGGCAGGGTGGCCCGAAAAAGAAAAACTTTCACCATCATTCACTCCATCACTGTCTTGCCAAAAGGGTGCTTTACACTACAGTTTCAAAACTGCAACATTAACACCCCTCCTTCAGAGTGCAGGCACTGTACTTCCCATCTCCAGGACTCAAGTCCGGCCTGCCGGTTTCCCTGAACCCCTTCATAAATGTTACTTTGCTCACACTCCAACAGCACGTCAAGTATTAAAAACCATTTGTCTCCATTCACTCCTATCAAACACGCTCATGCATACCTGTTGGAAGTCCAAGCCCCTCGCACACAAAACCTCCTTTACCCCCTCTCTCCAACCTTTCCTAGGCCGACCCCTACCCCGCCTTCCTTCCACTACAGACTGATACACTCTTGAAGTCATTCTGTTTCGCTCCATTCTCTCTACATGTCCGAACCACCTCAACAACCCTTTATATATATATATATATATATATATATATATATATATATATATATATATATATATATATATATATATATATATATATATATATATATATATATATATATATATACATATATATACAAACACTGATCTCTGGCTGAAGGAGACTCGAACCTACGAACCTTAGGACAAGATACGCTGTGCTTTACCAATCTACCCACACTGGACCAATACCTTGGCGTGTAGCATGCGCTACACGTTTTGATCCAAGGCAGTCAGCTTTCAGGGAGAAGGCTTACAGCTTTTCATCTCATCCCCTGCATGCATCAGCCTTACTAGAGATTTGAACAATGCAAGGAATTCGCAAGAGCATGCGAAATATACACAAACACTGATCTCTGGCTGAAGGAGGCTCGAACCTACGAACCTTAGGACAAGGTACGCAGTGCTTTACCAATCTACCCACACTGGACCAATACCTTGGCGTGTAGCATGCGCTACACGTTTTGATCCAAGGCAGCCAGCTTTCAGGGAGAAGGCTTACAGCTTTTCATCTCATCCCCTGCATGCATCAGCCTTACTAGAGATTTGAACAATGCAATGAATTCGCAAGAGCATGCGAAATATACACAAACACTGATCTCTGGCTGAAGGAGACTCGAACCTACGAACCTTAGGACAAGGTACGCAGTGCTTTACCAATCTACCCACACTGGACCAATACCTTGGCGTGTAGCATGCGCTACACGTTTTGATCCAAGGCAGCCAGCTTTCAGGGAGAAGGCTTACAGCTTTTCATCTCATCCCCTGCATGCATCAGCCTTACTAGAGATTTGAACAATGCAAGGAATTCGCAAGAGCATGCGAAATATACACAAACACTGATCTCTGGCTGAAGGAGACTCGAACCTACGAACCTTAGGACAAGGTACGCAGTGCTTTACCAATCTACCCACACTGGACCAATACCTTGGCGTGTAGCATGCGCTACACGTTTTGATCCAAGGCAGCCAGCTTTCAGGGAGAAGGCTTACAGCTTTTCATCTCATCCCCTGCATGCATCAGCCTTACTAGAGATTTGAACAATGCAAGGAATTCGCAAGAGCATGCGAAATATACACAAACACTGATCTCTGGCTCCCACACCTCCCACCACCCACTTCCGCCCCAAATATTCCTGCTCCATCTCCTTGGATCAAGTTTTTCTCGATATCAACTTTTTAAGGTTCTCCTTCCCACTTTCACCCCATCCCAAAATTCCTGCTCCATCTCCTTGGATCAAGTTTTTGGATTCCCCCATCTGGGGGTAAGCATTCAAATGAACTCCCCCTATGGGGCATGGTACTATCTCTTACTGCAGGTCTAAACAAGTGTGACGTCACCCCACCTGTGTTTACTCGGCGGTCAGTGACGTCACGTGATGACCTCACACACACAGGCTGAATCTTGTCGAGCAGACATTAACTTAAAATGCAGGATAACACTAATACACAATATTTTCATTTATTTATTTATTATACAACCAATACATTTTATATACATTTCTGGTAATACAACAAAAAAAATACAAATTCATTGAAAAAATTATACAAATCATTGACTAAAATCAGGATAGAATAATTCTTTTTCTCTTGAAGAAATTCTATGCATTTTGTTCTGGATCTTCTTCGTCGTCACCATCTCAGTATTACGCATGTCATATACAACATAGGGAAAACATTACACATTTTCACTCTTAACGCAGGATAACCCAAATAATTCCACATTTTTTTCGTTAATACCCACAACATTCCACAATTTCTTTACAAAATACAACAAAAGATTCACTCTTCTCAAGTCTAGATATTTTTCTCGTTTTAACTATTTCATCAGAAAAAGTCTGGCGAATTTTATCTGACCGATCTCAGATAACATCTCAGGTCACTCCCCACTAAGTAACCTTCTCCCCTCCCCCCAAACCCTCATTATCCCACCAACATCTCACAACAACACACATTTTTCACTCATAACCCACAATTTTTCTCGTTTTAACTAATTTCATCAAAAAAAGTCACCACAACACTTACAACTTATAATCACTTTTCGATAAATTCACTAGTCACAATTTTACATATTACGAAGCTAACACACACACACACACACACACTTTTCTCAATATCTCTTAAGAAATATTCTCTCATCCACAACCTTTATCAACTCACTACAGAACAACCCCAGATTACATCGAACACTCTCATAAATCATTTGAATACTCACAAAAGCACCTTTGAACATTTCCAAAGAACGCCAAAAACAACATCAATTACATTAGAACATTTCCAAGAGAACATTTTGAATACTCCCAAATAAGATTTGACATCTCTAATTTATCTACACTTACATATTTCATTAAATTACATCTCATCCACCAAACTCCTCCCTCATTCTCCAGACTTTACAACATTATCACAAAAACTAACCCAAACACTTATAACATGAGACATTTTACCAAATCTAACACAAACACACCCATACACACCACACTTTACTTTGAGCTATCCCAAAAAACACCATCAATTACCATTGAATACTCCAAAAACATCATTCGAACACCTGCAAATCACCACTGAATACTCCCAGAACTCCTTCATAAATACTCTAGCACATCATTTGAACACCTTCAAAAACACCTTTGAATAGTCTCAAACACCATTGGAGTACTCCCAAATACACCACTGAATACTACTAAAACACCACTGAATACAGTCAAAACACCAACATAATCACCATAAACTAAGATCAACATCACAGACTATCACCCATTTTCACACAAATCCCCTCAAATCACTATAACCAAAACGATTACCAATTTCTATGAGTACACTCACCTCCAACTAAAATATAACATGAGCGCAAAAAACATGAACACAATTTAAACACACACGAACACTTACAACACTTTTCCGGGATCTCTAGTTCGACAACAACGCCCTAAACCCACATCACCCACATCCTACAACACTCGCAATCCACATCACCCACAACCCACAACACCCATAACAACAACCCACAACTTATAACCACTTTTTCGGCATGACTAGTTCAACAACAACACCCACAACCCACAACACCCCACAACCCACATCACACACAACAACAACCCACTTATAACATCTTTTTTGGTATCTCTAGTTCGACAACAATACCCACAACCCTCATCACTTACCAATTTATTCACAATTTTTCCTCTTTCGATACAAATTTTTCCCCTTCTTTTTACTGAATCTTATATGTAATACACATTCCTCCCTACATTGCTAAAATTCTAATAAAATCCTCTCCATACCCGTCTCCTTGTATCTACATAAATTGATACTATACTCACAACTAATCAGCTCACTACCCATCTACTCCGGCATGTTTCTGCACCCTCTAATCTTTTTCCAGTGCATCATAACTTTTCACTTCTATTATTTCTTTTAAAATATTCACACATTACATTTATTTTCAGTAAAATCCCCCATATTTCATTAAATTTCTAATACAACCCTCCCCATACCCCTCTCCATCTCACCCACATTTCTTCACATCCACTCACCCATCTCCCAACACACCTCTTCAGAACAAACACAAAAATCACATTTCACATCCACAAATGCATCTCATCACCCAGCTCAAATCCATTAAAATCACTGTAACCAAGATATTCAAAAATTTCTATGACCACCTAATACACACAAACACTTCACTTTACTTTGAACACCTTCAAAACACTCATACATCATCATTTGAGACCACCTTTTCTCAATATCTCTTAAGAAATATTCTCTAATCGACAACCTTTATCATCTCACTACAGAACAACCCCAAGATGTCTTCGAACACTCTCATAAATCATTTGAATACTCACATAAACACCTTTGAACACTTCCAAACAACACTGAAACACTTCCAAAATATTATTTTGAATACTCCCAAATAAGATTTGTCATCTCTAATTTATCTACACTTACACATTTCATTAATTGAAATTTCAACTCATCCGCCATACTACTCCCTCAGTCTCCAGACTTTACAACATTATCACAAAAACTAACTCATACACTTATGACATGAGACACTTTACCAAAACTAACACAAACACACCCACACACACCACACTTTACTTTGTACAACACCAAAAACAACATCAGTTACCTTTGATTACACTAAAAATATCATTTGAACACATTCAAAAACATCAACAAACTCCTTTGAATATTCCCAAAACACCACTGAATACTACCAAAACAGCACCGAATACTACCCAAACACTAAAACTCACCAGAAACTAAGATCAACACCACCTACTAACACCCATTTTATAGAAATCCCCTCAAATCACTATAACCAAGACGATCCCACTCACCTCAGACTATTATATAACATGAGCGCAAAAAAAAAAAAAAATTCTCATAAATCATTTGAATACTCACAAAAAAAAAAACCTTTGAACATATCCAAACAACACCGAAACACTTACAACAGAATCACCACCAACTGAAAACATAACATGTACACACATAAATCTAAGACAACCACCAACAACAAACACCTATATTCACTTATCTCAAAAACCACTAATATCACAGAAAACACTCATTTTTATAAACATTCGCACAAAAAAATCAGAATCACCAACTCCATACAATATCTAATACACTCCCTTCACTACCACCAACACATACCAGCACAGATAGGGACACCTCCCATGACTTCACACTCCATCCTGTGTTTACTTGGCGATCAGCGACGTCACACCCCACTTTTACTTCATTTAACTTAATGAGAGGAAGTTACTTGTTTCAACCTGTTATATCTCCAATATCTAAGATCACCACAATCAAGACGTTTACCAAATTCTATAACCCCACCACTAAGATCACACATTTTTCTGCACATTCTCTTAAAACATCATCATAACGAAGATCACTAAAACTATCTATACTTTTACTAAGATCACATAATATTTTTTCTTCTCTAACTCACCCACCAATTTACATTCTCATTCACACTTACACATTTCATTAACCGAAATTACATCTCATCCACCAAACTCCTCCCTCATTCTCCCGACTTTACAACATTAGCACAAAAAAAACTAACTCGTATACACATTCATTCTCCATTCGTCTCTCGACGTGCGGGGAGAGAGGACGCTTCTACAGGTTCTCTTGCACGCCACCTGGTGAGGAAAACATAGCATTAGCACCAAGATGGCGGACCGACTGTACCGGCACATAAATACTGTCTGCATTGAGCTGGTTAGAGGATCTTTAAGCAACGCCACGATGAACGTTCTCCTGCCAAGCATTATCAGGGACTGTTATGGCATCCCCAATGAAGAGCTGTAAGGTGTGGCACTGAATGGTAAGTCAAGGGTCTTCAGGAAGTTCATGAGGGCTGACTTCTACTCTACCATCGTCGACGAATTTCAAAAAAGGCGGATGAGTATCAATTCGGCAGTGGAAGTATGCTTGCATGATGTGTCTAAGTATTTTACTTGGGTGAAGGTAAGGAATGTACCTTTTGAGGCAACAGCATACAGCCTACAAGATGTGTCAGTGGTTATGGGACTGTACACTCGACGAGCATGGGAATGTGGAGGGACGGCCCTTATGAGGGGATGCCGGAAGGATCCTTTACACTGAAAATGACCCTGAGGAGGCCGATACCATCATATGTTACATTGCATAACCATAGAACACAGGTTTTTGTACTCTATGCGGGGCAGAGGAAGACGTGCTGTTTATGTGACTCTTATGAACACATGGTGGCACAATGCCCCAGGAGACAGGGCCCTAGGCGTCAGGAGACAGCTTCTGTGGATACGCATTAGAAGCCGCGGACGTTATGACGGGTGAAGTGGAACGCCGGGGTACAGGCCTATGGAGTGAGGAGGTCGACAGAGCAGAGGTGGTTTTGGAAACGTGTGTTACACTACCAGTGGAAACGAGGGGGGAGGGAATATCGCTGTCAGACAGACCGTTAGGTACTACAGAGTCAGCTCAGGACGGGATTTTGGAGGCAGTGCTGAAGGATTTTTTGAAAGAGTCGGAGCATGGTGTGGAAAGTGATGTGAGGTCAGGTGATGACAAGGTGATGGATGAACAGAAGCAGGGTAAGGAAGACTTGAGTGAGGTTCGAAAGGAGAGCAATGTGGTGGTGGAGGTCCATCAAGAAGATGTGATTGCAGAAGAAATGTGTGTAGAGGGTAGCTCCCGCAAGAGATCAGCGGGGGCATCAGACATGGACGAAGTCCTCACACCAGCACAGAGGCCTGGGAAGAAGATGTGGGCAGCTGTGGTAGCAAAGGCAAGTCCGGGAGGAGGGGGGGGGCAATGGGAAGCTAGGCGGGAAGGGACAGGGAGGGGTTGGAGGGCAGGAACGAGGGATTGATAGAGAAGAACCGAGACCTATGAAAGGAGGACCAAGTAAGCCTCAGCGGCACAGGGGTAAGCCGCCATTCTTGTAAAATTCAGGCGTGTAACTTTCAATGTAAACGGTCTTAAAACCGAGGTCAAGAGGGTATGGTTAGAGTGGGTTTTGAGGAAATTTAGTATTGATGTCTGTTTTTTGCAGGAACATAACCATAGGTTAGGATGTGAGTTGTTGTTGAAAGGTTATAGGTTGTATACATGTGATGCTTTGAGGTTGAAAGGAGGTGTGGCTGTGGCGGTAAAGGAGACAAGTCCTTTGCGTATCCTGGGTTGGGAGGAGGGGGGGGGGTGGGAGGGTTGTCAGGGTGGATGGGTTTTGGGGGGCCAGGAGGGTTAGTTTTGTAGGTGTGTACATGCCAGCAACTAGTAACGCTAGAGTGAAGGTGAATTTTGTACGCGATGTTCTGGTATATCACTTGAGAGGTTTACCTGCTTTTATGGTGATTGGTGGGGATTGGAATTGTGTCATTCGGAATGGTGATTTGGTTCCAAGGGATGCGGGTTGTGTTTTGGGGGTTCTGCGGGATGTTTTGCGAGATGTTGGAGTGGTAGATGTGGTGGGAAGTAGGGGATATGGAGTGGAGCACACTTTTATTCATAGGGGATATGAGGCACGGTTAGATAGGATTTATGTTAGGCAGGGCATAGGTGTGGAGAGGGTGAGGACTATCGATGTGAGTTTTTCTGATCATCGTGCTGTTATAGCAGATTTGAGGGTAGATGGCATAGTGAGAGTTTATGCAGGATACTGGAAATTAAATGTGAGGCTACTTAGGGACGAGGGTGACCCTACAGGGTTTGATGATTGGAGGAAATCCTTTTGGGAGACTAGGAATATGGAAATGGATTTGCTGGATTGGTGGGAAATGAGGGCTAAAGTTGAAATCGCGAATTTTTTTAAAGTACGGGGTAAGGAGATGGCGAGGTGGAGCTATGGTCTACAAAATTATCTTGAGGGTCAGTTAAATGACTGTTATGCAGAGGAACGGGTGGGGCGGAGTGAGGACATGGAACGTTTGCGAAATAGGTTGGCGGAAATTCACAATGAAAAATTTGAGGCAATTCGAGTTAGGGCAGGGTTGGAGGATGTTTTAAGGGGGGGATAGGCCATCGGGTTTTGTATTAAGGAGATTTAAGGAACGGCTGGCGAAAACCCCCTTGGCGTTTATTGTGGCTGGTACCGGGGGCGGGGGGGTGGCTTTGAGGAGGGTCAAGGCCTATCCACCACGGAAAATATTAGTTTGTATGCAGATTTTTGGTTTAGGGAGAAGTGGAGGAGGGTTGGCGGGGGAGTGGGTGAGGGACGGTTTGGGGATGAAGGGTTTAATAGGGTATTAAGTGAGCAGGACAGTGACAGAATTGAGGGTAGTATTAGTGTAGAGGAGGTGGAGGAGGCAGTTTTTGCCAGGGTAAAACCCCAGGCATAGATGGCATACCAAACGATTTTTATGGGTGTCATTGGGGGAGTGTACAGCATTGTCTGGTGGGGGTTTTGAATTGTATGTTAAGTAGTGGGAGGATGGGGAAATCGCAAAGAACGGGTGTCACGGTTTTAGTGCCCAAAAAGAAGGAATGCCGAGTTTTGAATGATTACCGTGCGATTGCGTTAATGTGCTCGGATTACAAGATTTTTGCTAAGGTTTTGGGAAACAGAATGAGGAAAGTGTTGGGTTTAGTGTTACATAGGGGCAGTTGGGAATTCCGGGAAGAAGGATGAGGGATGGACATGGGTTGATTAGGGATTTTCTAGAGAGATGTACGGGAGGGGGAATACTAGGTTAAGATTGGGTGAATGCATATGATTGCATGGACAGAGATTTCTTAGGGGTTTGCTTAGAGAGGTTGGGATTCCGGGAGGGGGCAGTGAGGTGGGTGAACACCCTGTATGCTGAAGCAGAGGTAAGGGTACAGGTCAATGGGAGGTTGGGTGGAAGTGTACCGATGGAGAGAGGTTTGAGGCAGGGCTGTCCGATGTCACAGCTGCTCTTTGCGTGTGTGCAGAATCCTTTTTATGAGTCTGTTGAGAGGGTGATGGACAAACAGGAGATGGAAGGTGGATGCAAAGGGGGCATCGTTGGGTATGTGGATGATACTACTGTTTTGCTACGGGGTAAGGAGGAGTTAAGGAGGGTGGGTGGAGTGATTCAGATGTTTGGTATGAATACCGGAATGAGAGTTAATACGGTGAAATCAAGGTTACTAGAGGTAGGTAATTGGATAGGGGGGCCTGGGGATGGGGTTAGGATGGACAGTGGTTGACAAAATCAGGGTAAGTGGGATATGGTATATGGCGGAAGTGCAGGCATGCAGAAGGGTAAATTCGGAGTCTGTCACGGGTAAGGTTTTAAGTAGACTAGGAGGTTTAAGTGCGAGGGACTTAGCATTACATCAGAGGGTAGTGGTGGTAAATTCACTTGTCTATAGCAAGGTATGGGGGGTGGCAGAGGTTTTTTCCTTAGAGGCACGAGATATTGTAGAAATGCAGATGAGGGTGCTGAAGTTTGTGTGGGGATTTGGGAGGGCATGGTTAAGTAAGGAGGTAGTTATGACGGATGTTCGAAGAGGGGATTTAGGTTTGTTGTCTTTAGGACTGAGAGTAATGACTGTATATATCAAGCGGAGGTATGTGAGGGAAGGGAGTGTGAGGGGCGCTAAAGTAGGAAGAGTTATGGAGGAGGCACGTAAATGGTGGAGTGGGAAGGAATTGAGGTTTTGTGAAGATATGTTGAGATTTTTATTGACAGTGCAACAGGTGGATAACATCAAAGTGAAAAGGTTGGTGAGGGTAGTGAAAGGTCAGGGAATTATGCAAGGGGTAGCCGTGTATCCAACGTATGATGTCATGAAACATTACCAGAACTAAGTCACACACCTCCAACTAATACAAAATCACTTTACTAAGTTCATATTAACTATTCATCAACAAAAAATATTAATACAATTTACCAACCAAATTTATGTTATAATCATCGAAACATAAAACTGTTTTACACATTTTTTTTCTCAATCTGAATATTCATACCGCATTTATCATTTCTCAACTATGTTGCATAACACATTCCTCATCCACATCATCCCTGAAACATCCTTTCTTATTCATCCGTATATCACCTAGAGATGTTTTAACCCCGACGACCCATCACGACGTAGGAGCCAGAGCAACCATCACCACCCCAACACCACCTACTACACTCTGGCTCCTAATGTCATGATGGGTCGTCGGGATAAAATATCTCTAGGAGATATACGGATGAATAAGAAAGGATGTTTCAGTTATGATGTGGATGAGGAATGTGTTATGCAACATAGGTGAGAAATGATAAATGTGGTACGAATATTCAGTTTGAGAAAAAAATGTGTAAAGCAGTTTTATGTTTCGATGATTATAACATAAATTTGGTTGGTAAAGTGTATTAATATTTTTTGTTGATGAATAGTTAACATGAACTTAGTAAAGTGATTGTGTATTAGTTGGAGGTGTGTGACTTAGTTCTGGTAATGTTTCATGATATGGTAAACTTTTTTGGAGCTTATGTCTTATATTTATTGTTAATATATCAAGTATAGGTTTTGGTGTATGTCTTAGTTATGATGTGTATGTCTTAGTTGGAGGTGAATGTCTTAGATTTGGTGTGTATGTCTCGTGTCTTAAATTTGTGATTGAAATATGTAAGTTTTTTGGTGATGGTGATATGTTATAGTGCTCATGTTAAGTTATAGATGTTGGTGGAAGTGTCGTGATATTTTTTGTGTATGTCTTATTTTTGTGCGAATGCATTTATATATATATATATATATATATATATATATATATATATATATATATATATATATATATATATATATATATATATATATATATATATATATATATATATATATATATATATATATATATATATATTTTTTTTTTTTTTTTTTTTTTTTTTTTGCGCCCATGGAGAGGGAGTTCTTGGTTATCGTGATTTGAAGGGATTTCTATAAATGGGTGTTAGCTGGCGATGCTAAACTTAGTTTCTGGTGATTTGGACGGTGTTTTGGTAGTATTCAGTGGTGATTTGGTAGTTTTCAGTAGTGTTTTGGGAGTATTTGGAGGTGTTTGATTGTGTTTTGGAAGGTGTTCAAATGATGTGCAGAGTATTTTTTGAAGATGTTCAGTGGTGTTTTGGTGTTGTTCAGAGTTAATTCAAAGTTAGTTAGTGATGATGTTTTAAGAGAATGTGCAGAAAAATGTGTGATCTTAGTGGTGGGGTTATAGAATTTGGTAAACGTCTTGATTGTGGTGATCTTAGATATTGGATATATAACAGGTTGAAACAAGTAACTTCCTCTCATTAAGTTAAATGAAGTAAAAGTGGGGTGTGACGTCGCTGATCGCCAAGTAAACACAGGATGGAGTGTGATGTCATGGGAGGTATCCCAATCTGTGCTGGTATGTGTTTGTAGTAGTGAGGGGAGTGTATTAGATATTGTATGGAGTTGGTGATTGTGATTTTTTTGTGCGAATGTTTATAAAAATGAGTGTTTTCTATGATATTAGTGGTTTTTGAGGTAAGTGAATATGGGTGTTTGTTGTTGGTGGTTGTCTTAGATTTATGTGTGTACATGTTTTTTTTTATATTTTATTTAAAAAGCACAATACATCTTCATATGTATACTATGCATACGTTACATAAACTAAGACATGTTATCCATTAAATATGAAACAACAACTCCACATTCCCTATCCCAGCTCTTAACCTATACTTAAGAGACACACTTCAATGATTGCCATCCCCAAAAATTCAATCATACATGTGACTACACAAAAGGCAACCCACACCCAAACATACAGGATGGTTTAATAAATTCAAAAATACAGTTTCTTACTCACAAAAGACTATATAATCCAAAGAAAATCACACGTAGTACATTATACATAAAAGGCTATATACAAAGTCATACCCATATAATCGGTTCCCTACCCCCTCATTTTAACAACTAATACAAGAACGTATAAGTGATTAATAATAAGAACTATACTGGATATTATCAAAATTCCTCTACCACACATTCCAGTACTTAAATAACACGTTACCCTTAGGTGAATTACCACCATTTACACACCAATAACATGACCTACCAAACCCCTTTTTAACAAAAATTAATAAAACCAGTGCATACAAAAAATATTTTCATGCACCGTTTTGACAAAAAAAAAAAAACACCCTCAAGTAACCTAACAATCACAATATGCCCTTACCTCATAACCTAAATGAGAATTACAGAAATCAGTTATGCATAAACAACCAGAACAAAAATAAAAAAAAAGTACATAAGAACACAGATATGTACATAATGTTACTACACGGACACACTTGTATAATTGGAAGAATATACATCCACAATATTCCATATCAATAATAATAAAACAACAACCATGAAAATCAAACTGTCAGAACATCATTGTATAACATGTATTTTACACATAAATTAGAGGATACACTTCATGTTACCTCAACTTTAAACAACCTATGTACATATTTAATATAAACCAAAGCTAGAATTATCATTGAAACATATCAAATGTGTTCCCCCCCCACAAGGACGTGGCAAATAATAAAAAGAACCCCTTCATGAAAAACCAAACAGGTACACCCCTACCACTAACTAAATCCTATTTTAAGATCAAACTTGTTAATGACTAAACACAAAATTCTAATCTCCCTATCTGAAACACAATTAAACTTCCTTGACAAAGTCATATTCTTCACATTCTCTTGTGCCAAGGTATTACAATCCTTCTTTTATAAAGAAGTACCGTTATGAAGGAAATACTTGTATACTAATTATCTAAAGAAAAACTAATCCACAAGGGTAATATGGAAAGTACTTGCAGCTACACGTTAAAACTACTAAAAACAAGCTTCATTCTATACTAACGTACTTGACTACAGTGTTTACTTGCTTTATTTTATATTTTAAACCCCTTCTCAATGTTAATAAAAACAAATACTATAATTCACTGGTAAATCATTTTTTCACGTGTTTAGTACTACTTGGCCTAAAAAGCCATAACAGCCACTTAAACCACCTCTCCTCGAAAGTGAGTGCAATAATATACCCAACCAAAATATGTAATGCAAGGCATTCCAATTATGACTATGTATCCAAGGTACTGAACGCCAATATCAAATATCTCTACAGGAACATAACCATTTCATAAATATATGCCCTCACTATCTCACCCTCACACCACCTTCCACACTGCTATCCTAACCTTACACCCCCCCCCTCACAAAAAAGACCCTACCCTTGCCCCCCCCCTGTTCCCTTAGAAGCTGTGCTACAGAAAAATTACGATAACCTATCGAAAAACTTGAATCCCATCTCCCCCCATATATTAACCTATTCCTACACCTTGTCCTATAAAACCTCGCTGCTAACGCTTTTATCCTCAACTGCCCTGCAATCTGCCTCATACCCCAAGAAACATGCAAATAATCTGCCATGACATACATCAAAGCCCTACCCACCTCACTTGCTACCCCACTAACATCCATTGACAACGATCTAAGAAAAGACCAACTCCCCCCCCCCAACAGCCTAATAACCCCCGCCATCCAGACTCTCACCACTTCCAAAGATGAACAAAAATATACCACATGATATGCCGTCTCCTCCTCCCCACAGAATAAACATGTTGCCTCTCTAACAAACCCCATCTTATGCAACATATACTTAGATGCCACCACACCCATTAGAAAACGATACACCAACTCCCTAACCCTTGCTGGTATCCGAAGCGTCCTGAACTCCCTCCATATGACCCTCCAGTTATACATGGGGTATACTGCGACCCCCTGCAATGCACCCCTTCCCCACACCACACCCACCACTGCTTTTACCTTCAACCTTTTTACCTGCCCCACTGCCAACATGAATCTTATTACATCTTCACACTTTCTCAAATCCCTACCACTCCACCAGTTTCTAGCATCCCTCATCACCCTATCCACCCTAACACCCCTCTCCCCCCCCACCCTTAAATACCTCTGCTTAATATATAAAACCATTACCCTAGGCCCTAAATCCAACAAACCTAGACCCCCCCTTTTCACCTCCGTCATGACCACATCTTTGGACAACCAGGCCCTCCCAAACCCATACACAAACCTCAACACCCTCCTCTGTATTTCCTGTATATCCTGCACCCTCAAAGGGAACACCTCCGCTACACCCCAGACCTTGCTATACACCACCGAATTAATTACCAACACCCTCTGCTGTAACGCCACTTCACTGGCCCTCAAACCTTTTAACTTGCCTATAACCCTACTCGTGACTGCTTCTGAGTTAATCCTCCTACATTCCTGCAATTGCTTCATATACCATATCCCACACACCTTAATTCTATCACAAACCGTCCATCCCATCTCCTCCCCCAATCTCCCCCCAACCCATGTTCCTACTTCCAATAACCTAGACTTTGCTAAATTAACTACCATTCCTGAAACATACCCAAAGCTCCTAATGACCTCTCCCACCCTACGTAAAGCCTCCCCACTCGTAACTAACACAGTTGTATCATCCACATAACCTACTATGCCCCCCATACTTCCCCCCCCACCTCCCTCAATTCCTCGTCCACAGCCTCAAAGAAAGGATGTTGCACGCATGCAAAAAGCAACTGTGACAGCGGGCAACCCTGCCTTAATCCCTGTTCCATCATCACCGCCCCCCCCAGCTTACCATTAACTTGCACCCTCATTACAGCCCCCTCATACAGCGTGCGCACCCACCTCACTACCCCCCCTCCAAAACCCAATTTCTCCAAACATCCCCACAAAAAGTCCCTCTTCACACAGTCATATGCCTGAGCCCAATCCAAGCCAAGGACGCCCCCTCCCTGACAATTCTCTATAAAATCCCTTATCGCACTATGCCCATTCTTCATAGTCCTTCCCGGAATCCCATACTGTCCCTCATGTACTCTACTCCCAATTACCTTCTTTAACCTGTTCCCCAATACCTTCGCAAAAATTTTGTAATCCGTACACATTAACGACAACGGACGATAATCTCCCAAACCCTTCTCCTCTCCTCCCTTCTTTGGCACCAAGACAACGACCCCAGTTCTCTGTGTTTGCGCCATTCTGCCCCATTTCAACATATAATTCAGAACCTCCACAAGGCACTCCCTCAGAACCTCCCAATGCGCTTTGTAAAAATCATTAGGTAACCCATCTATTCCCGGTGCCTTCCCCTGACTCAACCCATTCACCACTTCCCCCACCTCCTCCCCCGTAATGCCTCCCTCCAACTCCCTATCCCTCTGCCCCATACCCTGCGGTACCCTAATCCCACTAAATGTTTCTATCCCACCTACCCCTCCCCTTCTCTTCCATTTCTCCGTAAACCAATCATCAGCATACCTACTGATAGAATCTGTGTCAGTGAGACCCTGTCCCCTCACATAACCCTCCCCACCCTCCACAACAATATGCGCCACGGTATTCCTCAACTGTCTGTCCTTGAATTTTCTGAGAACATACCCGGTTGGCTTATCACCCTTTAGTACGTCCTCCAATCCTGCCCTGACCCTGAGTGCATCAAAACGTTCATTATGCATCTCTACTAAACGACTCCTAAGTTCCCCCATAACTCCTTCCCCTCCCTCCCTACTCCCCCCCGCATAACAATCATTCAACTGACCCTCTAAATAATTCTGCAATCCAAACCTCCAGCGTGCCCTTTCCCTGCCCCTCTTCCTAAAAAATTCTACAATTTTCACCTTTGCCTGCAACTCCCACCAATCTAACAAATCCACCTCCTCATCCCTAGCCTCCCAAAAGCCTTTCCACCATGACTGAAAAGACCGACCTTGATCCTCCTCCTGTAAAAGCCTCACATTTAATTTCCAATAGCCCTGATATATTCTCGGAATACCATCCACCCTAAGATCAGCCAACACTGCTCTGTGGTCTGAAAAACCCACGTCTACTGTTCTAACTCTCTCCACTCCTATCCCCTGCCTCACATAAATCCTATCCAACCTTGCCTCATAACTCCCCTGTACATAGGTATACTCAACCTGATACCCCCCCCTGCCAACCACATCTACCACCCCGACATCGCACAATGCATCCCTTAAAACACCCAACACACACCCCGCCCCCCTAGGAACTACGTCTACATGCCTAATCACACAATTCCAATCACCTCCAATTATCGCTATGGCAGGTAAACCCCTGAGATGATATAACAAAACGTCACGAACAAAATCTGATTTTATCCTTACGTTACCAATCGCAGGCATATAAACTCCCACAAAACATACCCTACTCTCCCCCCACCACCCATCCACCCGAACAACCCTCCCCCCACCCCCCTCCTCCCACCCCATGACTCGCAAGGGACTGGTCTCCTTTACTAAAACAGCCACTCCGCCCTTTAAAAGCGTTGCCATGCTCACAAACAACTTATATCCTCTCAATCTCAACTCACTACCTGACTTATAGTTATGCTCCTGTAGGAAACCAACATCAACGTCGTACCTTTTAAGGAACCACTCCAACCACACCCTTTTAACCTCAGTTTTTAAGCCATTAGCATTTATCGTTACACACCTGAATGGTCAAGGAGAGGCGGCTTACCCCTATGCCGCTGTGGCTTGCTCACACTTCCCTTCAAGCTGCTTACACTTTCCTTATTACTCTTTTTAATAGAACTTCCTACCCCCCCTTGTCTCTCCCCCGATTTTCCCTGTACTCCCCCCCCTGTAGGGGATTTGCGGACCACCTCCGCCCAAACCTTCTTACCTGGTCTTTGCCCAGGTGTTAAAACATCATCTAATTCAGTCAACCCCGCTGGTCTCTTCCTAGAGCTGCCTCCCAAAGCCACCTCTTCCTCAGGTACATCCTCCCTGTGTACCTCTGCCACTACAAGTGTATCCTTTCCAGTGTTCCCTACTACTTCCGACTTCTCACTCAGGCCTTGCAATTGCTGCTTTTCACTGATCCGTCCATCCATGTCCTCTCCTACCAAGGCCTCCTCCAAGAATTCCTGGAGCACTGACTCCAAGGACACCTCCTGTGTCGTCTCCACCACTTCCTCCACCACCTCAGATGTTGGAGAAGGATCTCCCTCCTCCACCGGGAGTGTGACACACGTCCCCATCTGTTCACCCTCCTTCTCCACCTCCTCACTCCATAGAGTAGTCCCATTCTTCGCCGCCGCCACCACACTCGCCTGCTGGACGTCCTCCACCGGGACTGACACCCCCGGGGCAACTCTACGTGCACATTGTGCCGCTATATGGTCAAAAGAGCCACAAAGACGACACGTTCTCCTTTGCCCCACATACGACACATATACCTGATTTCTGGTGCCTGGCAACATTACATACGAAGGTATAGGCGTCTTTAAAGTCATCTTGATGTTGTATGACCCTTCCGGGAGACCCACATATGGTCCATCCCGCCATACCCCACCTCTGGCTTCATGAATGACTCCATACTTGCGAAAAACTTCCTGTATACCAAACTGCGTTGCCTCGAAGGGTACATTCCTCACTCGTACCCACGTGTAGAATGTAGATACGTCATGCATGCACACATCCATCGTCGAGTTGAGACACATTCGCCGTTCCTGGTACTCCTCCACCACACTGCTGTAGTAGCTATTCCTCAGGAACTTCACAAATACTCGTTTCATCCCATTAAGGGCCACACCATACAGTTCCTCATTAGGGATACCATATAAATCCCTAATAATTGCAGGTAGAACGACGTTCATAGTAGCAGGGCTCAGAGAACCCCTCAACAGCTCAATGCAAACTGTATTAATCCTCCTGCCGGTGTACTCCGCCATGTCTGAACAGTGAAAACTGCGCAGAAACCAGGTGTAGTGGGGGAGCTACTGCACAGTGCGTCCGCACGGCCCAACAGCGATGCGAACAAGTGCTGTTTTGGTAGTATTCAGTGGTGTTTTGGGAGTATTGAAAGGAGTTTGTTGATGTTTTTGAATGTGTTCAAATGATGTTTTTGGAGTAATCAAAGGTAATTGATGTTGTTTTTGGTGTTGTACAAAGTAAAGTGTGGTGTGTGTGGGTGTGTTTGTGTTAGTTTTGGTAAAGTGTCTCATGTCATAGGTGTATGAGTTAGTTTTTATGATAATGTTGTAAAGTCTGGAGACTGAGGGAGTAGTATGGCGGATGAGTTGTAATTTCAGTTAATGAAATGTGTAAGTGTAAATAAATTAGAGATGACAAATCTTATTTGGGAGAATGCAAAATAATATTTTGGAAGTGTTTCAGTGTTGTTTGGAAGTGTTCAAAGGTGTTTATGTGAGTATTCAAATGATTTATGAGAGTGTTCGAAGACGTCTTGGGGTTGTTCTGTAGTGAGATGATAAAGGTTGTCGATGAGAGAATATTTCTTAAGAAATATTGAGAAAAGGTGGTCTCAAATGATGATGTATGAGTGTTTTGAAGGTGTTCAAAGTAAAGTGAAGTGTTTGTGTGTATTAGGTGGTCATAGAATTTTTTGAATATCTTGGTTACTGTGGCATGCAAAGAGTACATAACCTTTATTCGGCGCATGTACACACCCTCATTTACAGGCTATCTCCCCCAACCAGCGAACCAGGTTGCTAAGAGTTGATGATGGGGCCCCGTCGTTCAACTAGTGACCAGGTTCTAGCCAATAAGAAGATGGTTTTGGCAATCGCAGAGGTTATGTGGGTACCGCTCTCCTGTCTGCCCTTGTCATTCCCATTCTAGAGCTGGTTGAAGCACGGTCTGCTATCTTGTGTCTTCTATTTCCGCTTTGCTTACCGTGGAGTGCACTATACTTATCACTGTACATAGTGTACATATTGCTGTTCTAAATTGGTGAAGGATAATATAAGTCTAAACTTTTTCTACTGTGTTTATTTGCTCCCATTACACCCGGAGTAACAGGCCATTTGGAATCCTGGGTTGTAATATGGGTAGCCTGTCCGAGAGCTGGAGCTGGACTTAGAGAAACGGTTGAGTTTAGGGTGAAGCTCGTAGCAGGAACATTGTGCAGCTTGCTGTCTGGCATTGCTTTACAAATTTTGCGTGTCAGTTGCTTTATGATCAGCCTTGCTATTGTGTGATCGTTCAACAGCTCGCTACTAGCTTGTTTGGTGTGCTCGCTTCGCTACGGTCAGTCTTCTAGAACAGTGTAGCTGTCTGGCATTGCTTTACAAATTTTGCGTGTCAGTTGTTACTAGCCTGTTCGGTGTGGAGAATTTTGCAGTCGGCTTTGCTTGTATGCGTATTCTGCAATCGTATTGTGCATAGCTAAGCGTGTTCTGCAAATTAACGTGTTACGTTGGGGTATTCTGCAATCGTACTGTGCATAGCGAATAACTTATGCCACCTAGACGAGTCAGACGTCTGGTGTCGGCATATACTTTGCATAACCTACCTAAATTGTCCCTACAGCGTTGTTGGCAAATTGCTCGTTCCATTGGCATTACGTACAAACGCACTCTCACAGGTGCACAACTGCGTTCACTGATTGCTGACAAACTTATAGAAGAAGAGATGGCACATCAGACTCCTCCCTCTACGGGAGCTAGGGCAAAAACTCCTATGTTCTCGCAGGAGGAAGATGATACTTCTACGGAACAAAATGGTCAGTATAGTGCAGCTGGGTTGTCTCAAGGTGAATCAGCGTCGTTGGCACTTGAGCTGGCAAAAATCAATCTTGAGCAAACTAGGGAACAGAGAGCATTCGCAAGGGAAGAATTTGATAGGGAAAGAGAAAGGAGGCAGTTTTCGCATTCTGTAAATGATTTTAGTTTACAAAAAGCAGTACAGTTTGTTCCCCGCTTCAATGAGGCCGAACCAGAGCAATTTTTCGAAAGCTTCGAAAATCAAGCTCGAGCCTTGAGGTGGCCGGAACAGCATTGGGCATCGTTGGTTCATACAGCATTATCGGCTAAGGCACAGGAATTTACGTCAGTATTAAATGACGCTGAATTCTCTGATTATCAAGTAGTGAAGACCACAGTGTTGGGAGCATATACATGTATCCCAGCCAAATATCGCAAGTGTTTTAAATTAAGCAGGCGGCAGCTTGGTCAATCCCTAGTGGACTTTGTGAGACAGCAACCCGAAGCTTTTACCAGCTGGTATAAAGCAAGTGGTGTCTCTACCTTTGAGGAGCTGGTGCAGCTTATTCTGATTGATAATCTGCTGGAGTCTGTGGGACTAGAGGTTAGTCTTTCTGCAGGATCGTGACTTAACCACTGCATTGGAGGCAGCCAGGTTGGCTGATACCTTCGAAACTAACCGCTCCTTGTCCGAGCGGTCCCGTCTCTTTTCAACAGCCTGGCATGAGCAGAGATCGTCAACCTTGGAGAATGAAGTGCCAACCGGAGGGAGAACGTCTACGTCAGCCAACCAAGTCACCTGGTGAGCCACGCTTCTCAACATATGGTCCACCTGCGGAGAGGCAAACTACTCATGGTGCTTCTCGACAACAGTATCCAGAGAGACACCAGCCAGAACGACACCATTTGCAACGTCAACAGGGAGTAAAGGGCAAGCCTGTCGTCTGCTTCAGGTGCAATAAAGTAGGCCACATCAGTCCCAACTGCCCCCATAAACCCCAACCCATTGGGAAAATCTCTAATATCCCTAGTAACATGTCCCCTAGAGAAGTAGAAAAAGGTATGGCCCCTTATTATTGCAAGAGTGTTATTTCCCTTCAGGAAAACTCAGAAACAACTAAAGTAAAGACCTTTAGAGATACTGGAGCATATTGCTCACTTGTAAGAGAGGGAATATTACCCCTTTCAGAGAATACTTCTTTGAATTCCTCTGTTTTATTGGAAGTATTTGGAGGAGCTATATATTCTGTTCCTTTGCATAAAATTTATGTACAGTGCAAATATTACACTGGGTACTTGACTGTAGGTGTCTCAAAAGGATTCCCCATGAAAGATGCAGTGTTATTACTGGGTAATAACATTACTACTGTTAGTTCGTGTCCTGAACCTATAATGATTAATTCTTCTCCGGTGTTGGCCATAACTCGGGCAACATCCCAAGGGTTGTCTGGAGAGAATGTTGACCTATCCTTGGACGACTCCGATCTCGGAATAGCCACATTGTTTTACGAGGAAAACTGGCCAGAGCCTCGTAGATCAAGTGAACAGACCCCGATCAAGCCTTCCTATTCCCAGGTTGCAGGATTGCCAGATGTCTCCGTTTCCATGCCCGAGGGACTGTCCTTCCGGGAGGAACAACGAAAGGACCCTTCTTTAAAATTCGCTTTTGAGGCAGCCATGGGTAAATCCTCTTTGGGTCATCCGGTCAAGTATGAAGTTAAAAACGATTATTTGATCTGCACTGAGACTGGTAAGGAGATACAGGGCCGGCAATTGTATGACAGGTTAGTGGTTCCAAAAATGTATAGACCTCAAATATTAAATATAGCTCATAATACGTCATTAGGAGGTCACTTAGGAATTACAAAAACCTTGTATAGAATCACAAAAGAATTTTATTGGCCAAAATTAAAGAAAGATGTGAAGAATCATATTAGGCGTTGCCGAGAATGTCAGCAAGTTGGAAAACCTGGACATTCCATTAAACCTGCACCTCTCCAACCTATACCTGCTGATGGAGAACCTTTTGCAGATTTAATTATAGATTGTGTAGGTCCACTACCTAGGTCAAAGTCTGGAAATCAATATTTATTTACGATTATGGATAAAGTAACCAGATATCCCGAAGCAATTCCCATGCGTAGTATTAATACTAAAGCTATTCTCAAAGCTTTAACAAAATTCATTTCTTGTTTTGGCATTCCTAAAACTATTCAAAGTGATCAAGGTACTAACTTTACTGCCAAAGCATTTAGGGAAGTATTAACTAGGTTAGGGATAATCCACAACTTATCCACTGCCTATCATCCTCAGTCCCAAGGCGCCTTGGAAAGATTCCACCAGACATTAAAAACAATGATAAGTTTTTGCATGCACTTTCCTACAGACTGGGATGAATCAGTACCTTTGTTGCTGTTCTCAGTACGAGAAACGGTGCAAGAGTCTACAGGGTATAGTCCTTTTGAGCTGATCTTTGGGCACAATGTACGAGGTCCTCTTCGGGTGCTCAAAGAAGGATGGATGGGAGAAGACGTTAGCTCAACACTCTACAATCCGTCTTCAAGGTTGCAGGTGACACGTCAGTTAGCCAAGGCTAACCTAAAGACAGCTCAAAGCAAGATGAAACAGAGGTATGACAGAAGTGCACAATTCCGCTCCTTCCATCCAGGAGACAAGGTGTTGGTGCAGGAACCTATACCTGGCCACACCTTGAAAGCTAGATTTACGGGACCTATGCAGATTGTAAGTAGATTATCTGAGGTAAATTATGTGGTAGCTCACATTGACAAGACCTCAAAAACTAAAACTTACCACATTAATCAAATAAAGGCCTTTCATACACCAGATAAAGTCCCAGTATTGACTCTGTCCTCTACCTCTGAGGACAACTCTGACTCTTTGCACTCTATCTCTGAAATTAATATTAAACTTTCAAATTCTGTCCTCCTCAAGGATCCTAGCCCTTTAATGGAGGGATTATCTGAAATGCAAGCAACAAATTTAACTGAGCTTCTACTGTCATATCCTAATATTTTTTCGGATGTGCCGAAAAAATGTACGTTAGGTTACCATGATGTAGATGTGGGAAACTCTAAACCAATTAAACTCTCCCCCTACAGAGCTAATCCTGAAAAGCAAAGGCTACTTCAGCAGGAAGTAGAATTTTTGTTAAAGCATGGTTTAGTGGAGGAGTCATCTAGTCCATGGGCTTCACCGTGCATCCTTGTGAAGAAGGCTGATGGAGGGTTTCGTACGTGTACAGACTACCGTAAAGTGAACGAGGTCACAATTACAGATGCTTACCCTCTTCCTCGTCTGGATGACATAATTGACTTTGTGGGTAAGGCTACTTTTGTGTCCAAATTAGATCTCCTTAAAGGCTACTATCAGGTACCTTTGACAGATAAGGCGAAGGAAATCTCTGCCTTCGTAATTCCAGGAGGTCATTATCAATACAGTTACCCCCTTCGGAATGAAAAATTCCCCCTCTTCATTCCAGAAACTTATCCATCAGGCTATTAAAGGACTTGAAGGCACGGCAGCGTACCTAGATGATATTGTTGTGGTGTCTGATACTTGGGATCAACACCTACTTAGACTTAAGGCTCTGTTTGAGACCTTTAAGAGTTCCCATTTAAGTTAATTTATCTAAATCTTCCTTTGGCCAGGCCACTGTCATTTTTCTAGGCCATGAAGTAGGTAGTGGTAAAGTTGCACCTAAACTTGCTAAAGTTCTTTCTATTAAAGATTATCCAGTTCCTTATGATAGGAAATCTCTTCAACGTTTCCTAGGCATGATAGGATTTTACATAAGATTCTGTAAGAATTTCTCAGATATTGTAGCCCCTCTTACCTCTCTTACCAGTTACAAAGTTCCCTTTAATTGGACCTCAGACTGTAACACTGCTTTTAATAAAGCAAAAAGATTGTGTACTGCACCCATTCTCTTGTCTCCAGGCTTCTCCAAACCTTTTTCATTACAGGTTGATGCTTGTGAGTCTGGGGTTGGGGCAGTACTATTACAAATCGGGAACAAGGAGTTGCAGCCTGTGGCATACTTTTCAGCCAAGTTCCAGCCACATCAGAGGGCTTACTCTACCATTGAAAAAGAAGCCCTCGCGCTGGTACTGGCTTTGGAGCATTTCGATGTTTATGTGGGCCAGACATCGCAGGTGGTCACAGTCTACAGTGATCACAATCCTCTAGTATATCTCCAAGCCATGAAGAACCACAACACAAGGCTTATGCGCTGGACGCTAAGGCTGCAGCCATATAATATTTCAATTAAATATATTGCCGGCAAAGAAAATATGTTGGCAGACTCTTTATCTAGAGTCTAAAATTTTAATTTATTTAGGTTAGGATGTTATTTGTGGTAACCCCTTTTCATGCTCTTTTTTTTATCCCCTGGTGTGGGGTTTTTTTTTTTAGTGAGGGGATGCGGGCTACCGTCCGCCTGTATCTTGGACCTATGCTAGCCTGTCTGACTGCTGTCTCACTCTAAGTTTAGGGTTTGGCTTTTGGTCACGAGAAAAGCTGAGCTCTATCTAAGAGTTGGATGGTGGAGAGGAAAGGCGGTCCCATTATTTTGTGCCATGGCGGCACGGTTACCACTGGGAGGTGGCAGCCTAATCCTGAGCCTTCTCGGGGTGGGGGTGTGGCATGCAAAGAGTACGTAACCTTTATTCGGCGCATGTACACACCCTCATTTACAGGCTATCTCCCCCAACCAGCGAACCAGGTTGCTAAGAGTTGATGATGGGGCCCCGTCGTTCAACTAGTGACCAGGTTCTAGCCAATAAGAAGATGGTTTTGGCAATCGCAGAGGTTATGTGGGTACCGCTCTCCTGTCTGCCCTTGTCATTCCCATTCTAGAGCTGGTTGAAGCACGGTCTGTTATCTTGTGGCTTCTATTTCTGCTTTGCTTACCGTGGAGTGCACTATACTTATCACTGTACATAGTGTACATATTGCTGTTGTAAATTGGTGAAGGATAATATAAGTCTAAACTTTTTCTACTGTGTTTATTTGCTGCCATTACACCCGGGGTAACAGGCCATTTGGAATCCTGGGTTGTAATAGTTACAGTGACTTTAATGGATTTGAGCTGGGTGATGAGATGCATTTGTGGATGTGAAATGTGATTTTTGTTTGTTCTGAAGAGGTGTGTTGGGAGGTGGGTGAGTGGATGTGAAGAAATGTGGGAGAGATGGAAAGGGGTATGGGGAGGGTTGTTTTAGAAATTTAATGAAATATGGGGGATTTTACTGAAAATAAATGTAATGTGTGAATATTTTAAAAGAAATTATGGAAGTGAAGGGTTATGTTGCACTGGAAAAAGATTAGAGGGTGCAGAAACATGCCGGAGTAGATGGGTAGTGAGATGATTAGTTGTTTTGAGTGTAATATCAATTTATGTAGATTCAAGGAGATGGGTATGGAGAGGATTTTATTAGAATTTTAGTAATGTAGGGAGGAATGTGTATTATATTTAAGATTCAGTAAAAAGAAGGGGAAAAATTTGTATCGAAGAGGAAAAATTGTGAATAAATTGACAAGTGATGAGGGTTGTGGGTATTGTTGTCGAACTAGAGATACCAAAAAAGATGTTGTAAGGGAGTTGTTGTTGTGGGTGATGTGGGTTGTGGGGTGTTGTGGGTTGTGGGTGTTGTTGTTGAAGTAGTGATGCCGAAAAAGTGGTTACAAGTTGTGGGTTGTTATGGGTGTTGTGGGTTGTGGGTGATGTGGGTTGTGGGTGTTGTAGGATGTGGGTGATGTGGGTTTGGGCGTTGTTGTCGAACTAGAGATCCCGAAAAAGAGGTGATTCTGTTGTAAGTGTTCGTGTGTGTTTGGATTGTGTTCATGTTTTTTTGCGCTCATGTTATATCTTAGTTGGAGGTGAGTGTACTCATAGAAATTGGTAATCGTCTTGGTTATAGTGATTTGAGGGGATTTGTGTGAAAATGGGTGTTAGTCTGTGATGTTGATCATAGTTTATGGTGATTTTGTTGGTGTTTTGACTGTATTCAGTGGTGTTTTAGTAGTATTCAGAGGTGTATTTGGGAGTACTCCAATGGTGTTTGAGACTATTTAAAGGTGTTTTTGAAGGTGTTCAAATGATGTGCAAGAGTATTTATGAAGGAGTTCTGGGAGTATTCAGTGGTGATTTGCCGGTGTTCGAATGATGTTTTTGGAGTATTCAATGGTAATTGATGGTGTTTTTTGGTGTTGTTCAAAGTAAAGTGTGGTGTGTATGGGTGTGTTTGTGTTAGATTTGGTAAAATGTCTCATGTTATAAGTGTTTGGGTTAGTTTTTGTGATAATGTTGTAAAGTCTGGAGAATGAGGGAGGAGTTTGGTGGATGAGATGTAATTTAATGAAATATGTAAGTGTAGATAAATTAGAGATGTCAAATCTTATTTGGGAGTATTCAAAATGTTGTCTTGGAAATGTTCTAATGTAATTGATGGTGTTTTTGGCGTTGTTTGGAAATGTTCAAAGGTGCTTTTGTGAGTATTCAAATGATTTATGAGAGTGTTCGAAGTAATCTGGGGTTGTTCTGTAGTGAGTTGATAAAGGTTGTGGATGAGAGAATATTTCTTAAGAGATATTGAGAAAAGTGTGTGTGTGTGTGTGTGTGTGTTAGCTTCGTAATATGTAAAATTGTGACTAGTGAATTTATCGAAAAGTGATTATAAGTTGTAAGTGTTGTGGTGACTTTTTCTGATGAAATTAGTTAAAACGAGAAAAATTGTGGGTTATGAGTGAAAATTGTGTGTTGTTGTGAGATGTTGGTGGGATAATGAGGGTTTGGGGGGAAGGGAGAAGGTTACTTAGTGGGGAGTGACCTGAGATGTTATCTGAGATCGGTCAGATAAAATTCGCCAGACTTTTTCTTATGAAATAGTTAAAACGAGAGAAATATCTAGACTTGAGAAGAGTGAATCTTTTGTTGTATTTTGTAAAGAAATTGTGGAATGTTGTGGGTATTAACGAAAAAAAATGTGGAATTATTTGGGTTATCCTGGGTTAAGAGTGAAAATGTGTAATGTTTTCCCTATGTTGTATATGACATGCGTAATACTGAGATGGTGACGACGAAGAAGATCCAGAACAAAATGCATAGAATTTCTTCAAGAGAAAAAGAATTATTCTATGCTGATTTTAGTCAATGATTTGTATAATTTTTTCAATGAATTTGTATTTTTTTTGTTGTATTACCAGAAATGTATATGAAATGTATTGGTTGTATAATAAATAAATAAATGAAAATATTGTGTATTAGTGTTATCCTGCATTTTAAGTTAATGTCTGCTCGACAAGATTCAGCCTGTGTGTGTGAGGTCATCACGTGACGTCACTGACATAGGGGGAGTCCATTTGGTCGACAAGATTCAGCCTGTGTGTGAGGTCATCACGTGGCGTCACTGACCGCCGAGTAAACACAGGTGGGGTGACGTCGCACTTGTTTAGACCTGCAGTAAGAGAAAGTACCATGCCCCATAGGGGGAGTTCATTTGAATGCTTACCCCAGAGGGGGGAATCCAAAAACTTGATCCAAGGAGATGGAGCAGGAATATTTGGGGTGGAAGTGGGTGGTGGGAGGTGTGGGGGAGGGTGTTGATCCGAGGAATTGGAGCAGGGAATTTGGGATGCAAGTGGGAGTCTTTTTTGAATGCTTACCCCTAGAGGGGGGAATCCAAAAACTTGATCCGAGGAGATAGTCTTTGTATTATTGATATTGAGAAAAACTTGATCCAAGGAAGTGGAGGAGAAATATTTGGGGTAGAAGTGGATGGTGTGGGGTGAGGGTGTTGATCCGAGGAGATGGAGACCATAAGAAAATTTGGGATGGGGGTGGTGTGGGGGGAAAAATCTTTGTATTATTGATATCGAGAAAAACTTGATCCGAGGAGAATACAAGAAAATTCGAAACCTCATAGGGGGGACTCCAAGAAACTTAATCCAAGGAGATGGAGAGCACAAGAAAATGAAATTAAAAAAAAATTCGAAAATTTTTTTTTATAAAATTCGGGGAGCGGGGGCGACCCGGACGACGCTGCAGAAGGCTCGGCAGAAAGCTCGGGCGGGCGCGAGGGTGGGTCCCGGTCTGGCGTGCGCGGGGGGGGGGCGCGGGCGGGCGCGCGGGCGGGCGCGCGGGCGCGGAAGAAGTCCGCTCAGGAAAGGAGACCGTACCGTGGGAGACCGCTCTGTAGAACGCCTTTTCGGGAGGAGACCGCTCTGTAGAAATCATATATATATATATATATATATATATATATATATATAATTATATATATATATATAATTATATATATATATATAATATATGTGTGTGTGTGCATAGGGAGGTACCACCTCTAGAACTGTTATAGGGACCCTCATCCTCAGAGAAAAGAATAAACTTGCTTCAAGGAAAACTCAAGGTTCTCCCTAAAGCTGTATGAGAATTTTCTCCTACCACCCCAAATAATGAGGACCTGATAAGAGACATAAGAATATCAAAAACAACTAATTCCGATCACAATCTAATCGAAGTCCAGACGTACATGCATAGGGGTCCTGAACAGCAGAATGCATGTACCTGTGAAGGTGTCTTCACAAAATACAATTTCAACAACAAGAACATCAACTGGGACCAGGTAAACCATGTCCTAAACGAAACATGTTGGGAAGATGTCTTAAATGACATGGATCCAAACCAGTGCCTTGAAAGGATCAACTTCCTGGTAGCCGAAGCATGTTCTAGGCATATTCCCCTAAGAAAGAAGAAGAGCAGGAGTAAACTGGAGAGAAAAAGACGCTCCCTCTACAGAAGACGACGAAGAGTCACTGAGCTCCTCAGGTGTGCTAGAATATCTGATACACGAAAGGAGGCGCTGACCAGGGAAGTGGAAACTATCGAACTTAAGC
This sequence comes from Cherax quadricarinatus, assembly GCF_038502225.1. Taxonomy (NCBI): domain Eukaryota; kingdom Metazoa; phylum Arthropoda; class Malacostraca; order Decapoda; family Parastacidae; genus Cherax; species Cherax quadricarinatus. The sequence continues at coordinate 26,808,843 of NC_091293.1, read as the reverse complement.
TAAATGACTCCTACAGGAACCAGGAGAGGCAGGAGGAGCTTAAAGCTATTAGTGAAATTGAAAGAAATTCAAAATATTTCTTTTCATATGCCAAAAACAAGGCAAATACCACATCTAGTATCGGGCCCTTACTCAGACAGGATGGGACTTACACAGACGACAACAAGGAAATGAGTGAAATATTGAAATCCCAGTACGACTCTGTGTTTAGTGAACCACTAATCGGTCTGAGGATCGACGACCCAAATGATTTCTTCATGAATGAGCCTCAAAACTCCATAAATGTATGCCAGATTTCCGACATTACCCTAACTCCGATAGATTTCGAAAAAGCCATTGACAACATGCCTATGCACTCAGCCCCGGGCCCAGACTCGTGGAACTCTGTTTTCATTAAGAACTGCAAGAAACCCCTCTCGCGTGCTCTAAGTACACTATGGAAGAGGAGCTTGGACATGGGTGAAATTCCACAGTCACTTAAAACAACGGATATAGCCCCACTCCATAAAGGTGGCAGCAAAGCATTAGCTAAGAACTATAGACCAATAGCTCTGACGTCCCACATCATAAAAATCTTTGAAAGAGTGCTAAGAAGCAGGATTGCAAATCACCTGGATTCCCAAAATCTGCACAATCCAGGGCAACATGGGTTCAGGGCAGGTCGCTCCTGCCTCTCACAACTACTGGATCACTATGACATGGCCTTGTATGCACTGGAAGAAAATCAGAATGCAGATGTAATATACACAGACTTTGCAAAAGCATTTGACAAATGCGATCATGGCGTAATAGCCCATAAAATACGTGCTAAAGGAATAACTGGGAAAGTGGGGAGATGGATCTTCAACTTCCTAACAAATCGAACACAAAGAGTAGTGGTCAACAGAGTTAAATCGGAGGCTGCCATAGTGAAGAGCTCTGTTCCACAAGGCACAGTACTCGCCCCCATCTTATTCCTTATCCTCGTATCAGACATAAACAGAGATATACACCACAGCACCGTATCATCCTTTGCGGATGATACTAGGATCTGCATGAGACTGTCATCTGCTGAGGACGCGGTTAACCTCCAAGAAGATATAAACAAAGTTTTCCAGTGGGCAACGGTAAACAATATGATGTTCAATGAGGACAAATTCCAACTATTCCGTTATAGAAAACTGGAGGAGATAATAACTAGAACACAGTATACTACTGACTCCGGCCATACAATAGAGCGGAAAAATAATGTAAGGGACCTGGGAGTAGTAATGTCTGAGGATCTCACTTTCAAGGATCACAACAGTGCCACGATCGCACGTGCAAAGAAAATGATAGGATGGATAATGAGAACTTTCAAAACGAGAGATGCCAAGCCCATGATGATCCTTTTCAAATAACTTGTTCTCTCTAGGCTGGAATACTGCTGTACATTAACATCTCCATTCAAAGCACGTGAAATCGCAGATCTAGAGAGTGTACAGAGATCCTTTACTGCACGTATAAGTTCTGTCAAGCACCTTAACTACTGGGAACGCTTGGAAGCACTTGACTTGTACTCGTTGGAACGCATCAGGGAGAGATATATCATAATCTACACTTGGAAAATCTTGGAAGGAATGGTCCCAAATCTGCACACAGAAATCACTCCCTACGAAAGTAAAAGACTGGGCAGGCGATGCAAAATGCCGCCAATAAAAAGTAGGGGCGCCATTGGTGCACTAAGAAAAAACACCATAAGTGTCCGGGGCCCAAAACTGTTCAACAGCCTCCCATCAAGCATTAGGGGAATTGCCAATAAACCCCTGGCTGCCTTCAAGAGAGAGCTGGACAGATACCTAAAGTCAGTGCCGGATCAGCCGGGCTGTGGCTCGTACGTTGGACTGCGTGCGGCCAGCAGTAACAGCCTAGTTGATCAGGCCCTGATCCATCGGGAGGCCTAGTCATGGACCGGGCCGCGGGGGCGTTGATCCCCGGAATAACCTCCAGGTAACCTCCAGGTAACCCCGTATATTTTATATATATTTTATTTAAAGACAAAATACATTGACAAAACATTCACAAAAATACGACAGAAAGTAAAACAACATAGGTAACTCAGAGATACATCTCGAATACTTCGTCCAGCTCCCCGGCGGTGGGCCGCGTGCGCAGAATGCTGCATATATATACATATATATATATATATATATATATATATATATATATATATTATATATATATATATATATATATATATATATGTGTGTGTGTGTGTGTGTGTGCGCATATATATATATATATATATATATATATATATATATATATATTTATATATATATATATATATATATATATATATATATATACATACATATATATATATATATATATATATATATATATATATATATATATATATATATATATATATATATATATATATATACATACATATATATATATATATATATATATATATATATATATATATATATATATATATATATATATATATATATATATATATATATATATATATATATATATATATGCAAAACAACCACTCTGAAAAAATAGAGAAATTCCAAGCGCATTTGTGATTACTCACATTATCAAGGAACTATGAAAGTAAAGCATACAAGGAAGCTATATAAGGGGTCAGGCCAGCACCTCACTATCAGATCCCACAACGGTTAAACACCTGACGCGCGCCGACCCAACTTGGATAGGTCCTTTGCACAACTCACCCCACAAACTATTCTACCCAAGAAAATTAAAAAATTATTTGTCCAGTGTATTATTAAATTCTTCCCAAATTCTATTAATTATAAATGGATCTAATTTATATAAACCAAAGGAAATATTCATATTATTGTCAAAACTGCTTTTTATGAAACAAGATTCAATTATATTCCTGTCGACCATGGACTTGCTTGATACTACTTTCTCAACTTTTTGAAAATCAATTGGATGGTTAAAATCTCTTACATGAATAAATAGAGCATTGGAATCTTGTCCAGTTCTAATGCTATATATATGTTGTTTTAATCTTAGTTCGAGATTTTTACCAGTTTGACCTAATAAACTTTATCGCAAATTTTACAAGGAATCTTATAGACACATCCATCAGCATTTTGGGGGTAATTCTTTATCAAAAGTTTTTTTACTGTATCAAGATTTTTGAATACAACTTTAATATTAAAAGTCTTAAGAAGAGAAGGCATGTCAACCAAGTTTTCATGGTAAGGGAGAACCAACATATTTTTAGTTGAATAAGGCTGGTTGTCCCTTTTTGGATTGTAAAAAGTATTTCTAGCAACTTTAAAAGATTTATCAATTACATTTCTTGGGTATTTTAAATCATTACCTATTTCATAAATTTTGGATATTTCCTCATCTATGAACTCAGGACTACAAATTCGTAAAGCTCTCAGAAACATTGATGAGAAAACAGACAGTTTGACTCTATCTTGATGCGAGGAATAATAGTGGACATAGGAACAGTTATTTCCTGTTCTTAGTAACCTATACATGGAATTTTTTGAAACAAGGTTACTTAACACAATCCTCCCTAATAGAGCTAAATGGTTCAGATATGTTGATGATATTTTGTGTCTTATGCCCAAAAATGTAGATATACACCATTTCCTTGGAAAATTAAATAGCTTAGCCCATTCTATAAACTTTACTGTTGAGTTTGAAGAAAATAGCTCATTGCCTTTTCTAGATGTTTTAATTATTAAGGGTAATAATGAATTCAAATTTAAAATTTACAGAAAACCTACAAATAACTGTTCCTATGTCCACTATTATTCCTCGCATCAAGATAGAGTCAAACTGTCTGTTTTCTCATCAATGTTTCTGAGAGCTTTACGAATTTGTAGTCCTGAGTTCATAGATGAGGAAATATCCAAAATTTATGAAATAGGTAATGATTTAAAATACCCAAGAAATGTAATTGATAAATCTTTTAAAGTTGCTAGAAATACTTTTTACAATCCAAAAAGGGACAACCAGCCTTATTCAACTAAAAATATGTTGGTTCACCCTTACCATGAAAACTTGGTTGATATGCCTTCTCTTCTTAAGACTTTTAATATTAAAGTTGTATTCAAAAATCTTGATACAGTAAAAAAAACTTTTGATAAAGAATTCCCCTCTAAATGCTGATGGATGTGTCTATAAGATTCCTTGTAAAATTTGCGATAAAGTTTATTACGGTCAAACTGGTAAAAATCTCGAACTAAGATTAAAACAACATAAATATAGCATTAGAACTGGACAAGATTCCAATGCTCTATTTATTCATGTAAGAGATTTTAACCATCCAATTGATTTTCAAAAAGTTGAGAAAGTAGTATCAAGCAAGTCCATGGTCGACAGGAATATAATTGAATCTTGTTTCATAAAAAGCAGTTTTGACAATAATATGAATATTTCCTTTGGTTTATATAAATTAGATCCATTTATAATTAATAGAATTTGGGAAGAATTTAATAATACACTGGACAAATAATTTTTAAATTTTCTTGGGTAGAATAGTTTGTGGGGTGAGTTGTGCAAAGGACCTATCCAAGTTGGGTCGGCGCGCGTCAGGTGTTTAACCGTTGTGGGATCTGATAGTGAGGTGCTGGCCTGACCCCTTATATAGCTTCCTTGTATGCTTTACTTTCATAGTTCCTTGATAATGTGAGTAGTCACGAAAGCGCTTGGAATTTCTCTATTTTTTCAGAGTGGTTGTTTTGCATATTCCGAAATCACCTGTTTACTGTTATCTTATTGCATATATATATATATATATATATAGAGTCAAACTGTCTGTTTTCTCATCAATGTTTCTGAGAGCTTTACGAATTTGTAGTCCTGAGTTCATAGATGAGGAAATATCCAAAATTTATGAAATAGGTAATGATTTAAAATACCCAAGAAATGTAATTGATAAATCTTTTAAAGTTGCTAGAAATACTTTTTACAATCCAAAAAGGGACATATATATATATATATATATATATATATATATATATATATATATGTGTGTGTGTGTGTGTGTGTGAGTATATATATATATATATATACATATATATATATATATATATATATATATATATATATATATATATATATATATATATATATATATATATATATATATATATATATACATATATATATTTATAAAAAATGTATAATGTCGTGCAGAATAGGTAAAACTGTTCAGTCATCAAGAACTCATTTAAAATTAAGTCCTTTCAAAAAAAATTCTTATACGTTTAAAGATATAGTTTTTTCATTTATATTAATGTAAAAAATAATAACTTTGTACTAAAAGAACCTTAGAACACTTAACCTTATTACAACAAATGCAATTTAATATAGCCTAACCCAGCAAAATATATTTTAGATAAGTTTACAAAAATTTAATTAAAATACACAATGAAATATATTTTTTTAGTTTCGTTCTGAATGATTTTTGAGAAATTATTTCTTACAAAACATTTCGCTTGATTTATTCAGCAAGAGTGTTGCTATTTAAGTCGAAATCGCAAGTTTTTCCTATACACACACACACACACACACACACACACACACACACACACACACACACACACACACACACACATATATATGGAGTGGTTGGTGATATTATTTAATAAATATATGGAAGAGGGTAAGGTACCTAGGGATTGGCAGAGAGCATGCATAGTTCCTTTGTATAAAGGCAAAGGGGAAGAAAGAGAGTGCAAAAATTATAGGGGTATAAGTCTGTTGAGTATACCTGGTAAAGTGTATGGTAGAGTTATTATTGAAAGAATTAACAGTAAGTCGCAGAATAGGATAGCAGATGAACAAGGAGGCTCCAGGAAACGTAGGGTGTGTGTGGACCGGGTGTTTACAGTGAAACATATAAGTAAACAGTATTTGGATAAGGCTAAAGAGGTTTTTGTGGCATTTGTGGATTTGGAAAAGGCGTATGACAGGGTGGATAGGGGGAGCAATGTGGCAGATGTTGCAGATGTATGGTAAAGGAGGTAGGTTAATAAAAGCAGTGAAGAGTTTTTATGAGGATAGTGAGGCTCAAGTTAGAGTATGTAAGAAAGAGGGAGATTATTTCCCAGTAAAAGTAGACTTTAGACAAGGATGTGTGATGTCACCGTGGTTGTTCAATATATATATAGAAGGGGTTGTAAGAGAAGTAAATGAGAGGGTCTTGGCAAGAGGTGTGGAGTTAAAAGATAAAGAATCACACATAAAGTGGGAGTTGTCACAGTTGCTCTTTGCTGATGACACTGTGCTCTTGGGAGATTCTGAAAAGAAGTTGCAGAGGTTGGTGGATGAATTTGGTAGGGTATGTAAAAGAAGAAAATTGAAAGTGAATACAGGAAAGAGTAAGGTTATGAGGATAACAAAAAGATTAGGTGATGAAAGATTGGATATCAGATTGGAGGGAGAGAGTATGGAGGAGGTGAATGTATTCAGATATTTGGGAGTGGACGTGTCAGCGGATGGGTCTATGAAAGAAGAGGTGAATCATAGAATTGATGAGGGGAAAAGGGTGAGCGGTGCACTTAGGAGTCTGTGGAGAAAAAGAACATTGTCCTTTAAGCAAAAAGGGGAATGTATGAGAGTAAAGTTTTACCAACGCTCCTGTATGGGTGTGAAGCATGGGTGATGAATGTTGCAGCGAGGAGAAGGTTGGAGGCAGTGGAGATGTCATGTCTGAGGGCAATGTATGGTGTGAATATAATGCAGAGAATTCGTAGTTTGGAAGTTAGGAGGTGGGGCGGGATTGCCAAAACTGTTGTCCAGAGGGCTGAGGAAATGTTGTTGAGGTGGTTCGGACATGTAGAGAAAATGGAGCAAAAAAAGAATGACTTCAAGAGTGTATCAGTCTGTAGTGGAAGGAAGGCGGGGTAGGGGTCGGTCTAGGGAAGGTTGGAGGGAGGGGTTAAAGGAGGTTTTGTGTGCGAGGGGCTTGGACTTCCAGCGGGCATGCGTGAGCGTGTTTGATAGG
>NC_091293.1:26776600-26801770 GCF_038502225.1 Cherax quadricarinatus | reverse complement strand
TTATTCAACTAAATATATGTTGGTTCTCCCTTACCATGAAAACTTAGTTGATATGCCTTCTCTTCTTAAGACTTTTAATATCAAAGTTGTATTTAAAAATCTTGATACAGTAAAAAAAAACTTTTGAAAAGAATTTCCCCCAAAATGCTGACGGATGTATCTATAAGATTCCTTGTAAAATTTGCAATGACGTTTATTTCGGTCAAACTGGTAAAAGTCTCGAACTAACATTAAAACAACATAAATATAGCATTAGAACTGAACAAGATTCCAATGCTCTATTTATTCATGTGAGAGATTTTAACCATCCAATCGATTTTCAAATAGTTAAGAAGGTTGTATCAAGCAAGTCCATGGTTGACAGGAATATAATTGAATCTTGTTTCATAAAAAGCAGTTTCGAAAATAATATGAATAATTCCTTTTCTTTATATAAATTAGATCCATTTATAATTAATAAAATTTGGAAAGAATTTAATACATTGGACAAATAATAAATCTTAATTCTAGGGTAGAATATTTTATTAGTGTGATGCCGTGAAAGACCTGTCTAGTTGGGCTAGCAGGCATGCTCCAGTGTTCCTTCTTTCTTATGAGTCGGGTTTCGTCGCGCATCATGTGTTGCTTTGTTATGATTTATCTGTGTCTTCAACTTCCAACTGTGTCCTCTTGTTGCTGTGCCCCATCTCTGGAACATTCTGTCTCTGTCCACCTTGTCAATTCCTCTCAGTATTTTATATGTCGTTATCATGTCATTAATATCTCAACTGTCCTCCAGTGTCATCAGGTCGATTTCCCTTAACCTCTCCTCGTAGGACATACCCCTTAGGTCTGGGACTAGTCTTGTTGCAAACCTTTGCACTTTCTCTAGTTTCTTTACGTGCTTAGCTAGATGTGGGTTCCAAACTGGTGCCACATACTCCAATATGGGCCTAACGTACACAGTGTACAGGGTCCTGAACGATTGCTTATTAAGATGACGGGATGCTGGTTTTTAGGTTTGCTAGGTGCACATATGTTGCAGCAGTTATTTGGCTGATGTGTGCCTCAGCAGATGTGCCTGGTGTTATACTCACCCCAGATATTTTTCCTTGAGTGAGGTTTGTAGTCTTCCTTGCCCTTTCCCAATCTTCATGAGTTTGCGTTTGGTGGGGTTGAACTCGAGGAGCCAATTGCTGAACCAGGTCTGCAGCCTGTCCAGATCCCTTTGTAGTTCTTCTTGGTCCTCGTCCGATTGAATTCTTCTCATCAACCTCACATCATCTGCAAACAGGGACACTTCGGAATCTTCTCCTTCCGTCATGTCGTTAACAAATAACAGAGGCAGAACCTGTTCTAGGACTGACCCCTGTGGAACCCCACTCATCACAAGCGCCCACTCTGACACGTCACCACGTACCATGACTCGCTCCTATCTTCCTGACAGGAATTCCCTGATCCATTAAAGTGCCTTCCCTGTTATCCCTGCCTGGTTCTCCAGTTTTTGCACTAATCTCTTGTGTGGAACTGTGTCAAACGCCTTCTTACAGTCCAAGAACATGCAATCTACCCACCCCTCGCTCTCTTGTCTTACTGCCGTCACCCTGTCATAGAACTCCAGTATGTTTGTAACACAGGATTTCCCGTCCCTGAAACCGTGTTGGCTGTTGTTTATAAGCTCATTTCTTTCTAGGTGTTCTGCCACTCTTCTGATAATCTTCGCCATGACTTTGCATACTATACATGTCAGTGACACTGGTCTATAGCTTAGTGCTTCTTGTCTGTCACCTTTTTTTTTAAAAATTGGGACTACATTTGTTGTGTGTGTGTGTGTGTGTGTGTTTGTGTGTATGTGTGTGTGTGTGTGTGTGTGTGTGTGTGTGTGTGTGTGTGTGTGTACTCACCTAGTTGTACTCACCTAGTTGAGGTTGCAGGGGTCGATTCCAAGCTCCTGGCCCCGCCTCTTCACTGGTCGCTATTAGGGGTGTGTGTGTGTGTGTACTCACCTAGTTGTACTCACCTAGTTGAGGTTGCAGGGGTCGAGTCCAAGCTCCTGGCCCCGCCTCTTCACTGGTCGCTATTAGGTGTGTGTGTGTGTGTGTGTGTGTGTGTGTGTGTGTTTGTGTATGTGTGTGTGTCTGTGTGTGTCTGTGTGTGTGTGTGTGTGTTTGTGTGTGTGTGTGTGTGTGTTTGTGTGTGTGTGTGTGTGTATGTGTGTGTGTGTGTGTGTGTGTGTGTATGTGTGTGTGTGTGTGTGTGTGTGCGTGTGTGTGTGTGTGTGTGTACTCACTTATTTGTACTCACCTAGTTGTGGTTGTAGTGGTCGAAACTCAGCTCCTGGCCCCGCCTCTTCACTGAACTCTATTAGGTCCTCTCTCTCCCTGCTCCATGAGCTTTATGGTACCTCGTCTTAAAGCAATGTATGGTTCCTGCCTCCTCTTCATCACTTGCTAGACTATTCCACTTCCTGACAACTCTGTGACTGAAGAAATACTTCCTAACATCTATTTGACACTTCTGAGTCTTCAGCTTCTGTGTCTGTTCTCTGGAACTTCCTGTATCTGTCCACCTTATCTATTATTCGCAGTATTTTGTATGTCGTTATCATGTTTCCTCTAACTCTCCTGTCCTCCAGTGTACTCAGGCCGATTTCCCTTAACCTTTCTTCGTAGGACATTCCCTTCTACTCTGGAACTAGCCTTGTTGCAAACCTTTGCACTTTCTCTAACTTCTTGACGTGCTTGACCAGGTGTGGGTTCCAAACTGGTGCTGGATACTCCAGTATGGGCCTGACGTACACAGCACAGAGTCATAAACGATTCTTTACTGAATTATCGGAACGCTATTCTCAGGTTTGTCAGGTGTCCATATGCTGCAGAAGTTATCAGGTTGATATGTGCTTCCGGAGACGTGCTCGGTATTATACCCACCCCAAGATCTTTCTCCTTGAGTGGGGTTTGCAGTCTTTGGCCGCCTAGCCTATACTCTATTTGTGGTCTTCTTTGCTATTTCCCGATCTTCATGACTTTGCATTTGGCGGGGTTAAATGCGAGAAGCCAGTTGCTGGACCACGCGTCCAGCCTGTCCAGGTCTCTTTGTAGTCCTGCCTGATCCTCATCTGATTTAATTTTCCTCATTAACTTCACATCATCTGCGAACAGGGACACTTCTGAGTCTATCCCTTCCATCATGTCATTCACATATACGAAAAATAGCACTGGTCCTTGGACTGACTCCTGTGGGACCCCGCTCGTCACAGCCGCCCACTGTGATACCTCATCACGTGTGTGTGTGTGTGTGTGTGTGTGTGTGTGTGTGTGTGTGTGTGTGTGTGTGTGTGTGTGTGTGTGTGTGTGTGTGTGTGTGTGTGTGTGTGTGTGTCTGTGTGTGTCTGTGTGTGTGTACTCACCTAGTTGTACTCACCTAGTTGAGGTTGCAGGGGTCGAGTTGAAGCTCCTGGCCCCGCCTCTTCACTGGTCGCTACTAGGTCACTCTCCCTGAACCATGAGCTTTATCGTACCTCTGCTTAAAGCTATGTATGGATCATGCCTCCACTACATCGCTTCCCAAACTATTCCACTTCCTGACTACTCTGTGGCTGAAGAAATACCTCCTAACATCCCTGTGATTCATCTGTGTCTTCAGCATCCAACTGTGTCCCCTTGTTTCTGTGTCCAGTCTCTGGAACATCCTGTCTTTTTCCACCTTGTCAATTCCTCTCAGTATTTTGTATGTCGTTATCATGTCCCCCCTTTCTCTCCTGTCCTCCAGTGTCGTCAGGTTGATTTCCTTTAACCTCTCCTCGTAGGACATACCTCTTAGCTCTGGGACTAGTCTTGTGGCAAACCTTTGCACTTTCTCTAGTTTCTTTACATGCTTGGCTAGGTGTGGGTTCCGAACTGGTGCCGCATACTCCAATATGGGCCTAACGTACACGGTGTACAGGGTCCTGAACGACTCCTTATTAAGATGTCGGAATGCTGTTCTGAGGTTTGCCAGGCGCCCATATGCTGCAGCAGTTATTTGGTTGATGTGCGCTTCAGGAGATGTGCCTGGTGTTATACTCACCCCAAGATCTTTTTCCTTGAGTAAGGTTTGTAGTTCCTGGCCCCCTAGACTGTACTCCGTCTGCGGTCTTCTTTGCCCTTCCCCAATCTTCATGGCTTTGCACTTGGTGGGATTGAACTCCAGGAGCCAATTGCTGGACCAGGTCTGCAGCCTGTCCAGATCCCTTTGTAGTTCTGCCTGGTCTTCGATCGAATGAATTCTTCTCATCAACTTCATGTCATCTGCAAACAGGGACACATCGGAGTTTATTCCTTCTGTCATGTCGTTCACAAATACCAGAAACAGCACTGGTCCTAGGACTGACCCCTGTGGGACCCCGCTGGTCACAGGTGCCCACTCTGACACCTCGCCACAGTGTGTGTGTGCGTGTGTGTGTGTGTGTGTGTGTGTGTGTGTGTGTGTGTGTGTGTGTGTGTGTGTGTGTGTGTGTGTGTGTACTCACCTAGTTTTACTCACCTAGTTGAGGTTGCGGGGGTCGAGTCCGAGCTCCTGGCCCCGCCTCTTCACTGATCGCTACTAGGTCACTCTCCCTGAGCCGTGAGCTTTATCATACCTCTGCTTAAAGCTATGTATGGATCCTGCCTCCACTACATCGCTTCCCAAACTATTCCACTTACTGACTACTCTGTGGCTGAAGAAATACTTCCTAACATCCCTGTGATTCATCTGTGTCTTCAGCTTCCAACTGTGTCCCCTTGTTACTGTGTCCAATCTCTGGAACATCCTGTCTTTGTCCACCTTGTGTGTGTGTGTGTGGGTGTGTGGGTGTGTGCGCGCGCGCGCGCATTTATTCACATTTCAGTATATGTGTGTGTATACGCATATACATTTATGTTTCAGTTTGTATGAGTTTGCGTGTATACTGAGTGTTTTTGGTTGTGTTTGATGACATAATATTAATGCTCTTGATAAAGGCAGCGTATGAACTAGTTTTTGTGTGTGTTCGATGGGATGGCAAGCAATTAGTGTGAGTGAATGTATTTGTTGGGACCATTCATGCGAGTGGTCGCTTTATGGCTCATGTTCTATGTACGTCATATGAAGCAGAGGTTTTCAAACTGTGTTCCACGGAACCCCTAGTTTTCCACTTGAACTTCAGAGGGTTCCCTGGAAAATGTCAGAAGAGACTGAGGAGAGAGAAGAATGATAAAATAAAATACACAGCGGGTGTATGTAATAAACGGTTTATATAACGAATATTTACATAATAAACAGTTTTCCCTACAAAACTGGAAATATTGGTTCGGCGGCAACACTTGTCTACCACACACCAGTATCGTTGTATTCTGGCTATAAGCAAAAGGGTCAGTCGAACTGCCTGCAGGACAGTCACAGAAGAGGACTAGAAACGATGACTCCACTCCTTCCAGGTCTTCTCAGTTCTCTCTTCTGCCTCCTACCCTGCATGAACAACACTAAGCTAGGATAAAGTATACTATTTTATTTATATACTAATTTAATATATATTTTTTTACTAATTTATTTTTTATTAAAAAATAATGATATTCATTATTTTATGCGTTTAAATGCACATTTATGCACTTTTTTACAATTTTATGTTATATGTTTCACTATTAAGTGGTTGTATTTGGGGGCCTCGCTCAGAATACCTCTATAACGAACGAACGTGGTTCTAGAACCAATTACATTCGTTATAGCATACCCCACTGTTACTGGCAAGTGGCGGTTCTTGTAACAGTAATAACAAACAGGAGCTCGTATTGTCAAGAAAAAATAAAAAGGCACAATACCGTCATTGGAAGAATAAACAAATAATCTGCACATAGGAGAATGAAACTTTTGACGACGTTTCAGTCCAAAACGTAGTTGTAAGTTTCATAGGAGAATGAAACGTTTCCGTTTCATTCTCCTATGTGCGGGTTATTTGTACTGTAAACAAACACGGGACTCACTGACTTTATAAATTCTTCTGTCTTCATAGCTTTGGTTTAGTTAGGTTTCCTATATGTTATTAAAGTACTCTTGCTCCCGGTTATTATTATTATCATTATTATTATAATCATTATTATTATTATTTAAGTAGATTTGTCTGAGGCTTCTGTTGCTGAACGACGCAAACTACGAATAAATTTGTCAGGCCCTTAACATGGATAGCTGGCTACTAGCTGGTTAATTAAAGTTGCAGTGAAAACGGAAGAACGAGAAAACAATAAAAGCCTTAACCGATTCAAGTGTTGTTGCTGTTGACATTGTTGCATCTACTTGTCTTTCATCGTGAGTGACGACTCCAGCAGTGGTACTACTTATATTGCTACTACTACTACTACTACTACTACTACTACTACTACTACTACTACTACTACTACTACTACTACTACTACTACTACTACTACTACTATTACTACCACCACTAGTACTACACGTCACTCTAAGCCTATATATACCCTCTGTGTCCATGTACTCTTTGTAACGGCTTGACAAAGCTCCTGGAGAGCGAAACGTTGCCACAATAAAATGTTACATTAGTTGCACATGTGTCCTTTTACTTTACAGAGTTTTCAGTGCCTTCGGTTTCTTTCATGAACTGGTAATGAAAAATAACCTAAAGGACAGTGTGATGAATGTGAGCAAGTGCTGAGTAACAGAAATGTGATGAATGTAAACAAGTGCTGAGTAACAGAAGTGTGATGAATGTAAACAAGTGCTGAGTAACAGAAATATGATGAATGTAAACAAGTGCTGAGTAACAGAAGTGTGATGAATGTGAACAAGTGCTGAGTAACAGAAATGTGATGAATGTGAACAAGTGCTGAGTAACAGAAATATGATGAATGTGAACAAGTGCTGAGTAACAGAAATGTGATGAATGTGAACAAGTGCTGAGTAACAGAAATGTGATGAATGTGAACAAGTGCTGAGTAACAGAAATATGATGAATGTGAACAATTGCTGAGTAACAGAAGTGTGATGAATGTGAACAAGTGCTGAGTAACAGAAGTGTGATGAATGTAAACAAGTGCTGAGTAACAGAAGTGTGATGAATGTGAACAAGTGCTGAATAACAGAAATGTGATGAATGTGAACAAGTGCTGAGTAACAGAAATATGATGAATGTGAACAAGTGCTGAGTAACAGAAGTGTGATGAATGTGAACAAGTGCTGAGTAACAGAAGTGTGATGAATGTGAACAAGTGCTGAGTAACAGAAATGTGATGAATGTGAACTAGTGCTGAATAACAGAAATGTGATGAATGTGAACAAGTGGTGAGTAACAGAACTGTGATGAATGTGAACAAGTGCTGAGTAACAGAAATGTGATGAATGTGAACAAGTGCTGAGTAACAGAAATGTGATGAATGTGAACAAGTGCTGAGTAACAGAAATGTGATGAATGTGAGCAAGTGCTGAGTAACAGAAGTGTGATGAATGTGAGCAAGTGCTGAGTAAGAGTAGTAAGATGAATGTTAGCAAGTGCTGAGTAAGAGTAGTGTGAATCCTGCGTTATTACGAAGGCTGCTTGCACCCAAACATCCTAACACGAAAGTTGAAAGTGATGACTGACGAAATCGTAATAACACCATTGCAAACAAATCACGGACTCAATATGTGTTCCACCCCCACCGCTCCGTGATTTGCGAAAGTGATGACCATTTCAAAAGAAAATCTGCCAAATTCCACGAGAAATGCATTACCGGGAAAGGTCTTTACCTGACTGATACTGACTAATTAAATATTACGTTAATCAAATCCACGCTAAGCGCCAGCCATTCATTCCTCGCTCAATATAACTCACTGGACTGACCTTATCCGATCTGGCTGAGGGAATATTACACATCGGTGTACATTTACCAGTGTGTAGGCTTATGTAGATTTGTGTGTCTTGGTGTGGCTCGATGTAGACACCAGAAACACTGCTAGCCCCACGATGCATACAGTTAAAATTTACCCGCGAGGTATGGAATTGGGCAATATCCTAGCACTTTCTAGATACTTTACTGACTTACCTGGAGAGGTTGAGGGAAGAGGTTTAACATATTGTAGATGTCTATGAACGCTTAGATTCCATACTCCAGTACCTTTCAGTGGGTTCCTGCCACACCTGATTATTCGAGCGACCTTTATTTCATGTGACAGTATGAGTCTGTCCAGCAAAAGGCCCCAAAAGTGACTGATTCCGTGCCGAAATTCAAACTTTATGCCTGACACTATATGCTGTATTAATTAAGGGCCCACAGAAGTGAGACAATAGCTGAACCTTATGCCCTTATTCCAGTCTAACTTAAATGTCTAAACTACAATTAATTTACATTTAAAATCTAAGGTTAAGCAAGGCAACGCAGCTGCGCCTCAAATAGTCTGTTGAGAAACCACGGTACGGGTGGGGTTTGAACTGATGGCGAGTGATTCGTAAAACTCCAGACCAGTTCGTAAGCCACTAGGCCAGCTGGCTACGTTAAAATTCATCCATCTAGGTATATTTATACACCATAGCAGGTTATCGTGGGCCCCACTGTGGCCACAAATGAAAGTTATTACAGATGAATCTCCCACCAGCGTGGCTGTGGAGAACTCTAGCCCAAGTCGCTTGAGGTGAAAGAACTGACTGAGTCGTGCCTCCCTCCTCTCTCTCTCTCCCTCGCTAAAACCCCCATCCCATATCTTAACGATTCAGGTTTACTAGCTTCATCTAGAACGGAAGAAAACATTTATTTTTCCACGTACATTTTGTCTATTGTGCGTAACAAAAAATGCTCTTATGACTTCAAACCGCGTTAATTAGTGCATGGTTAAATTTAGCAGGAGAAACTTGTACTATCACAGAGTGTGATAAAACCGCGTGCAGAAGACTGGGTAGAGTGTATAATAAATGAAAAATTGTAGAAAAACTGGATGTTCATCACTTTTCGATAATGCAATTTCTAGATGTGAGTTTTCTAGACATTTCTGTAAAGACGAATTAAAGTAAGACCAGCAGATTTCTCACTGCAACTGGAAGAATCCAATGACGGTGAAAGAGGTTCACCAGAGTAACCTGTATTTGTAAGCTATATGCAGGAATTTTCTATTGTAAGCCACTATATGCAAAACCAATGGTAAAGACAATTCAATTTGGTCAATTCATTCATGATGACACGAAACATCCGAACATTCTTATTCCAGTATATTCACTAACGGCGCCTCAGCAGTAGTAAGAAAAATGTCAGATGTTGAGGCACACACAAAATTATAGCTCAGCATACCTTATTTGCTTCCTCTTAACTTGTGTATGAAATTATACGTGGTTATCATACATCTACTGTCTTCCAGTGATGACAGATTTAGTCACTTCCGTCTTTCTTCCTCTCATGACTGGAATTCAATTAGTCATTTTACCATTTTCCATTTATTTGGAAATTTATCTTCTTTCAATGAAGTTACGAAGATAATCCAGAGAGGTTAACAGAGGGATTAATTAAATTCCATACATTTTTTCTAAGAACCAAGATGATGTACCATCTGATCCCCATGACTGCAACTTGTGTTTTACCATTATCTTCACTCAACTATCCATTTATATTATAATTTCTTTATTTTGTATTTCCTGGCTTTATATGTATAAAAATATAATCAGTAAATTAATTTAGGGTCTTTTCAATTCCAGAAATTTACATTCCAGGTAATTTTCACTCCCGGTTATTTTCACTCTACACATTAAAACATTAACATTAGAGAATCTGTTTATTTGAACACTTCAAATATTTAATAAAACGTTTATTAAAATAAATATATCTACGTAGGTTAGGTTAAATTAAGTTAGAAGAGATTAGGTCAGAATAGGCTAAAATATGTGAGGTTAGGTAATATGAAGTTAGGCTAAGTTAAAGAATATAAAGGCACAATACCGTGACTGGAACAATACACAAATAACCCTATTTCTAGCCTTCACCTTCGTCGTCTTGTTGAAGCATCTCTTACACAACTTTCCTCATATAAATCTTAGTCCTGACATTGTTTCTGTAGATGCCTTCTTGTCTCATTACATTGCCAAATGCTTGAAGCTTCAGAACTCTCGTGACTTGACCTGAACTTCATTTCATCCTCTCCATACCTCTTTTCCTTTCCTATATTGTCTTTGCCTTTCCTTTCTTCTGTCTAGGTGTGTTCTGTCCTATGTGTTTTTTCCCTCTGTGTTTTTGTTCCCACCCTCGTGGGCCATTAACTAGCTCTCCCGCAGTGTTCTTTTTCTTGCTCTTAGAATCCCTTCACTTCTACTACTATTACTACTACTACTAGTACTTCAACTACTACTACTATTGCTTCTATTACATGAACTACCTCTTCCACTACTATTTCCACTACCTTCTTTTATTTTGCTCCCTCTCCTTCTCCCGTCCCTGCCAGCCTCTGGTGTAAATACTGGCTCCCTTGTGTTCGTGTCTTAATGTGTGACTAGTTAAGGATCAAAGTTGGACCGAAACGTTGTCATAAGTCTCTTTCTCCTGTGTGCGGGTTATCTTGTGTATTATGGCACATTAGATTAGATTAGGTTAGGATTGGTTAAATTAGGAGAAGTTACAGAAGTTAGTTTAGATCAGGTTAGAGTGGATTAGGCAGAGCAGGTTAGATTTCGTAAGTACTTAAATTAACGCTTCAATGTAAAAATACCTGGAGTGAAATTAACAGAGTATCAGGAGTCAAAATACCAGGAATAAAATTATTGAAATGAAAGTTCAAGGAATAAAATTACTGGAATCAAACTACCAAAAAGAAAATTATCGAGAACCATATCCTATAAATGCAGATTTCTTCTCACCTCATATTTATGTTATATTCATTAAAATTTGAGTTCAGTTTAGCGCTTAAAAGTATTGGTTTGGATCCACATAATTTGAAACTCTATAATACATTCGATCATATTCACATTTTCGGTCCGACTTGTGACTTTTTTCTCTTTCTCAATTTTTTCTTCAGTGTCGTATCTTCCTATATATTGTTTCAATTATAAGTGGTCACTTGTTTTTTAAATTGATTTCGGTTTTCTAGAATATACAATATTCAGTATAAAGGATTTCATTCCTTGTCAAGAACAGTGACTACATCAACATATCGATATGTAAATGTCAATCAAAAAATATTTTGATTAATATTTTCCTGTTCAGATTCAGAAATCGTCCAGTTTATCTATTGAAAATTTGAAAATTCAGTTTTAAGTAATATATAAATATTTATCCTGATAAGCATTTGGTTGTAGTTCTTTCAGTGCTGCCAGAAGTTCCTCTTTTGATTTGTCAGCTTTACTCCATCAATACACACACACACACACACACACACACACACACACACTCACACACACACACACACACACACACACACACACACACACACACACACACACACACACACACACACACACACACACACACACACACACACACATACACACACACACACACACACACTCACACACACACACACACACACACACACACACACACACACACACACACACACACACACACACACACACACACACACACACACACACACACACACACACACACACACACACACACACACACACACACACACACACACACACACACACACACACACACACAAGGAGGAAGAAAGGGCAAAATCGGTGTTTATCCATGGGCTTCAGGAGAGAGAGGAAAGGACACACACTGAAAGGCAGCAGGAAGAAAGAAAGGAGAGTGAGAAAATCATCACGGAAATAGGTGAAGAGATGGACGAGATTGTAAATTTTCAGAGAATAGGGGGGTACTCGAAGGGGAGAAACCGACCAATCAAGCTGATTCTCAGGACGGAAACAGTGCGGAACAGGATCCTCCAAGAGAAACCACGATTGAAATACTCGGAAGAGTACAAGAGGGTGTTCCTAGACAGAGACAGAACAAAATCGGAACGACAGCAGCTGAGGGAGAGGACAAAAAAGCGAAAGGAGCTAGGAAAAGAGACAAGGATGGAACCAGCAGAGGTCAGTCAGAGCAGAACAGAACAGCAAGCAAACCATACCCCCAGCCGGGATTGAACCCGCGGTCATTGAGACTCTATGACCGCGGGTTCAATCCCGGCCGGGGGTATGGTTTATTTGCAATCGTGTCATTACGATTTCTTAAGTCATGTTGACGGCAGTGAAGGGACTTGAGCTAGAGTTCGTCACGGCCACGCTAGCTGGAGATTCGTCTGTAAAAACTTGCATTTGTGGTCACAGAGGTGCCTGTGCTAACCTTCCTATGGTGTAGAAATATACCTAGTTGGATGAATCTTATTGTGGCTAGCTGGTCTAGTGGCTAACGCGACGGGCTGGAGGTTTGAGACTCTATGACCGCGGGTTCAATCCCGGCCGGGGGTATGGTTTATTTGCAATCGTGTCATTACGATTTCTTAAGTCAGAACAGCAAGGGCAAGCACACACACAACTATTCTCAGAACCATACAACCTATCACACCATCCCAACACACACTACAATCCATACCCACAGCCTCCACCCAACACCGAGCTATAGAATCCCACAGTATGCCACCAGGTCTCCCACCCTCACAGGCCCCCCAAACCACAGTGTTGGAAAGGAAACTGAAGGTATGGTACACAAACGCTGATGGAATAACAAATAAGTGGGAGGAGTGGCATGAAAGAGTCAAAGAAGCATAACCGGACATCATAGCTCTCACAGAAACCAAGCTTACAGGTATGATAACAGATGCCATCTTTCCAACGGGATACCAAATCCTGAGGAAAGACAGAGGGAACAGGGGGGGTGGAGGAGTAGCGTTGCTGATCAAAAATCGCTGGAATTTTGATGAGCTGGAGAGAGGAGACAGCAGAGAAGAAAGTGATTACATAGCGGGAACACTTCACTCTGGAGGTCCCAAGGTGGTAATAGCAGTGATGTATAACCCACCACAGAACAGCAGGAGGCCAAGGCAAGAGTACGACGAGAGCAATAGAGCGGCGATGGTTGACACACTGGCTAGAGTGGCCAGAAGAGCTCATGCATGCAGGGCAAAGCTCCTGATCATGGGTGACTTTAACCACAAGGAGATCGATTGGGAGAACTTGGACCCACATGGGGGCCAAGATACATGGAGGGCTAAGATGATGGAGGTGGTACTGGAAAACTTCATGTGCCAACACGTATGGGATACTACAAGAGAGAGAGGAGAGGATGAAACAGCAAGGCTGGACTTAGTATTCACCTTGAGTAGTGCAGATATCGAGGACATCACATATGAAAGACCCCTTGGGGCCAGTGACCATGTGGTTTTAAGCTTCGAATACACAGTAGAGCTACAAGTGGAGGGTGAAGCAGGAAGGCCAGGACGAATGAAGCCAAACTACAAGAAAGGGGACTACACAGGAATGAGGAACTACCTGAACGGGGTTCAGTGGGACAGAGAACTGGCAGGGAAGCCAGTTAATGAGATGATGGAATATGTAGCAACAAAATGCAAGGAGGCTGAGGAGAGGTTTGTACCCAAGGGTAACAGGAATAATGAAAAAGCCAGGATGAGCCCATGGTTTACCCAAAGGTGCAGGGAGGCAAAAACCAAGTGTGCTAGGGAATGGAAGAAATATAGAAGGCAAAGGACCCAGGAGAATAAGGAGAACAGTCGTAGAGCCAGAAACGAATATGCACAGATAAGAAGGGAGGCCCAAAGACAATATGAAAATGACATAGCAGCGAAAGCCAAATCTGACCCGAAACTGTTGTACAGCCACATCAGGAGGAAAACAACAGTCAAGGACCAGGTAATCAGGCTAAGGAAGGAAGGAGGAGAGACAACAAGAAATGACCGTGAAGTATGTGAAGAACTCAACAAGAGATTCAAAGAAGTGTTCACAGAGGAGACAGAAGGGACTCCAGAAAGACGGAGAGGTGGGGCACACCACCAAGTGCTGGACACAGTGCACACAACCGAGGAAGAAGTGAAGAGGCTTCTGAGTGAGCTAGATACCTCAAAGGCAATGGGGCCAGATAACATCTCCCCATGGGTATTGAGAGAGGGAGCAGAGGCGCTATGTGTACCCCTAACAACAATATTCAATACATCTATCGAAACAGGGAGATTACCTGAGGCATGGAAGACAGCAAATGTAGTCCCAATCTTTAAAAAAGGAGACAGACATGAAGCATTAAACTACAGACCAGTGTCACTGACATGTATAGTATGCAAAATCATGGAGAAGATTATCAGGAGAAGAGTGGTGGAACACCTAGAAAGGAACGATCTCATCAACAGCAGCCAACATGGTTTCAGGGACGGGAAATCCTGTGTCACAAACCTACTGGAGTTCTATGACATGGTGACAGCAGTAAGACAAGAGAGAGAGGGGTGGGTGGATTGCATTTTCTTGGACTGCAAGAAGGCGTTTGACACAGTTCCACACAAGAGATTGGTGCAAAAACTGGAGGACCAAGCAGGGATAACAGGGAAGGCACTACAATGGATCAGGGAATACTTGTCAGGAAGACAGCAGCGAGTCATGGTACGTGGCGAGGTGTCAGAGTGGGCACCTGTGACCAGCGGGGTCCCGCAGGGGTCAGTCCTAGGACCAGTGCTGTTTCTGGTATTTGTGAACGACATGACGGAAGGAATAGACTCTGAGGTGTCCCTGTTTGCAGATGACGCGAAGTTGATGAGAAGAATTCACTCGATCGAAGACCAGGCAGAACTACAAAGGGATCTGGACAGGCTGCAGACCTGGTCCAGCAATTGGCTCCTGGAGTTCAATCCCACCAAGTGCAAAGTCATGAAAATTGGGGAAGGGCAAGGAAGGCCGCAGACGGAGTACAGTCTAGGGGGTCAGAGACTACAAACCTCACTCAAGGAAGAAGATCTTGGGGTGAGTATAACACCAGGCACATCTCCTGAAGCGCACATCAACCAAATAACTGCTGCAGCATATGGGCGCCTAGCAAACCTCAGAACAGCATTCCGACATCTTAATAAGGAATCATTCAGGACCCTGTACACCGTGTACGTTAGGCCCATATTGGAGTATGCGGCACCAGTTTGGAACCCACACCTAGCCAAGCACGTGAAGAAACTAGAGAAAGTGCAAAGGTTTGCAACAAGACTAGTCCCAGAGCTAAGAGGTATGCCCTACGAGGAGAGGTTAAGGGAAATCAACCTGACGACACTGGAGGACAGGAGAGATAGGGGGGACATGATAACGACATACAAAATACTGAGAGGAATTGACAAGGTGGACAAAGACAGGATGTTCCAGAGATTGGACACAGTAACAAGGGGACACAGTTGGAAGCTGAAGACACAGATGAATCACAGGGATGTTAGGAAGTATTTCTTCAGCCACAGAGTATTCAGTAAGTGGAATAGTTTGGGAAGCGATGTAGTGGAGGCAGGATCCATACATAGCTTTAAGCAGAGGTATGATAAAGCTCACGGCTCAGGGAGAGTGACCTAGTAGCGATCAGTGAAGAGGCGGGGCCAGGAGCTCGGACTCGACCCCCGCAACCTCAACTAGGTGAGTACAACTAGGTGAGTACACACACACACACACACACACACAAGGTGGTAATTGCAGTGATGTATAACCCGCCACAGAATAGCACGAGGCCAAAAAAGAATATGATAAGAGGAACAGAGTAATGGCTGACACACTGGCTGAAGTGGCCAGAAGGACCCATATGGGCAGAGCAAAGCTACTGGTTGTGGGTGACTTCAACCACAAAGAAATTGACTTGGAAAAATCTGGAGCCACATGGGGGCCAAGAAACGTGAAGTGCCAAGATGTTGGAGGTGGTACTGGTAAACCTCATGCATCAGCACGTTAGGAACACTACCAGAGAGAGAGAGAAGACGAACCTTAAGTATACAGATATAGAGGACATCATACATAAAAGACCCCTCGGAGTAAGTGATCATGTGGTTGTGAGTTTCGAGGGAAGGAAAAAGGACAGAGTGGAGGAACTCAAACTACAAGAGAGGGGACTACACAAGCTTGAGGAACTTCCTGCACGACGTTCAGTGGGACAGAGGACAAGCAAAGAAATCAGTCAATGAGATGATGGAATGTGTGACAACAATTTGCGAGGCAGCAGAGGAGAAGTTTACACCCAAGGGCAACAGAAATATTGAGGTCAGAAAGAGCCCTTGGTTAACCCAGAGGTGTAGAGAGGCCAAAACTAAATGAGTTAAAGAATGGAAGGAGTATAGGAGGCAAAGGACTCAGGAGAATAGGGAGTAAAGTCTATGAGCCAGAAATGAATATGCACGGGTAAGGAGGGAGGCCCAACGACAGTACAAAAATGACATAGCAGCGAAAGCCAAGTCCGACCCAAAGCTTTTGTATAGTCATATCAGGAGGACAACAACAGTCAAGGATCAGGTAATCAGGCTGAGCAAAGAAGTAGGCGAGATCACAAGAAATGACAGAGAAGTATGTGAGGAGCTCAACGTAAGATATAAAGAAGTATTCACAGTGGTGACTAAAAGGACACCTGAAACACGATGGGGTGGGGTACACCACAATATATGCAGCCGAGAAAGACGTGAGAAGGGTGCTAAGCGAACTAGATGCCGCAAAGGCGATGGGGCTGAATAACAATCTTCAACACATCTATCAAAACAGGGCAGCTCCCTAAGGTATGAAAGACAGAAAATGTAGTCCAAATTTTTATAAAAAGAGACAGACACGTGAAATTAAACTACAGACCAGTATCACTGACATGCGTAGTATGCAGTCAGGGAGAAGATTATTAGAAGAGTGGCAGAGCACCTAGAAAGGAGTGAGCTTATCAACGACAACAAGCACAGATTCAGGGATGGGAAATCCTGTGTCACAAACCTACTGGAGTTCTATGATGAGGTGACAGCAGTAATACAAGAGAGAGAGTGGGGTGGGTAGATTGCATTTTCATGGACTGTAAGAAGGCTTTTGACACAGTTCCACACAAGAAATTAGTGCAGAAGCTGGAGAACCAGGCAGTTATAACAAGGAAGGCACTGCAATGGATCAGAGAATACCTGGCAGGAGGGCAGCAACGTCTCATGGTACGCGACAGTGTCGGAGTGGGGGCCTGTGACGAGTGGGGTTCCACAGGGGTCAGTCCTAGGCCCGATGCTGCTTTTGGTATATGTGAATGACATGACGGAAACAATAGACTCAGAAGTGTCCCTGTTTGCAGACGATGTCAAGTTAATGAGGAGAATTCAGTCGAAGAAGGTTCAAGCAGGACTACAAAGGGATCTGGACAGGATACAGGCCTGGCCCATCAAATTGCTTCTGGAGTTCAACCCCGTCAAGTGCAAAATCAAGAATATCGGGGAAGGGCAAAGACAGCAGACAGAATACAGCCTAGGGGACGAAAGACTACAACCTCACTGAAGACATACGGGCTACTAATAAACATATTGGAGTATGCAGCACCAGTTTGGAATCCACATCTGGCCAAGCATAAGAAATTAGAGAAAGTGCAAAGGTGTGCAATGAGACTAGTCCCTGAATTAAGGGGCATATCCTATGAGGAGAGGTTAAGAGAAATCGACCAGACGGCACTGGAGTACAGGTGGGACATGATTACAATTATATAAAGTAGTGAGAGAAATCGACGAAATGGACACACACACACACACACACACACACACACACACACACACACACACACACACACACACACACCCCCACACACACACACCACCCCCTTCCCTAACCACCACACCTTAGCCACCTACCCCTCCCCCAAACCACCTAACCCCTCCCCAAACCATCTAACCCTCCCAACTACCTCCCTCCCTCCAATAACCATCCTCCCCCTCCCCCATAGCCATCCATCCCCTCTCTCCCTCAAACCATCTAACCCCCTCCCCCAACTATCTCTACCCCTCCAATAACCATCCTCCCCCTCCCCACAACCATCCATCCCCTCTCCACCTAACAATCTATTCCCCTCCCCCTAACCACCCGTCCCCCTTCTGTGGAGCAACAGGGGAACCTAGAACCAGGATGAGGACAAGGGGCTCCAAGGACGAATCTGGGAGGGAGGAATGGGAGGTAGAGCTCAAAAAAAAGGGAGGAAGACTGGGAAAGGAAACTAGATGAGCTGGAAAGGAAGATGGAAGAGAGGTTAGCAGCAGAATGCAGAAGGTGGAAGCAACAGGCCACAGCAGCAGAAATCAAGATAGAGAGATTAGAAGAGGAGCTGAGACATCTGAAACAGCATAGAGATATTACAGAAGTAGCATCGGCAATGGCTACATCAAACACAGACAACAGGTCTGAAGGAAGCATGGAAACTAAACTGTATGCAGAGGTCCTGTCAAACCCACATGGGGCCAAAACAAAGGCAGGGAGCACACTAGGACAGAATGAGAGGTTGGAAGACATTGAAGGAACTAGGACATGTGCAAGGACCTTACCAGATACCTGTGGGGGCCAGGAACAGGTGAGCAGGAAGAACAAACCAAGAAGCATAGGGGCCATAACTAGGGAAGGGACTGAAGGAAGGAACACTCCACGGGAAGAAACTAAAACATCAGAGGATGCAATGGGAGTCACAGTGGGAGGTGGAAAGGGAGAGATCCGTGTTTGTCTATGGGCTAGACGAAGCTAAAGGGGAAACTTATGATGAAAGAAAGCAGGAGGAGAAAAAAGTGATTGAAGATATCATGAAGGTGATAGGCGAGGGGGACATGACCCAGGTGGCAAATTTTCGGAGAATTGGGTGGTTCACAAAGAAAAGGAATCGGCCTCTCAAAGTAATTTTCAAGGCAGAATCAACCCAAACCATGATCCTGCAGGAGAAAGCACGGCTGAGAGGCAAGCAGGAGTTCCGGAGTGTGTACCTCGATAAAGACAGAACACAGGACGAAAGGAAGACGATGAAAGAGAGAGTTCAAAAACGAAAGGAGAAATGGGAGGAAATGAAAAAGGAGAGCAGAATAACCCAGGATCAAATGGAAGGACAAGCACACCCCCCAGAAACACCTGCAGAAGGACTCCAGCCACGACACCCCCGAGACAACTGAACAATCCAAACCAACCATCTCACACCGATCCCTCTGTTTCCACCCCCCGCACCACAGTTACAGTATTAGAACAGAAATTGAAGGTTTGGTACACAAATGCAGATGGATTAACGAATAAACATGAGGAATGGCAAGAAAGAATCAATGAGAAGTCCCAAGACATCAGAGCAGTTACAGAAACAAAACTCATGGAGACAATAACAGGTGCAATCTTCCCACCAGGATACCAGATCATGAGGAAAGATAGAAGGGGCAGGGGGGGAGGTGGAGTTGCTCTGCTCGTAAAAAACAGATGGAAATTCGAGAAAATGGAAGGCATAGATGAGATGGGAGAAAGAGACTACATAGCAGGTACACTTCAGTCTGGGGAACACAAAGTGGTCATTGCAGTGATGTATAATCCACCACAGAACTGCAGGAGGCCAAGAGAGGAATATGAAGAGAGCAACAGAGCAATGGTGGACACACTTGCTGAGGTGGCAAGAAGAGCTCATTCCAGCAGAGCAAAGTTGCTGGTTATGGGGGATTTCAACCACAGGGAGATGGACTGGGAAAACCTGGAGCCACATGGGGGTCCCGAAACATGGAGAGCCAGGATGTTGGACGTGGTGCTGGAAAACCTCATGCACCAACATGTTAAGGACACTACCAGAGTGAGAGGGGAGGATGAACCAGCAAGATTGGACCTTGTGTTCACCCTGGGCAGCTCAGACATTGAGGACATCAAGTATGAGAGTCCCCTAGGAGCTAGCGACCACGTGGTTCTGTGCTTTGAATACATAGTAGAGCTGCAAGTGGAGAGAATAACAGGAGTTGAATGGGAAAAGCCTGACTATAAAAGAGGGGACTACATAGGGTTGAAGAACTTCCTGCGGGAGGTCCAGTGGGACAGAGAACTGGCAGGAAAGCCAGTAAATGAAATGATGGAATATGTAACAACAAAATGCAAGGAGGCAGTGGAAAAGTTTATTCCCAAGGGCAACAGTAACAACGGGAAGACCAGAACAAGCCCCTGGTTTACCCAACGGTGTAAGGAGGCAAAAACAAAGTGCAATAGAGAATAGAAAAAGTACAGAAGGCAGAGAACACACGAGTATGCACAGATAAGGAGGGATGCCCAGCGACAGTATGAAAATGACATAGCATCGAGAATCAAGACTGACCCGAAACTGTTGTTTAGCCACATCAGGAGGAAGACAACAGTCAAAGACCAGGTGATCAGATTAAGGACAGAAGGTGGAGAACTCACAAGAAATGATCAGGAGGTATGTGAGGAGCTGAACAGGAGATTTAAGGAAGTTTTTACAGTAGAGACAGGAAGGGTTGTGGGAAGACAGCACAGAAGGGAACATCAAGAGGGAATATACCAACAAGTGTTGGATGACATACGAACAACTGAGGAGGAGGTGAAGAAGCTCTTAAGTGACCTTGACACCTCAAAGGCGATGGGACCGGACAACATCTCCCCATGGGTCCTTAGAGAAGGAGCAGAGATGCTGTGCGTGCCTCTAACCACAATCTTCAACACATCCCTTGAAACTGGGCAACTACCTGAGAAATGGAAGACAGCTAATGTAGTCCCCATATTTAAGAAAGGAAACAGAAACGAGGCACCAAACTACAGACCTGTGTCTCTGACCTGTATTGTGTGCAAAGTCATGGAGAAGATTATCAGGAGGAGAGTGGTCGAACACCTGGAAAGGAACAAGATTATAAATGAAAACCAGCATGGGTTCATGGAAGGCAAATCCTGTATCACAAACCTCCTGGAGTTTTATGACAAGGTAACAGAAGTAAGACACGAGAGAGAGGGGTGGGTAGATTGCGTTTTCCTAGACTGCAGGAAGGCCTTTGACACAGTTCCCCCACAAGAAATTAGTGCAGAAGCTGGAGGATCAGGCGCATGTAAAAGGGAGGGCACTGCAATGGATAAGGGAATACCTGACAGGGAGGCAGCAACGAGTCATGGTACGTGAAGAGGTATCACAGTGGGCGCCTGTTACGAGCGGGGTCCCACATGGGTCAGTTCTAGGACCAGTGCTATTTTTGATATATGTGAACGACATGATGGAAGGAATAGACTCTGAAGTGTCCCTGTTCGCAGATGATGTGAAGTTGATGAGAAGAATTAAATCGGACGAGGATGAGGCAGGACTGCAAAGAGACCTGGACAGGCTGGACATGTGGTCCAGTAACTGGCTTCTCGAATTCAATCCAGCCAAATGCAAAGTCATGAAGATTGGGGAGGGGCAAAGAAGACCGCAGACAGAGTATAGGCTAGGTGGACAAAGACTACAGACCTCACTCAGGGAGAAAGACCTTGGGGTGACCATAACACCGAGCACATCACCGGAGGCACACATCAACCAAATAACTGCTGCAGCATACGGGCGCCAAGCAAATCTGAGAATAGCGTTCCGATACCTTAATAAGGAATCGTTCAAGACACTGTACACTGTGTATGTTAGGCCCATACTGGAGTATGCAGCACCAGTCTGGAACCCACACCTGGTCAAGCACGTCAAGAAGTTAGAGAAAGTACAAAGGTTTGCAACAAGGCTAGTCCCAGAGCTCAAGGGAATGTCGTACGAGGAAAGGTTAAGGGAAATCGGACTGACGACACTGGAGGACAGAAGGGTCAGGGGAGACATGATAACGACATACAAGATACTGCGGGGAATAGACAAGGTGGACAGAGATAGGATGTTCCAGAGAGGGGACACAGGGACAAGGGGTCACAACTGGAAGCTGAAGACTCAGACGAGTCACAGGGACGTTAGGAAGTATTTCTTCAGTCATGGAGTGTTCAGCAAGTGGAATAGCCTAGCAAGTGAAGTAGTGGAGGCAGGAACCATACATAGTTTTAAGAAGATGTATGACAAAGCTCAGGAAGCAGATAGAGAGAGGACCCAGTAGCGATCAGTGAAGAGGTGGGGCCAGGAGCTGAGTCTCAACCCCTGCAACCACAATTAGGTGAGCACAATTAGGTGAGTACATACACACACACTAACACACAAACACCCATACAGTATACGCTCTCGTTCAACACTGGTATACCATCAACGTTATCACAACAAACTCAAAACCCAAACTCACTGGCAACACACACTCATCCTCATTCTCATACAACACACTCACATCATCAGCACATAGCCATCAACAGACACCCACAGCACACACCCACAGCACACACCCACAGCACACACCCACAGCACACACCCATCAGCATAAGCTCATCAGTAAACAAACACCATCAACAAACAAACATCATCAACAAATAAACACCATCAACACCCACCCATCAACACCCACCCATCAACACACACTCATCAACACCCACCCATTAACACACACCCATCAACATACACCCATCAACACCCACCCATCAACACACACCCATCAACACCCACCCATCAACACACATCCATCAGCACCCACCTATCAGCACACACCCATCAACACGCACCCATCAGCACCCACCCATCAACACCTACCCATTACCACACACCCATCAACACACATCCATCAACACCCACCCATCAACACCCACTCATCAACACACATCCATCAACGCCCACCCAGCAACACACACCCATCAACACCCACCTATCAACACCCACCCATCAACACACACCCATCAGCACCCACCCATCAACAAACACCCATCAACACACACCTATCAACATCCACCTATCGACACTCACCCATCAACACCCACCCATCACCACACACCCATCAACACCCACCCATCAACACCCACCCATCAACACACATCCATCAGCACCCACCCATCAACACCCACCCATCAACACACATCCATCAACATCCACCCAGCAACACACACCCATCGACACCCACCTATCAACACCCACCCATCAACACACACCCATCAGCACCCACCCATCAACAAACACCCATCAACACTACCCATCAACATCCACCTATCGACACCCACCCATCAACACCCACCCATCAACACACACCCATCAGCACCCACCCATCAACACCCACCTATCAACACACTCCCATCAACACCCACCCATCAACACACACCCATCAACACCCACCCATCAACACACACCCATCAACACCCACCCATCAACACACACCCATCAACACCCACCCATCAACACACACCCATCAGCACCCACCCATCAACACACACCCATCAGCACCCACCCATCAACAAACAAACATCAACAAACAAACATCTTTAACACAAAAAACTTCAACACACAAACACCATCAATACACGAGCACCACCAACACGCTCCCATCATCACATAAAAACCATCAACACAAACTCAACAATACAAACACCATCAACACACAAATACCATTAACACAAAATCACAAACACAAATACCCTCAACACACAACCATCAACACATAAACACTATCATCTTACAGGCGCCATCAACACACTAACACCATCAACACACAAACACCATCAACACACAAACACCATCAACACACAAACACCATCAACACACAAACACCATCAACACACAAACACCATCACCACGTAGGGAGTCACTGGTCAGAGAAATAGCAAGCATCGAACTTAAGCTAAAGGAAACTTATAGGAGTCAGGAATCGCGGGAAGAACTAAAAGCCATAAATGAAATCGAAAGAAACCCAAAGTATTTCTTTTCCTATGAGAAATCAAAGTCGAGAACAACGTCCAGTATTGGGCTCCTACTTAAACAAGATGGGTCCTACACAGATGACAACAAGGAAATGAGTGAGCTACTCAAGTCCCAGTATGATTCTGTTTTTAGCAAGCCCCTAACCAGACTGAGAGTCGAAGATCAAAATGGATTTTTTATGAGAGAGCCACAGAATTTGGTTAACACAAGCCTATCTGATGTTATCCTGACGCCAAATGACTTCGAACATGCGATAAATGACATGCCCATGCACTCTGCCCCAGGGCCAGACTCATGGAACTCCGTGTTCATCAAGAACTGCAAGAGCTTTTACCATCCTATGGAGAGAGAGCATGGACACGGGGGTCGTCCCACAATTACTAAAAACAACAGACATAGCCCCACTCCACAAAGGGGGCAGTAAAGCAATAGCAATGAACTACAGACCGATAGCACTAACATCCCATATCATAAAAATCTTTGAAAGGGCCCTAAGAAGCAAGATCGCCACCCATTTAGAAACCCATCAATTACACAACCCAGGGAAACATGGGTTTAGAACTGGTCGCTCCTGTCTGTGTCAACTATTGGATCACTACGACAAGGTCCTAGATGCACTAGAAGACAAAAAGAATGCAGATGTAATATATACAGACTTTGCAAAAGCCTTCGACAAGTGTGACCATGGCGTAATAGCGCACAAAATGCGTGCTAAAGGAACAACAGGAAAAGTTGGTAGATGGATCTATAATTTCCTCACAAACAGAACACAAAGAGTAGTAGTCAACAAAGTAAAGTCTGAGGCGGCTACGGTGAAAAACTCTGTTCCACAAGGCACAGTACTCGCTCCCATCTTGTTCCTCATCCTCATATCTGACATAGACAAGGATGTCAGCCACAGCACCGTGTCTTCCTTTGCAGATGACACCCGAATCTGCATGACAGTGTCTTCCATTGCAGACACTGCAAGGCTCCAGGCGGACATCAACCAAATCTTTCAGTGGGCTGCAGAAAACAATATGAAGTTCAACGATGAGAAATTTCAATTACTCAGATATGGTAAACACGAGGAAATTAAAGCTTCATCAGAGTACAAAACAAATTCTGGCCACAAAATAGAGCGAAACACCAACGTCAAAGACCTGGGAGTGATCATGTCGGAGGATCTCACCTTCAAGGACCATAACATTGTATCAATCGCAGCTGCTAGAAAAATGACAGGATGGATAATGAGAACCTTCAAAACTAGGGATGCCAAGCCCATGATGACACTCTTCAGGTCACTTGTTCTATCTAGGCTGGAATATTGCTGCACACTAACAGTACCTTTCAAGGCAGGTGAAATTGCTGACCTAGAAAATGTACAGAGAACTTTCACGGCGCGCATAGCGGAGATAAAACACCTCAATTACTGGGAGCGCTTGAGATTCCTGAACCTGTATTCCCTGGGACGCAGGCGGGAGAGATACATGATTATATACACCTGAAAAATCCTAGAGGGACTAGTACCGAACTT
>NC_091293.1:26656600-26771600 GCF_038502225.1 Cherax quadricarinatus | reverse complement strand
GACATTGTTTAATGTAAACCACACACTGGACATTGTTTAATGTAAACCACACACTGGACATTGTTTAATGTAAACCACACACTGGACATTCTTTAATGTAAACCACACACTGGACATTGTTTAATGTAAACCACACACTTGACATTGTTTAATGTAAACCACACACTGGACATTATTTAATGTAAACCACACACTGGACATTGTTTAATGTAAACCACACACTTGACATTGTTTAATGTAAACCACACACTGGACATTGTTTAATGTAAACCACACACCGGACATTGTTTAATGTAAACCACACACTGGGCATTGTTTAAAGTAAACCACACACT
This sequence comes from Cherax quadricarinatus, assembly GCF_038502225.1. Taxonomy (NCBI): domain Eukaryota; kingdom Metazoa; phylum Arthropoda; class Malacostraca; order Decapoda; family Parastacidae; genus Cherax; species Cherax quadricarinatus. The sequence continues at coordinate 26,771,265 of NC_091293.1, read as the reverse complement.
GGACATTGTTTAATGTAAACCACACACTGGACATTGTTTAATGTAAACCACACACTGGACATTGTTTAATGTAAACCACACACTGGACATTGTTTAATGTAAACCACACACTGGACATTCTTTAATGTAAACCACACACTGGACATTGTTTAATGTAAACCACACACTTGACATTGTTTAATGTAAACCACACACTGGACATTATTTAATGTAAACCACACACTGGACATTGTTTAATGTAAACCACACACTTGACATTGTTTAATGTAAACCACACACTGGACATTGTTTAATGTAAACCACACACTTGACATTGTTTAATGTAAACCACACACTGGACATTATTGAATGTAAACCACACACTGGACATTATTTAATGTAAACCACACACTGGACATTGTTTAATGTAAACCACACACTTGACATTGTTTAATGTAAACCACACACTGGACATTATTTAATGTAAACCACACACTTGACATTGTTTAATGTAAACCACACACTGGACATTATTTAATGTAAACCACACACTGGACATTGTTTAATGTAAACCATACACTGGACATTGTTTAACGTAAACCACTCACTGGATGTTGTTTAATGTAAACCACACACTGGACATTGTTTAATGTAAACCACACACTGGACATTGTTTAATGTAAACCACACACTTGGCATTGTTTAATGTAAACCACACACTGGACATTGTTTAATGTAAACCACACACTGGACATTGTTTAATGTAAACCACACACTGGACATTGTTTAATGTAAACCACACACTGGACATTGTTTAATGTAAACCACACACTGGACATTCATTAGCATAAACCAGTATGCCTCCTACATAATAAAGCATTACTATTATTTGTTATTTAAAATGCGGTCAATAGGTCTTCTACAGTGTATTTTGAGGTGTCTCCTCACTTTCTGAAGTGTTGCCTCACTTAGTTAGGTAAGACCTGACTGAATTAGGTTGCACTTCACTGGGTGAGTTATCATCTTCTCTGAGTAAGGTATCGCGCCAGTGATTATCATATAAAAAGTGCTATTGCCTCATCTTTCAATTAATTTTTTTGGGGGGACAGTATAATGATGTAAAGTTCAATTTCTCATGTAATTTTATTCTTTAGATTTTACTTGCTCTTGTAAAGTCAACTAGAATATCCAAAGCATTTCTAATTTGGCAAATGTTTTACCGAAGTATTACACTATTAAAAATCAATATTTTCTTTTTCATTTGTTCTTATAAATTTTTACATTAACAAATATGAACAAATATATCTTTGAACGTATAAGGGAAAATATTAGAAAGGACCTAATTTTAAATGAGTTCTTGCTAATTGACCAGGTTTACCTATTCGGTACGAATAGGTAAACCTATATTAAACCTATATATATAAATATACATATATATATATATACATATATATATATATATATATATATATATATATATATATATATATATATATATATATATATATATATATATATATATATATATATATATATATATATATATATATATATATATATATATGCAATAAGATCATAGTAGACAGGTGATTTTAAAATATGCAAAACATCCACTGTGAAAGGGTAGTGAAATTCCAAGCGCTTTCGTGACTACTCACATTGTCAAGGAACTATGAAAGTAATACAAACAAATAAAGGCAATTAAAGGGCTTAGACTACACCTCACAGTCAACCCCCACAACAAAGAAACACCTGATGCGCGACAATATCGGACTCATAAGAAAAGAAGAACACTGCAGTAGGTTCGCTGGTCCAACTAGAGAGGTCCTCACGACATCCCACTAACAAAATATTCTACCCATGAAATAAGGTTATTATTTGTCCAATGTATTATTAAACTCTAACCAAATTTTATTAATTATAAATGAGTCTAATTTATATAAACCTAAGGAAATATTCGTATTATTTTCAAATTTGCTTTTTATGAAACAAGATTCAATTATATTTCTGTCAACCATGGACTTGCTTGATACAACTTTCTCAACTTTTTGAAAATCAATCGGATGGTTTAAATCTCTCACATGAATAAATAGAGCATTGGAATCTTGTCCAGTTCTAATGCTATATTTATGTTGTTTTAATCTAAGTTCGAGATTTTTACCAGTTTGACCGTAATAAACTTTATCGCAAATTTTACAAGGAATCTTATAGACACATCCGTCAGCATTTTGGGGGGAATTCTTTATCAAAAGCTTTTTTACTGTATCAAGATTTTTAAATACAACTTTAATATTAAAAGTCTTAAGAAGAGAAGGCATATCAACCAAGTTTTCATGGTAAGGGAGAACCAACATATTTTTAGTTGAATAAGGTTGGTTGTCCCTTTTTGGGTTGTAAAAAGTATTTCTAGCAATTTTAAATGATTTATCAATTACATTTCTCGGGTATTTCAGATCAATGGCTATTTCATAAATTTTGGATATTTCTTCATCTATGAACTCTGGACTACAAATACGTAAAGCTCTCAAAAACATTGATGAGAAAACAGACAGTTTAACTCTATCTTGATGGGAAGAATAATAGTGTACATAGGAACAGTTATTTGTAGGTTTTCTGTAAATTTTAAATTTGAATTCATTATTACTCTTAATAATTAAAACATCTAGAAAAGGCAATGAGTTATTTTCCTCAAACTCAACAGTAAAGTTTATAGAATGGGCTAAGCTATTTAATTTGCCAAGGAAATGGTGTATATCTACATTCTTAGGCATGTATATCATCAACATTACACAAATAACCCGCACATTCTTTCGGTCCGACTTGGACCATTTACAAAGGTATTAGGTCATACCGAGACATGTGCGGGTTAAAACGGTATCCTTTTTTGTTATTTATCTTCAACATATCTGAACCATTTTGCTCTATTAGGGAGGATTGTGTTAAGCAATCTTGTTTCAAAAAATTCCATGTATAGATTACTAAGAACAGGTGAAAGAGGATTTCCCATTGCCATAGCAAATTTCTGAGTGTAAAATTTATCATTAAATACAAATTTTGCATCAACAATGCAGAGTTTAAATAAGTTTAATGATGGTAGGAACTGGCAATGGTAAATCATAATTAACGAGTTCTTCAGAAAAGAAACTTAATAAATCATCAACAGGAACTTTCGTAAACTAGGAAGTAACGTCAAAACTAACCATGTTAAAATCATTTAAGTCAGTCAAGGAGCTTAATTTATCAACTAAATCTAAGTTGTTTTTAACATTAAAGTTAGAAATTTTACCAACAATAGGGCTCAAAATGTTAACAAGCCATTTGGACAATTTATACGAAACTGATCCTATGGAGCTAATAATTGGTCTAATTGGATTACCTGGTTTGTGTGTTTTTATTAGTCCATACATGTAAGGTAAAGATGGATTAGCGGAAGTAAATTGTTTAATTAATTCATCTTTGCCTTTCAGTAGAAGTTTTATTGTTTTATTGAAATTGCTGTTAACGGTTTCTAAGGAATTTTTTCTAAGTTTAGAATAGGTTTCAGTATCATCTAAGAGATTATTCATTTTTTCTTGGTAATCATTTTCTTTCATAATTACAATTGCATTTATTTTATCTGCTTTGGTAGGGCGCAAATTTTCATTATTATTTAGTGTATCATAAGACTTAAAGAATCTTCGAGGGCAATTGGGAAAGTTTTGTTTTAACATAGAGTTATATACCATTCCTTTACTAATATCCACTGATGAAATTAATATTAGTAAAGGAATGGTATATAGCTCTATGTTAAAACAAAACATTCCCAATTGCCCTCAAAGATTCTTTAAGTCTTATGATACACTTAATAATAATAATAATTTGCGCCTTACCAAAGCAGATAAAATAAATGCAATTGTAATTATGAAAGAAAATGATATACAAGAAAAAATGACTAATCAAAACACACAAACCAGGTAATCCAATTAGACCAATTATTAGCTCCATAGAATCAGTTTCGTATAAATTGTCCAAATGGCTTGTTAACATTTTGAGCCCTATTGTTGGTAAAATTTCTAACTTTAATGTTAAAAACAACTTAGATTTAGTTGATAAGTTAAGCTCCTTGACTGACTTAAATGATTTTAATATGGTTAGTTTTGATGTTACTTCCTTGTTTACGAAAGTTCCTGTTGATGATTTATTAAGTTTCTTATCTGAAGAACTCGTTAAGTATGATTTACCATTGCCAGTTCCTGCTATCATTAAACTTATTAAACTTTGCATTGTTGATGTAAAATTTGTACTTAATGATAAGTTTTACACTCAGAAATTTGGTATGGCAATGGGAAATCCTCTTTCACCTGTTCTTAGTAATCTATACATGAAATTTTTTGAAACAAGATTGCTTAACACAATCCTCCCTAACAGACCAAAATGGTTCAGATATGTTGATGATATTTTATGTCTTATGCCCAAGAATGTAGATATACACCATTTCCTTAGCAAATTAAATAGCTTAGCCCATTCTATAAACTTTACTGTTGAGTTTGAGGAAAATAACTCATTGCCTTTTCTAGATGTTTTAATTATTAAGAGTAATAATGAATTCAAATTTAAAATTTAAAGAAAATCTACAAATAACTGTTCCTATGTACACTATTATTCTTCCCATCAAGACAGAGTTAAACTGTTCATAGTTCATAGATGAAGAAATATCCAAAATTTATGAAACAGCCATTGATCTGAAATACCAGAGAAATGTAACTGATTAATCATTTAAAATTGATAGAAATACTTTTTACAACCCAAAAAGGGACAACCAACCTTATTCAACTAAAAATATGTTGGTTCTCCCTTACCATGAAAACTTGGTTGATATACCTTCTCTTCTTAAAACTTTTAATATTAAAGTTGTATTTAAAAATCTTGATACAGTAAAAAAAACTTTTGATAAAGAATTCCCCCCAAAATGCTGATGGATGTGTCTATAAGATTCCTTGTAAAATTTGAGATAAAGTTTATTACGGTCAAACTGGTAAAAATCTCGAACTTATATTAAAAGAACATAAATATAGCATTAGAACTGGACAAGATTCCAATGCTCTATTTATTCATGTGAGAGATTTTAACCATCCAATTGATTTTCAAAAAGTTGAGAAAGTTGTATCAAGCAAGTCCATGGTTGACAGAAATATAGTTGAATCTTGTTTCATAAAAAGCAGTTTTGAAACTAATATGAATATTTCCTTAGGTTTATATAAATTAGACTCATTTATAATTAATAAAATTTGGTTAGAGTTTAATAATACATTGGACAAATAATAAACCTTATTTCTTGGGTAGAATATTTTGTAAGTGGGATGCCGTGAGGACCTGTCTAGTTGGACCAGCGGACCTACTGCAGTGTTCCTCTTTTCTTATGAGTCCGGTATTGTCACGCATCAGGTGTTTCTTTGTTGTGGGGGTTGACTGTGAGGTGTAGCCTCCCTTTGTTTGTATTACTTTCAAAGTTCCTTGACAATGTGAGTAGTCACGAGGGCGCTTGGAATTTCACTACTTTTTCACAGTGGTTTTTCTGCATATATATAAATATATATATATATATATATATATATATATATATATATATATATATATATATATATATATATATATATATATATATATATATATATATATATATATATATACATATATATATATATATATATATATATATATATATATATATATATATATATATATATATATATATATATATATATATATATATATATATATATATATATATATATATATATATATATATATGCAATAAGATCACAGTAAACAGGTGATTTCAGAATATGCAAAACAACCACTCTGAATAGAAAGAATAGAGAAATTCCAAGCGCTTTCGTGACTACTCACATTATCAAGGAACAGTTCCTTGATAATGTGAGTAGTCACGAAAGCGCTTGGAATTTCTCTATTCTTTCAGAGTGGTTGTTTTGCATATATATATATATATATATATATATATATATATATATATATATATATATATATATATATATATATATATATATATATATATATATATATATATATATATGTATATATATATATATATATAAATATATATACATATATATATATATATATATGTGCAAAACAACCACTCTGAAAGAATAGAGAAATTCCAAGCGCTTTCGTGACTGCTCACATTATCAAGGAACTATGAAAGTGAAGCATCCAAGGAAGCTATATAAGGGGTCGGCCAGCACCTCACTATCAGATCCCACAACGGTTAAACACGTGACGCGCGGCGAGCCAACTTGGATAGGTCCTTTGCAAAACTCACCCCCAAGCTATTTATTTGTCCAGTGTATTATTAAATTCTACCCAAATTCTATTAATTATAAATGGATCTAATTTATATATGTATATGTATATATATATATATATATATATATATATATATATATATATATATATATATATATATATATATATATATATATATATATATATATATATATATATATATATATATATGTATATATATATATATATATATATATATATATATATATATATATATATATATATATATATATATATATATATATATATATATATATATATATATATATATACAATAAGATCACAATAAACACTTGATTTCAGAATATGCAAAACAGCCACTGTGCAAGAATAGAGAAATTCCAAGGGCTTTCGTGACTACTCACATTATCATGGAACAATAAAAGTAATGCATCAAAGGAAGGCATATAAAGGGTCTATCCCACACCTCACTATCACATCCCACAACAAAGCAACACCTGACGCGCGAATCATAACAAAGGGAACACTTTCTTATGAGTTGCGATGTGTCTATAAGATTCCTTGTAAAATTTGCGATAAAGTTTATTAAGGTCAAACTGGTAAAAATCTCGAACTAAGATTAAAACAACATAAATATAACATTAGAACTGGACAAGATTCCAATGCTCTATTTATTCATGTGAGAGATTTTAACTATCCAATTGATTTTCAAAAAGTTGAGAAAGTTGTATCAAGCAAGTCCATGGTCGACAGGAATATAATTGAATCTTGTTTCATAAAAAGCAGTTTTGACAATAATATGAATATTTCCTTTGGTTTCTATAAATTAGATCCATTTATAATTAATAGATTTTGGGAAGAATTTAATAATACATTGGACAAATAATAAATTTTAAAATTCTTAATTCTTTGGTACAATAGTTTGTTGGTGGGTTGTGTGAAGGACCTGTCTAGTTGGGCCAGCGGGCCTGCTGCAGTGTTCCCTTTCTTATGAGTCGCGCGTCAGGTGTTGCTTTGTTGTGGGATGTGATAATGAGGTGTGGGCTAGACCCTTTATATGCTTTCCTTCGATGCATTACTTTTATTGTTCCTTGATAATCTGAGTAGTCACGAAAGCACTTGGAATTATATATATATATATATATATATATATATATATATATATATATATATATATATATATATATATATATATATATATATATATATATATATATATATATATATATATTATATATATATATATATATATATATATATATATATATATATATATATATATATATATATATATATATATATATATATATATATATATATATATATATATATATATGTATACATTTAAGGGGGAATACTGCAGCAGGTCTACTGTCCCATGTGAGGCAGGCCCATGATACCCGCCGACTTAGACCAATAACCCGCCCAATCAGGTCACATTCACTTAAGGAAGGAGCAAGGCATCAGACCTACTAGCACAAGCTAATCAGTTCCAACTCACACCAACCCACACCCACTCATGTATTTATCTAACCTATTTTTAAAACTACACAACGTCTTAGCTTCCATGACGTTACTCGGGAGTTTGTTCCACTCATTCACAACTCTATAACCATACCAATGATTTCCTATATCCTTCCTAAATCTGAATTTTTCGAACTTGAAACCATTGCTGCGAGTTCTGTCTTGGCTAGATATTTTCAGCGCGCCATTTACATCCCCTTTATTTATTTCTGTTTTCCATTTATACACTTCTATCATATCGCCCACAATTCTACGCCTTTCTAGAGAGTGCAGATTCAGGATCCTCACTCTATCCTCATATGGAAGATTTCTAATACATAGGATCAACTTTGTCATCCTCATCTGTACGTTTTCCAGCGTATTTATGTCCATTCTGTAATACGATGACCAGAACTGTGCAGCATAATCGAAATGAGGCCTAACCAAGGATATATAGAGTTGAAGAACAAACTGAGCACTTCGAGCACTTCTATTATTTATGCTTCTTGATATGAACATAAATATATACATATAATATATATATGATTCTGTTAATATTACCAACTCTAGTGAGGATGGTGACACTTTTATTACACAAGCAACTACTCTGAATTTCCCTCCTCCCCTTGACGAGTCCAGCAGGGATAGTGTGTATACCAAACATGAATTTTACTTAACAATAACAAAAAAGGCACAATACCGTGACTGGAACGATACACAAATAACCCGCACATAAAAGAGAGAAGCTTACGACGACGTTTCGGTCCGACTTGGACCATTTACAAAGTCACACTAACCAGAAGTTGTTGTTGTTAAAGATTCGCCGGTATTCTCCCGGCCCGGGCCCTTCCAAGTGGTGGCCCGGCACTGGCTCCCTGTCTAGGGAGTGTCTGAGACCTAAGTCTCCCATGGGAGGAGGCACAAGTACCCCCTCATCTTGTGAGCTACAAACTCGGGCTCTGGCACCAACCCTGCCCTAGAAGGGCAAGGCATAGTGTCGATCGTGCTAGCGCTGTGCTCTCCTGTGTGGAATGTCGTGTGTTGGTGTTCATTTTCATTCATTCATGTTGATTCGCTGGTACTTCCGGCCCAGGTCTTCTCCAGATGGTGACCCGGCAGTGGCCCCCCGGGTGGGGGGTGACGATCATCTTCTTCTTTCTTGGCCCTCCGGTTGGAGGGTGTCGTCTTCTTCTATCTTGCGCTGACTTCCCCAAAGAGAAGCGCAGTTGGGCAGAGGCAGCAGTTATAGGGTCGATTGGAGCCACATTCCAGCTTTAGCGGACAGCAATGGTCATGGACAGTCGTGCTAGAGGAGGGTGCCATCTTCAAGGTCCCCATTCTTAAGCATCCTGAATTTCCTCTTTGAGGTGTACTCGACTTCCACAAGGTGTTGGTTGTTGGCAGTAAGTAGTCTGGTCATGTCTGCAGTGGTGTATGTAATAGTTTGGTCGTAGATATACTTGACTGTTCCGTCCTGGAGGTGCTGATGGATTTCTGAAGACAGCATTGTGTTCTTATACTGCTTGGTTGTGTAGAAGTATACACCCTTCAGGTATCGGACTTGTTGTGGTGCAGCAGTGTTAGTGGCAGTGGTACCGTGAGGTGCATCCGCAGTTTCTTGTGTTTTTGCTTTCTTGGCTGGTGGCTCCAAACTTCAGAACACCCGTGACTTAACCTGACTCCTCATTTTTTCTTTTTCTTTTTCTTCTTCTCCCTCTTCCCCTTTCCTCTTTCCTTTTCTCCTCTGGGTTGTCTTTCTCTCTTCTGTCTCGTGTTTCTGTTCCTTCTTCATTTATTTCACCACTTCCCCTTTCACGCACCTCTGTGCGCTTGCTCTCCCTCTGTGGGCACCTAGCTCTCTTGCAGTGCTCCCCTTCCTTTGTATTTGACTGGCTCGTCCTCCTTATTCCCCACTTCTACCACTACTACTACCTCTTTTACTACTACTTCTACTACTACTATTACTACTGCAACTACTGATGAAATTAATACACATGTGCAGCGTCTGGTTGTCTTTGTTGTGGACGTTTCGCCATCCAGTGGCTGGCTGGATGGCGAAACGTCTACGATAGAGATGCCCGGGTGTTGCGCATGTGCTTTAATTTCATCTTGTCGGTATTATATACCATTCTTGTACTACTACTACTACCACTACTACCACCACCTCTTCCTGCCTATATATAGCCGTCCTGCCCCACTTCTGGTTAGTGTGACTTTGTAAATGGTCCAAGTCGAACCGAAACGTCGTCGTAAGCTTCTCTCTTTTATGTGCGGGTTATTTATGTATGAATTTACTTGCAGACGTTCAGACCGCAGTACACGTGCGAAGTGCAAGAAATAATGGGGATTACAATTTTCCAACTTAATGTTCAACATTTCTTTAATAACCGTTACCTTCTTGAAGTTGAACTACATAATTACAATCCTGATGTTATACTCTTGAATGAGACAGCTGCGAGAGTTGATCAACATATTAAATTACGTGGTTACTCTACTGTGAAGAAATCGAGAGGACCCCATAGTGGCGTAGCCGTCTTAGTTAAATTAGGCTTTGCATTTAGAAATATTCATGTTGATGAAGACAACATTCTTGCAATCTAACCGACGACGTCTCATGGCCAACTATTGATAGGAACTGGATATTTTCCCCCGAGACAACCATATATAGAGTCAATTCCTCTACATAGGATATTAAGCAGAAATATTCCAACAATTCTAGAGGGAGATTTTAATGCTCATCACCCTGCCCTCTTTAACTGTGGAGTTGGTAATCCACTGGGTGACTTGAAAGGAAAACAACTATTTAATATCATGACAGCCAGAAACTTGTCATTTCAGGGCCCATTCTTTAAATCGTATATTGGTCCTCATCCAGGGACACCAGATACAGTCCTGACAAACAGAGATTGTGACCTCTTTCATTGTCGTATCTCTCCTGGTGGAAACGTAGGATCTGACCATATCCCGGTTATAATACAACTACAGACTTCTCCATTTAGAATACCTGTACCTCCTAAACCCAACCTCAACACCCTAGGATTTGACCCCTTCAGGGCATTTCTGGGTGAAGATGAAATTGTGTCATTGAAAATCTACCTTCCACTGCAATTGACGACGCGATCACAATAGAATAATTGATGCTACTAATGCAACTTGCCAATTAGCTTCCACAAAGATCTACCAACAATATAAACCTACGAGAGAAATTAGAGACAGTATGAGAAATTATCAAACAGAATGTCGAAGGCATCTTCAAACGCTGCAACCACCAGTAGCTACATTGTAGAGATTGAGGCAAGAATTAATTAACATGATTAGTCATCATAAACGTGACTTATGAAAAATTGCTAGTTCTAAAGATTCGGCAACTTTTAGGTGCAAAACACAAGGCTCCTACTTACCTAATTCATACCTTCACTGAGGATGATGATGAAGAGGTTGAGATTAAACTTGATGACCCACAGGACCAGGTTAATTTGATGGGTGATGTATGGGAGAAAATTCTCTCCCACAATAATAGTCGTCGATTTAATAATAATCACTATCAGTTGGTCAATGAATGGAGAGATGAGAACTTAGCTGATCTACAACTAATACCTACCATCGATACATCAACTCTTGAAGAGGCACACCCGCTTACTAGACCTATCACACTACTTGAGATAAGTCAAGTTATTGAAAGAATGCGAAATAGAGCCTCTGGTCTCTATGGAATAACAATGAAACAAAGCTCCTACCCAGAAATTGTAAACAGTCTTTGGTTAATATCTTTAATGCCATCTTGGCCTCCGGACATTTTCCAGTGGTTTTTAAGACTGCTAGGATGATCTTTCTGGCTAAACCCAATAAAAACATCCATCAACCAGAAAACTATAGACCTAATCCTTACTTGAAGTCACTGGGAAAGTTCTTGAAAAGATCATTTCCAACAGACTGAACTACTATATGGAGTTTAATCACCTTTTTACTGAAAAACAGTTTGGCTTTAGGACACATAGAGGTGCCCATCATGCAATAAATATTATTTTCGATACTGTAGCGAGTCTGAAACATCAGGGCAATCTTGCTCTAATTGCCACCAGAGATGTTCATAAAGCTTTTGATAGCTTATGGCATGATGGTCTTATATACAAACTTATTGACCTACCTGACCATAACTGGACCTTTCTCAGATTTATATATAACTTCTTAACTCAAAGAAAAATCATTCCTACCTTTCATGGCAAGTCAACAGAGCCTTTTATACCGACAGCTGGTGTCCCACAAGGTTTTTGTCTTAGTCCAATTCTATTCAACATTTATGTGAATGATCTTCTCAACCAGAGTTTAATGATACAATTATAACGCAATTTGCAGATGATGTTATCCATGTCGTCTCGTCAACTCCTGTAACAGGAAAATACAAATATGAAGAGTCATAGAAAAAATGAGTATTGAACTTCGTCGAACATCCAACTGGGAAAAGAAATGGAGAATTACGACTAACCCTGACAAAGTCCTGGTTAGCACGATAGGATGTTTTGCATCAACCATCGAAGATAAGGGGGATATCGCCATCAGAGGAACACCTGTAGCCATTATAAATCCTAACAAGATCTTGGGGTATGAAACAGACAGACTGCTCGACTCAGCATCTCACGTTAATAAAAAGATCAACATAGGCAAAGCAGGTCTTAGCAGTCTCTTTAGATTTAATCAAGCCCCTCCACTTGTCAAAAAACATCTGTATAAAATGATGATAAGACCAATACTCGAATACCCCTGTGTCCCAATGTCGTTAACAACAAAGACCAACATGTTAAAGTTGCAACGGGTCCAGAATAGAGCTCTCCGCTTTATTACGGGTACCAGGAGGAGAGACAGAGTCAAAATGGCAGATTTACACGTACAACAGGATATTACTGCCTTAAATGTACGCCTTGATACGCTGAAGAAGAGACAACTCTATGCAATGCAAGAACTCTACATGCCAGATAGAGAACATCCTCTACAAGTTGAAAATACCACTGACTATATGATTAATACTCCTCCTCACAGGACCCAATGACTGACTCTCCCATAGAGGGTGCGTCGCTTCATCCATAAAGACGATTACAATCGACCAATGATCTTGAGTAACCTCCCTGCAGATGAAGATGATTGGATAACACCAGAACCCTTCTATGTCCACTAAGAAAATCATCGCCGCCAATTAGGGAGATATCTTGTATAACATTTCTACTTCTACATCTACTGTTTTAACTATGCTACATTTACTATGGCGGGACACCACCTTGAAAGAAGCTAACGTGTCAAGTGATTACGGCCTTGTCTTGTCGTTTAAACATTCGTTATGCAATCGCCCCCCCCAAAAAAAAACAATTGCAACTTGTATATCTGCTACCAATTCAGAGTCATATACCTATATATCTGTTATATCTATGTGACTCTGATGGGTTAGTATTATACTCCTTGAAGAATATTTTATTATTACACATACACTTTTTAAATTGCACCAAAGTGGATGTGCCACTTACCTTTTATATCCTACCTCTCTCCCCCCTCCCACCCTTTTCCAAAATTTCTATCCTTACCCATACTTCTTCCTCACATATCTTACCAAAGACTCTGGTCATAAGAATTGAAAAAAAAATTGAATATATATATATACATATATATACATATTTATATATATATATATATATATATATATATATATATATATATATATATATATATATATATATATATATATATATATATATATATATATATATATATATATATATATATATATATATATATATATATATATATATATATATATATATATATATATATATGGGGTTTAGAAAGACACGTAAGCAAACACTATAACATATTTATTAGAAAACGTTTCGGTCCTGGGACCTTGATCACTTCTAACATACAGAGGTAGAAAGACATTATATATATAGGCGGAGAGTGAGATGTGACGCACGTGACCTGAGGAATGTCATAAGAACATAAGAATGGAGGAACACTGTAGAAGGCCTACTGGCTCATCCGAGCCACGGGTAGACGATGAAATCATGTGACTCCTGTGTTGTTGGGTTGGTGCTGCTTAAGTATCATGTATGCCAATGTTTTTGAAATTTTGTAGTTTCCAGTGTTGCGTTCTATAGTGTCGGTGACGGCGATTAGTGAGGCTTCTAGGCACCGTCGGCGTCTGAGGTCTGGTTCGGTGAGAACGAGTTGTGCCTCATTCCAGTTCATCAAATGCCCCGTGGAGTCTCTGTGGAGGACACAGGCGTACCTTACATCGTCTCTGTTAGAGGCATTTCGATGCTCATTCAGGCGGACTGCAAGATCTCTGCCTGTCTCGCCTACATATTTCTTGGGACAGAACCCACAGGGGATAGTGTAGACGCCTGCTGTAGAAGTTAGAGGTGTGGGGCTGCGTTTCGTAGTGAGGTCTTTGATAGATGATGTGTTTATGGTGGAAACGTTGATGTTACTCATAGCAAGTGCCTGGCGAGTATTCGTGGCAACATCGCCACATGGGAGTACTATGAACTGTTTAGGGGACTGTTCCATGGGCGGTTTGTTGAGGATAGCTTGTACCTTGAGTTTGCAATCTCGGATGAAGAAAGATGGGAACTGAAGACGTGTAAAGGCTTGTGTTATGTAAGTGCATTCTTCTTCTAGAAAACAAGGGCTGGAGATGCGAAGAGCTCTCAAGAAGAAGCCAATGAGGACTCCTCTCTTAGTGCGGGTGTCTTGGTGTGAATAAAAGTGTATAAGATCGTCCTTGTTGGTAGGTTTTCTATACACTTTGAAGAGAAGTTTGTCACTGTCGGGAGATCTGCACAGTAGAACGTCGAGGAAAGGAAGTTTGCCATCATTTTCGAGTTCAAGTGTAAACTTTATTGATGGTTCAACTGCATTGATCTTGTTGAGAAGGGCCTGGATATTGAAACGTCTCGGATAGAAAACCAATATATCATCAACGTATCTTAGCCAGGTAACGGTGTTGGGAATGAGGGTGCTGAATTTCTCTCTCTCCAGGTTTTCCATGAAGAGGTTGGCAAGCACAGCACTGAGCGGACTGCCCAGTGCCATCCCAAAGCATTGTTTGTAACAGTTGTCCTGATACTTGAAGAAGTTGAAATTAACATCAACTTCTTGAAGTTGAACTACATAATTACAATCCTGATGTTATACTCTTGAATGAGACAGCTGCGAGAGTTGATCAACATATTAAATTACGTGGTTACTCTACTGTGGAGAAATCGAGAGGACCCCATAGTGGCGTAGCCGTCTTAGTTAAATTAGGCTATGCATTTAGAAATATTCATGTTGATGAAGACAACATTCTTGCAATCTAACCGACGACGTCTCATGGCGGAGTCACATGATTTCATCGTCTACCCGTGGCTCGCATGAGCCAGTAGGCCTTCTACAGCGTTCCTCCATTCTTATGTTCTTATGACATTCCTCAGGTCACGTGCGTCACATCTCACTCTCCGCCTATATATATAATGTCTTTCTACCTCTGTATGTTAGAAGTGATCAAGGTCCCAGGACCGAAACGTTTTCTAATAAATATGTTATAGTGTTTGCTTACGTGTCTTTCTAAACCAACTTGTCGGTATTTATTACCAAGGTTTATACCATATATATATATATATATATATATATATATATATGTATATATATATATATATATATTTTAGGCTATATATATATACAATAATAATATATATATATATATATATTATTGCATATATATGGCAAGATATATATGCTTCAAAATTCGCAAACAAGGTGAAATTATTTACAAACATTGTCTCTGCATCCACAGCAGGACTCGAACCTGCTAACTCTGTATCGGAGTCCACAGTACTTTACCATGGAGTTGACTCTGATACAGAATTAGCAGGTTCGAGTCCTGCTGTGGACGTAGAGACAATGTTAGTAAATAATTTCGCCTGTTTGCGAAATGTTAAGCATTTCAAATATCTTTCGTTGTCCACTGCATGTGGCAGGGTTCGATGAAATAACTTTCAAAACGAGCTTGGTGATCGGGGGTGTTTACATGAGTGTACTCACGTATTTGCACTCACCTATTTTTGGTTGCAGGAGTCGAGTTACAGCTCCTGGCCCCGCCTCTTCGCTGATTGCTACTAGGTCCTCTCTCTCCCTGCCCCATGAACTCTATCATACCTCGCCTTAATTAAAACTATGTATGGTTCCCGCCTCCACTACGTCACTTTCTAGGCTATTCCACGGCCTGACTACTCTATGACTGAAGAAATACTTCCTAACATTCCTTTGATTCATCTGAGTCTTCAACTTCCAATTGTGACCTCTTGTGTCTGTGTCCCTTCTCTGGAACATCCTGTCTTTGTCCACCTTGTTTATTCCGTGCAGTATTTTATATGTCGTTATCATGTCTCCCCTGACCCTCCTGTCCTCCAGTGTCGTCAGGCCGATTTCCCTCAACCTTTCTTCGTAGGACAATCCCCGTAGCTCTGGGACTAGTCTTGTTGGAAACCTTTGCACTTTCTCTAATTTCTTGACGTGCTTGACTAGGTGTGGATTCCAAACTGGTGCTGCATACTCCAGTATGGGCCTGACGTAAATGGTATACAGAGTCTTAAACGAATACTTACTGAGGTATCGGAACGCTATCCGTAGGTTTGCCAGGCGCCCGTATGCTGCAGCAGTTATCTGATTGATGTGCGCCTCAGGAGATATGCTCGATGTTATACTCACCCCCAGATCTTTTTCCTTGAGTGAGGTTTGCAGTCTTTGGCCATCTAAACTATATTGTGTCTTCGGTCTTCTTTGCCCTTCCCCAATCTTCATGACTTTGCATTTGGCAGGGTTTTTAAATTCAAGGAGCCAGTTGTTGGACCAGGCTTGTAGCCTGTCCAGGTCTCTTTGTAGTCCTGCCTGATCCTCATCCGATTTGATTCTTCTCATCTGCTAACAAGGACACTACTGAGTCTATCCCTTCCATTATGTCGTTCACATATACCAAGAACAGCACAGGACCTAGGACTGACCCCTGTGGTACCCAGCTTGTCACAGGCGCCCACTCTGACACCTCGTCGCGTACCATGACTCGTTGTTGCCTCCCTGTCAGTTATTCTCTGATCCATTGCAGTGCCTTTCCTGTTATGTGTGCCTGATCCTCTAGCTTTTGCAGTAACCTCTTGTGAGGAACTGTGTCGAAGGCCTTCTTGCAGTCCAAAAATATGCAGTCGATCCACCCCTCTCTCTCTTGTCTTACTTCTGTCACCTTGTCATAAAACTCTAGTAGGTTTGTGACACAGTATTTTCCTTCCCTGAAACCGTGCTGGTTGTCAATTATACACTTGTTTCTTTCCAGGTGCTCCACCACTCTCCTCCTGATGATCTTCTCCATGACCTTGCATACTATACACGTTAGTGATACAGGTCTGTAGTTTAGTGCCTCATGTCTGTCTCCCTTTTTAAAAACTGGGACTACATTTGCCATTTTCCATACCTCAGGGAGTTGCCCAGTTTCAAATGATGTGTTGAAGATCTTTGTTAATGGCTCACACAATATCTCTGCTCCCTCTTTAAGGACCCATAGAGAGATGTTGTCTGGTCCCACCGCCTTTGAGGTGTCAAGTTCGCATAGCAGCTTCACCTCCTCCTTGGTTATATGTACCTCATCCAGCACTTGCTGGTGTGCCCCCCTGTTCTGATTTCCTGGAGTCCTACTGGTTTCCACTGTAAATACCTCTTTAAATCTTGTGCTGAGCTCCTGACATACCTCTCTGTCGTTTCTTGTGAATTCCCCATCACCCTTCCTCAGTCTGATTACCTGGTCCTTGACTGTTGTTTTCCTTCTGATGTGGCTGTACAACAGATTCGGGTCAGTCTTTACTTTTGATGCTATATCATTTTCATATTGTCTCTGAGCCTCCCTTCTTATCTGTGCATATTCGTTTCTGGCTCTTCGGCTAATTTCTTTATTTTCCTGAGTTCTCTGTCTTCTGTACCTTTTCCATTCTCTAGTACACCTAGTTTTTGCCTCCCTACACCTTTGGGTGAACCAAGGACTCGTTCTGTTCTTCCCATTATTTCTGTTTCCCTTGGGAACAAACCTCTCATCTGCCTCCTTGCATTTTGTTGCCACATAGTCCATCATTTCTTGTACTGGTTTTCCTGTCAGTTCCCTCTCCCACTGAATGTCTTGAAGGAAGTTCCTCATGCCTGAGTAGTTCCCCCTTTTGTAGTTTGGTTTTTCCCAGCCTATTCCTGCTACTCTCTCCACTTGGAGCTCAACTATGTAGTCGATGCACAGAACCACATGATCACTAGCTCCCAGGGGTCTTTCATACATGATACCCTCGATGTCCGAACTGCTCAAGGTGAATACAAGGTCCAATCTTGCTGGTTCATCCTCTCCTCTCTCTCTGGTAGTGTCTCTAACATGTTGATGCATGAGGTTTTCCAGTACCACGTCCATCATCTTGGCTCTCCATGTTTCGGGACCCCCATGGGGATTCAGGTTTTCCCAGTTAATCTCCTTGTGATTGAAATCACCCATAACTAGTAACTTTGCTCCCCCCACTTGTGCTCTCCTGGCCACCTCGGCTAGTATGTCGATCATTGCTCTGTTGCTCTCATCATATTCTTCTCTTGGCCTCCTGCAGTTCTGTGGTGGGTTGTACATTACTGCAATTATCACCTTATGTCCCTCAGACTGGATTGTCCCTCAGACTGGATTGTTCGCCCGTGCCATCCATTCCTTCCATTTTCTCAAAACCCCACTGGTTTCTAATGAGCAGTGCAACTCCTCCTCCCCCTCTCCTCCCTCTGTCTTTCCTGGGGATTTGATATCCAGATGGAAAGATTGAATCTCTTATTATTCTGGTGAGTTTTGTTTCTGTGAGCGCTATTATGTCTGCGGATGTCTCCTTGATTCTTTTGTGCCACTCCTCATACTTGTTTATTATTCCATCTGCATATGTATACCACACCTTCAACTTCTTTTCTAAGACTGTGGTCTGGGAGGTATATTGGGGTTGGGGAAGTGGGAGACCTGGTAAGGAACTATGGGTTGTTGCTGTGGGGGTGGAGTTTGTAATGTAGTGGGTGGGGGCATTGGATGTGGCATGGGTGTTTTGATTTAGAGTGTTTGGTTGCACTGGGGTTGACCTGGTTGGGAGGCTTCTATAGGAAGTTGTGAGGGAGGCTGTATTTGATCTTCTTCCTGGGTCTGGGATCTCCTGTCTGTCTTCTCCATCTCCTCTCTTTCCTCCTTTGGCCTTTGTACCATCTCTCTCAGTTTCTGCCTTTCTTCTTGTGTTCTGTCACAGTCAAGATACACTTTCCTGTATGCCGGCATGTCCCTTAATCGTGCTTTCTCCTGCAGGATCCTGTTCTGAGTCGCTTCTGCCTTGAAGGTCACTTTCACTGGCCGGGTTCTTTTTTTTACAAACCCCCCTATTCTCCGAAAATTTTCCAGCTGGGTCATGACGTCTTCTCCTATTGCTTTCATGATGCTTTCAATTGCTTTTTTTTCCCCTTGTTTTCTTGCTTCATATGTTTCCCCTTCAACTTCCTGGTGCCCATACACAAAGACTGACCTCCCCCTTTCATTCTCCCACTGCATATCCCTGTGTATCCTCTCATTTAATTTGGTTTCCTCCACTGCAGCTTTCCTTTTTTCAGTTTCACTAGCTAATGTACTTGGGCTCAGTGGCCTCTCATTTTCCCTTCTCGGCTTTCCTTGGGCTCTGTTGTTGTCTGTTAGGGCCTCCACATAAAGCTTAGCTCTTTCATTTACTACAGTCTCCTCTGATAGAGCTCCATGCAGTTGTGCTCCTTGTTTCCCTACTGTCCCCTTATTTGTGGCTGAGGTAGCAGTCTCTGTTGTCAATCCCAAAATGTTCTTTTGTTCTTTAGTCTGTTTCAGATTTTTCAGTTCCTCTTCTAAACTCTGTATCCTAGCCTGTGCTGCTTTGACATGCATCTCCCACTTCTTGCTTTCCATATCTATCCTCTCTTCCATTCTTTTGCTAAGTTCTTCTAGTGACTTTTCCAATTCAGGATCCCTTTTTATGAGCTCTGCTGCCCAATCTTCCTTTGCAGCTCCCTCCTCCTGTCCCTTGATTTTTCTTGTTGCTCTCTGGCAACCCATTTTTGTTTTATCCTGATTGCCTCAGAGTGGGAAACCTATGTAGTTCTGTATGTTAGGTTAGTAGTGTGTAAGTCAGAGTGTGGGGAGGTAGTGGAGGAACTGTGGCTATGTGGGAGAGGAGTGGGGAGGGGTGGGGAGGGGGAGGGTGAATGGGGGAGGGGAGGGTGAACGAGGGAGGGGAGGGATCAGGGGAAGTAGTGAGATGTTGGTGGTGAGGGGGGGAGTGTATGTGTGAGTCTGGATATGTGTGTGTGTGTGTGTGTGTGTGTGTGTGTGTGTGTGTGTGTGTGTGTGTGTGTGTGTGTGTGTGTGTAATTTTGTGTGGAATTATGTGTGGGTTTATTATGTGCTGAAAGGTGGTCCTTGGCTGCCCACAACTTCTTGTGACCTGACCCCAACCTCCTGGGACTTGACCGGCACGTACTTACAGTGTGTGTGTGTGTGTGTGTGTGTGTGTGTGTGTGCGTGCATGTGTATGTGTGTGTGTGTATGTGTGTATGTATGTGTGTGTGTGTGTGTGTGTGTGTGTGTGTGTGTGCGTGCGTGTGTGTGTGTGTGTTTGTGTATGTGTGTGTGTATATATGTGTGTGTGTATGTGCCCGTGTGTGTGTGTGTGTGTGTGTGTGTGTGTGTGTGTGTGTGTGTGTGTGTGTGTGTGTGTGTGTGTGTGTGTGTGTGTATTCGCCTAGTTAGTTACCATTTTGTCCTAGTACAGGTGTGTGTGTGTGTTTGTGTGTATACGTTTGCGTTCGTGTGTATGGGGGAGGTATGAGGGGGAGATACTGTTAATACATACCAGAAATTCTGGGTTATAAAAAGCGGAAATTGCTACTAGGGTCTAAAGCTTCTGTGAGTGTCTGCCCTTGTGTGTGTGTGTGTGTGTGTGTGTGTGTGTGTGTGTGTGTGTGTGTGTGTGTGTGTGTGAGAGAGGGATGGTTAGAGGGGGGTAGGTGGTGTGTGTGTGTGTGTGTGTGTGTGTGTGAGAGGGATGGTTAGAGGGGGGTAGGTGGTGTGTGTGTGTGTGTGTGTGTGTAATTATGTGTCGAATTATGTGTGGGTTTATTATGTGTCTGGAAAGTAGGTGGCTTGTGCTTGGAGTGTAATGTGGATTCTCAGTGGTCGCTTGTGTCCACAACCTCTTGTGACCTGACTCCACCTTCCTGGGACTTGATGCTCACCTACTTACAATGTTGCCAATGCTTGACCTGCCACCTAGCTTACAGTAAGTTACTCGCCTTGTTCAATGGATTACCAATTGCTATTCCTTATTGAATACTTGAGTGCCTATTCGTTATCGTGCTATGAGAGTTAGACCATTCACATTCAGCTTGGCGGTTAATTGGAACCTGGAACCCCACACCCAAACAACCACTCATAGGTGGATACAGTACTTGCAGTGCAGCTGTAGCAACCTGTAGATTGTCCAGCTCGATGTCACATCCTGGCGTAGATCCACCTCAATTTCTTCTCATTAATAATGTACCCTATTCACTGTATTTCTCTCACTGGTCACACGATTGTTTCACTTTATTATCTTTCTTGGGTGACACTTGACAACGTCGCCTTACCACCCACTAACCTGCCCACTCTGCGCCACCACGTTTTTATTTTCTAGATCACTTGCAAAATTGTGGCTCTCCCCACACTTATGAGGCTCAGGCAGATTAAAAAACACTTCTAGGATTGATCACTACCCTGACACGCTTTGCAACCCTTGCAGAGCACTTGGGTAGTCCTCAAAAACACTTATATTCCCGGAGCACGGAAGGCGTGACTCGCGCGCTCGCTGTCCCTACTGTGTGTGTGTGTGTGTGTGTGTGTGTGTGTGTGTGTGTGTGTGTGTGTGTGTGTGTGTGTGTGTGTGTGTTAGAAGCATTCTGATAAAGAATTCACCTCAACAACGTGATGGTGGTGTCTACACAGTTGGTTGCAATGGTTGCAGTCTCTCCTATTTGGGACAAACGGGAAAACCATTAGAAATGAGAATTTCCCAACGCTGTTATTCAATACTTACAGCACAGGTGTCGAACACTATTTTCAACTAATAATATATATGTGAGATTAATATATATATGCAATAAGATCACGGTAAACAGGTGATATCAGAATATGCAAAATAACCACTTGTTTAATGCATCATTAAATTTGTCTCATCTATTATTAAGTTTGTCTAATGTACCATTTAATTTGGGAAGAATTTATTGATATATTAGACAAGTAATGAAGCTTAATTCTTGGGTAGAGTATTAGGTTGCTTTCACAGAGTCGGGTGTCATCACGCTTGTGTGAGGTGAAGGTTCATTGTGGTGACGTGATGGTGAGGTGTAGTCTTCACCCTTTGTATGCCTTCCTTCGATGTTTTGTTTTTTATAGTTCCATGATAATGTGACAACACCAACAATATCTACATCTATATCTATATCTATCTATAGTTAAGACACATAGGCAACATTTAGGCAACTTTATTCCGAAACGTTTCGCTTACAAAGTAGGCTTTTTCAGTCGAGTACAGAAAGTAGGCAAGAGCAGTAGAGATGTGAAGACGATGTAATCAGTCCATCACCCAGGCTGAGGGACTGACAACCTCAAATCTACGACTTCAAGGATGATAGACTGATTACATCGTCTTCACATCTCTACTGCTCCTGCCTACTTTCTGTACTCGACTGAAGAAGCCTATTGTGTAGGCGAAACGTTTCGGAATAAAGTTGCCTAAATATTGCCTATGTGTCTTAACTACCAACCTGTCGGTATTGTATATTCATATCTATTTATCTCTCTCTCTCTCTCTCTCTCTCTCTCTCCATATATATATATATATATATATATATATATATATATATATATATATATTTATATATATATATATATATGTATATAAATATATATATAAATATATATATATATATATATATATATATATATATATATATATATATATATAAATATATATACATATATATATATATATATATATATATATATGTATATATATATATATATATATATATATATATATATATATATATATATATATATATATATATATATATATATATATATATACATATATATATATATTATATATATATATATATATACATATATATATATATATATATATATATATATATGTATATATATATATATATATATATATATATATATATGCAATAAGATCACAGTAAACAGGTGATTTCAAAATATGCAAAACAACCACTCTGAGAGAATAGAGAAATTCCAAGCGCTTTCGTGACTACTCACATTATCAAGGAATGTGAGTAGTCACGAAAGCGCTTGGAATTTCTCTATTCTTTCAGAGTGGTTGTTTTGCATATATATATATACATATATATATTTATATATATATATATATATATATATATATATATATATATATATATATATATATATATATATATATATATATAAAATAGATATGAATATACAATACCGACAGGTTGGTAGTTAAGACACATAGGCAATATTTAGGCAACTTTATTCCGAAACGTTTCGCCTACACAATAGGCTTCTTCATATATATATATATATATATATATATATATATATATATATATATATATATATATATATATATATATATATATATATATATATATATATATATATATATATATATATATATATATATATATATATATATATATATATAGATATATATATACATATATATATATATATATATATATATATATATATATATATATATATATATATATATATATATATATATATATATATATATATATATATATATATATATATATATATATATAAAACACCACTTATTCTAGACTACAAAAAAGTACAAAAAAGTTATTAAACAACTATAAAAATATGCTTCTTATAGAAAATGAAAGAAAGTGGAGAGTGAATTAGAACAATTAACACGGGTCGTAACGGGAAACTTAGAGTGAACACAAGTTTAAGGAGCTGCTGCTAATTTTGTGAAATTTGAACAAATGTGTTGAGAAGGAAACTGCCACGTAGGACGACGTGATAGCTTTCTTGAGCAGGGAAGTTGTGTAGTGGGGGAGGGAGGAAGCTGGTGTGGAAAAATTAGTGTAGTGGAGGCAATGGTGAGTAGTGGGGGAAAATTGTGTGTAGTTGTGGAAAATTATAGCGTGGTATGGAGTGGAGGGGGGAACTAGAGTGTGGCGGGGTGGAGAAAAATGGGAGTGCCACAGAAATGTGAGAGTGGTGTGGAAGTACTTGGGTTTTGTGGGGAGCGAACTGTCGAGAGAGAAAACTGGGGCAGGGTGGGGAGGAAACTATTTTAGAGGGAAAAAACAGGAGCGTTGTGGGAAAGAAACTATTTTAGAGGAGAGAAGACACTGGAGTGGTGGGGATGAAATAGACACAGAAGGCATAAAACCAGGGCATGGTTGGGAGAAAACTGTGATTTAAAGGAGAGGAACGGCAGTTTTGGGGATGTTAATGTATTGTACTGGGGAAGAAACTGTGATATAGAAGGAGGTAAAAAAAGGGGGCGTAGTGGGGAAGAAACTGTGATATAGAGGGAAAAGCAGGGGCGTGGTAGGGAGGAAACTATTATACAGAGGGAGAAAAAAGAAGGGCGTGGTGGGGAGGAAACTGATATAGAGCGAGAAACAGGAGAGGAAATTGTGATATAGAGGGAAAAACAGGGGTATGGTGAGAAGGAAACTCTGATATAAAGGGGAAAAAACAGAGATGTGGTGGCTAAAAAAAATTAAAATAGTGGAAGACAGAAAATGGAGATAGTTTTTTTTTTATTGTAAAAGTTGGAGTTTACTGTGATGAAATGTGAAATGCATTGAAAACTTTGCGATAATTGGAATGCAGTGTTTTGAAAACTGTGGTACAATGTGCTGCGAAAAAGGCTCAAAATAGCTGGATATTTTAAAAAAAAATTGTCAGAAAATACGAGAGTGGCCTGGAAAAAAAAAATTCTTGGTCGTAGCGAAGGTTGTTAAGGTAAGAAGCTGCCTCAGGCAGTGGCAGAGATGATCTTCAAGGAAGGAGCAGGAAACTAGCACCAGCACCAAGAGTAGAAACAGCAGCAACCGTAGCAGTAGTAACAGAGACAGCAGCAGTAGCAACACAGACATAATGGTAGCAATAGTAACAGCAGCACCTGCATCAACAGTACAGGAACTACCAGCAGCAGTAACAGCATCAACCACAATAGCACTATATCAACAGTAACAACAATAGCAGAACAGCAGCAACATCTACAACAAACTCAGCACAACAGCAACAACAGCAGTTTTACCAACAACAGTAGCAACAATATCCGCCAGACAAAATAAAATATAGGTAGACAGGCAAATATATTTACAGACTCGAAAACCTGAGTGGATAACTTTGCTCTTACTATGGATAATGGCGCATGCAACATGTCACCAGCAACACCACTAGCAGCAGCAGCAGCAAGATCGATGTTACTGAACTGCAATACCAATGATCGCGCTAGTGTCAGCAGCAAGAGCAGTGGAAACACCAATCTCAATAGCAAGAGCAACAGCAGCAACACTAGTGTTACCATGCACATCAGCAGCAACACTAGTGGCAGCAGCAGCAGCAGCAGCAGCAGCAATGTCCTCAGCAACACTAAAATCCTCAGCAACAACAACAGCAGCAAAAGTAGCAGCAGCAAAGTCAACAGCAACACCAGAGACAAACAAAACACATGAAGCAACACCAGTGACAAGAGTAAAATCTAGCAGTAACATTAGCAGCAACACCAGTAGCTACGGTAACATCAGCAGCTAAAACAGAGACATCACCAGCACTAGCAGGAAACAGCAGCACCAGAAACAGTAACAACACTAGAAGAAATACCAGCAGCAATACCAGTATCAGCAGCAACACTAACAGCTACACCAGTGTCAAAAACAACACTAACAGCTACAACAGTGTCAAAACCAACACTAACAGCTACACCAGTGTCACTAGTAATACAGCAACATAAGTGTCAGGAGTAACATTAACAGATACACTGATGTCAGAAGCAACACTAATAGCTACATCAGTGTCAGCAACAACACTAACAGCTACACCAGTGTCAGCAGCAACACTAGCAGCTACACCAGTGTCAGCAGAAACACTAACAGCTAAACTAGTCTCAGCACCAACAGTAACACCAGTCTCGGCGCCAACACTAACACTTACACCATTGTCAGCAGTAACACTAATAGCTACAGCAGTGTCAGCAGTAGTGCTAACAACCACAACACTGTCACCAACATCACTACAGCTACACCACTATCAGCACTAACAGCATCACTAGTGTCAGCAGTAATACTAACAGCTACACCAGTGTCAGCACCAACACCAACAGCTACACCACTGTCAGCAGCAACACTTGCGGCTACACCAGTGTCAGCAACAACATTAACAGCTACCCCAGTGTCAGCAGCAACACTGACAATTATACCAATGTCAGCAGCAACACTAATAATTATACCAGTGTCAACAACAACTCTAATAGCTTCACTATCGTCAGCACCAATACTAACAGCTACACCAGTGTCAGCACCAACAATAACAGCTAAACCTGTCAAAAGTAATATTAACAGCAATACCAGTGTCAGCAGTAACACTAATAGAAACACCAGTGTCAGCAGCAACATAACAGTTACACTAGTGTCAGCAGCAACATAACAGCTACACTAGTGTCAGCAGCAACACAATGCAGTCATTATATTGAGAGGAATCATATTTTCAAAGTACTAAATATGTCATGCTGTCAGATTACTGTTAGCATAACACTGTTGGTGAGGGTTTTATGTTAGCATAGCACTGTTGGTGACGGTTTTATGTTAGCATAGTACTGTTGGTGAGGGTTTTATGTTAGCATAGTACTGTTGGTGAGGGTTTTATGTTAGCATAGTACTGTTGGTGAGGGTTTTATGTTAGCATAGTACTGTTGGTGAGGATTTTATGATAGCATAGCACTGTTGGTGAGGGTTTTATGTTAGCATAGCACTGTTGGTGACGGTTTTATGTTAATATAGCACTGTTGGTGAGGGTTTTATGTTAGCATAGTACTGTTGGTGAGGGTTTTATGCTAGCATAGCACTGTTGGTGAGGGTTTTATGTTAGCATAGTACTATTGGTGAGGGTTTTATGTTAGCATAGCACTGTTGGTGAGGGTTTTATGTTAGTATAGTACTGCTGGTGAGGGTTTTATGTTAGCATAGCACTGTTGGTGAGGGTTTTATGTTAGCATAGTACTGTCGGTGATGGTTTTATGTTAGCATAGTACTGTTGGTGAGGGTTTTATGTTAGCATAGCACTGTTGGTGAGGGTTTTATGTCAGCATAGTACTGTTGGTGAGGGTTCTATGCTAGCATAGCACTGTTGGTGAGGGTTTTATGTTAGGATAGTACTATTGGTGAGGGTTTTATGTTAGCATAGCACTGTTGGTGAGGGTTTTATATTAGTATAGTACTGTTGGTGAGGGTTTTATATTAGTATAGTACTGTTGGTGAGGGTTTTATGTTAGCATAGTACTGTTGGTGAGGGTTTTATGTTAGCATAGTACTGTTGGTGAGGGTTTTATGCTAGCATAGCACTGTTGGTGAGGGTTTTATGTTAGCATAGTACTATTGGTGAGGGTTTTATGTTAGCATAGCACTGTTGGTGAGGGTTTTATGTTAGTATAGTACTGTTGGTTAGGGTTTTATGTTAGCATAGCACTGTTGGTGAGGGTTTTATGTTAGTATAGTACAGTTGGTGAGGGTTTTATGTTAGCATAGTACTGTTGGTGAGGGTTTTATGTTAGCATAGTACTGTTGGTGAGGGTTTTATGTTAGCATAGTACTGTTGGTGAGGGTTTTATGTTAGTATAGTACTGTTGGTGAGGGTTTTATGTTAGCATAGCACTGTTGGTGAGGGTTTTATGTTAGTATAGTACTGTTGGTGAGGGTTTTATGTTAGCATAGTACTGTTGGTGAGGGTTTTATGTTAGCATAGTACTGTTGGTGAGGGTTTTATGTTAGCATAGTACTGTTGGTGAGGGTTTTATGTTAGCATAGTACTGTTGGTTAGGGTTTTATGTTAGCATAGCACTGTTGGTGAAGGTTTTATGTTAGCATAGTACTGTTGGTGAGGGTTTTATGTTAGTATAGTACAGTTGGTTAGGGTTTTATGTTAGCATAGCACTGTTGGTGAGGGTTTTATGTTAGCATAGTACTATTGGTGAGGGTTTTATGTTAGCATAGCACTGTTGGTGAGGGTTTTATGTTAGTATAGTACTGTTGGTTAGGGTTTTATGTTAGCATAGCACTGTTGGTGAGGGTTTTATGTTAGTATAGTACTGTTGGTGAGGGTTTTATGTTAGCATAGTACTGTTGGTGAGGGTTTTATGTTAGTATAGTACAGTTGGTTAGGGTTTTATGTTAGCATAGCACTGTTGGTGAGGGTTTTATGTTAGCATAGTACTATTGGTGAGGGTTTTATGTTAGCATAGCACTGTTGGTGAGGGTTTTATGTTAGTATAGTACTGTTGGTTAGGGTTTTATGTTAGCATAGCACTGTTGGTGAGGGTTTTATGTTAGTATAGTACTGTTGGTGAGGGTTTTATGTTAGCATAGTACTGTTGGTGAGGGTTTTATGTTAGCATAGTACTGTTGGTGAGGGTTTTATGTTAGCATAGTACTGTTGGTGAGGGTTTTATGTTAGTATAGTACTGTTGGTGATGGTTTTATGTTAGCATAGCACTGTTGGTGAGGGTTTTATGTTAGTATAGTACTGTTGGTGAGGGTTTTATGTTAGCATAGTACTGTTGGTGAGGGTTTTATGTTAGCATAGTACTGTTGGTGAGGGTTTTATGTTAGCATAGTACTGTTGGTGAGGGTTTTATGTTAGCATAGTACTGTTGGTTAGGGTTTTATGTTAGCATAGCACTGTTGGTGAGGGTTTTATGTTAGCATAGTACTGTTGGTGAGGGTTTTATGTTAGTATAGTACAGTTGGTTAGGGTTTTATGTTAGCATAGCACTGTTGGTGAGGGTTTTATGTTAGTATAGTACTGTTGGTGAGGGTTTTATGTTAGCATAGTACTGTTGGTGAGGGTTTTATGTTAGCATAGTACTGTTGGTGAGGGTTTTATGTTAGCATAGTACTGTTGGTGAGGGTTTTATGTTAGCATAGCACTGTTGGTGAGGGTTTTATGTTAGCATAGTACTGTTGGTGAGGGTTTTAATTTAGCATAGCACTGTTGGTGAGGGTTTTATGTTAGCATAGCACTGTTGGTGAGGGTTTTATGTTAGCATAGTACTGTTGGTGAGGGTTTTATGTTAGCATAGTACTGTTGGTGAGGGTTTTATGTTAGCATAGTACTATTGGTGAGGGTTTTATGTTAGCATAGCACTGTTGGTGAGGGTTTTATGTTAGCATAGCACTGTTGGTGAGGGTTTTATGTTAGCATAGTACTATTGGTGAGGGTTTTATGTTAGCATAGCACTGTTGGTGAGGGTTTTATGTTAGTATAGTACTGTTGGTGAGGGTTTTATGTTAGCATAGCACTGTTGGTGAGGGTTTTATGTTAGTATAGTACTGTTGGTGAGGGTTTTATGTTAGCATAGTACTGTTGATGAGGGTTTTATGTTAGCATAGCACTGTTGGTGAGGGTTTTATGTTAGCATAGTACTGTTGGTGAGGGTTTTATGTTAGCATAGCACTGTTGGTGAAGGTTTTATGTTAGCATAGTACTGTTGGTGAGGGTTTTAATTTAGCATAGCACTGTGAGTGAAGGTTTTATGTTATCATAGTACTGTGAGTGTGTTTAATGTTAGCGTGGCACAATATGTAAAGGTTTTATGTTCTAACTTTGTATGTGAAGGTTATATATTTTCCCAGTGAGGTTGGGCGATTTCTAATAGCAGTGTGTGTATGTGTGTGTGTGTGTGTGTGTGTGTGTGTGTGTGTGTGTGTGTGTGTGTGTGTTTGTGTGTGTGTGTGTGTGTGTGTGTGTGTGTGTGTGTGTGTGTGTGTGTGTGTGTATGTGTGTGTGTGTGTGTGTGTGTGTGTGTGTGTGTGTGTGTGTGTGTGTGTGTGTGTGTGTGTGTGTGTGTGTGTGTGTGTGTGTGTGTGTGTGTGTGTGTGTGTGTGTGTGTGTGTTAGTTACCATTTTGTCCTAGGCACATGTGTGTGTGTGTGTGTGTGCCTGTCTATCTATCTGTGGTGTTTGTGTGTGTGTGTCTGCGGTGTTTGTGTGTGTGTGTCTGCGGTTTTTGTGTGTGTGTGTCTGCGGTGTTTGTGTGTGTGTGAAAGAGAGGGAGAGGACCCTGTCATCATAGCACTGTGTTGGTGCGTGTACACGCAAAATCTACGTGAGATCACTCTAAGTTGGATAAACCAGCTTTAGCCTACTTCATCACAGGCGAATACAGTTTAACACAGAAAAATAGTGAGGCATTCCCACGGGCTTGGCATCACTTCCCTGGTAATTGTCAAAAAAAAAGACTCTCTCTCGTTTACTATTTCGTTCCCTAGCAGATCTCACTGTCTTTTTTTTTTCTACCACACAGAATGTTGAAGGGAGAAAAAGGGGCAGAAGAATAAAAGCAATAATCTCATGTGATGGAAGAAAAAGGAACCCTCCAGGTCCGTGACCAGGCCTCCCTCCAGCCATAGAAGTGATTTTTTTTGTTATTGCATATTATTTATTTTATAAATTTCCCTCAGTAAGCACTTTGCCGTATTTTTCTTGTTTTCACACCCGATTAAGTTTCACAACCCTGCATTCTGTTCAAGTACCATTTTGTGCAGTATTTTTTGCTCCTGCAGTGTTTTGCTTAGTTTTCCCTACCACGTGTTCTGTGCTTTGTTGTTCGTCTGTGTGCCCAAAGCCATAGCCAGCCAGCGTGTTCGAACACACGCGTCCACAGTCTTTACATACAGCGTAACCTTGCACAAGATTTTGGCTGTGTTTCTGGGACCCTCAAAGGAGTATGTAAAGTAAAAGGACACAAGTGCAACTAATGTGACAAGAAACTAAGCAGTTTGGATGTGACTTCCCTCTTCACAAAAGTACCTACCAAAAAAGCCATCGAGGTTCTACGACGTAAAGTCAACCAGGACCTTAATCTTCCTTTACCTCCCGGAGATTTTGTTGACTTGATTGAACTCTATGTTAACTTCAACTGTTTTTCCTTCAATAACAAGCTCTACAAACAAACCTACGGCATGGGAATGGGGTCCCCAATAAGTGCCGTCCTAGCCAACTTATACATGGAACACCTAGAGTCCGAACACTTCGCCAACATCATCCCTTCAAGCGTCACTTGGTTACGTTACGTGGACGATGTCCTCGTAATAACTCCAAAACGTTTTGATGTACGGGATCTTCAGGCAAGGCTCAACGCAGTTGAACCAGCGATCCAGTTTACACTAGAAGAAGAGTCCAATGACAAGCTACCTTTCCTCGACGTCCTCATTCACAAAGTAGACAACAACCTAAGATTTCAAGTTTATCGGAAACCCACCAATAAAAATGATCTCACACACTTCTATTCCAGTCAAGATACCAAGACCAAAAGAGGCATCATCATCGGGTTTTTCCTAAGAGCATACCGAATTTGTAGTCCTGAGTTTCTTGACGAGGACTGTACATACATTCACCAAACATTCACTGAGTTACAATTTCCTTCTTTTTTCATCAAAGACTGCAAGAAAAGAGCTCTTCAGATCATTAATTCTCCACGCATCAACACCACTCCCAACAAAGTTATAATTCTTCCAAACAGCCAGGTTGCACTAAACGTCTCAAAAGTACTTTCACAAGCTAATACCAGAGTCGCCATCGCTTCTAGCACTTCAATAAAGGATCTAACTAGGACAAAATCCAAGCACCACGAACCAGTCAATGCAGGAGTTTACACTATACCCTGTGGAGGCTGTGATAAGATTTACGTAGGTGAAACAGCGAGAAACCTCGACACCCGCCTCAATGAACACATTTACGCATGTAGGAACGATAACTTGAACAACGCCTGTGTACAACACCGAAATTCCACCAATCATCTCATGAAATTCAGAGACGCCCAATTAGTGATCAAAGAAACTAATTTCCGCAGACGCAAGTGCCTCGAATCAGCACTGATCGCTGTTTCAAATACAATTAAACAAAACAATGGCAGCTTCACCATCTCCGAAGTCTTAGCAAGAATCCTCCTGAAAACAGTAAACCCTGCCATCACATAGTGTCTCCTGTTATACTACACAAAGCACATTACAGAGAGTGAACACTGAAACAAGCTGCCTCTTTCCAGTCTATATTTGTCCAACCTATTTTTATGTTACCCAAGTAATAGCTTTTATATCCTTTTACTCATGTACGAATTAATTGCTCTACCATATTGCATTACTTTTGTCACTACCACTACTACTACTACTACTACTACTACTACTACTACTACTACTACTACTACTACTACTACCACTAGTGAACATCGAAATGGTACCTCACTAGTATTGCACCTCACTCTGAGCCTTTATATACCCTCTGTGTCCATGTATTGTTTGTAATGGCTTGATAAAGCTCCTGGAGAGCGAAACGTTGCCACAATAAAAATCACATTAGTTGCACTTGTGTCCTTTTACTTTACATATTGTCGGCAATTCTACCAACTTTATTACAATCCTCAAAGGAGGTGAAGAGCTCTTGATCTAGGGAATTGAATCTGTGCTCCGGTTCCTCCACATGCACTGTATAAATCTATTGGTTTAGCGCTCCCCCCCCATGATTATAATAATGGCCGTGTTTCCTTATACCTTTCATTTTCAGAGTTCCGCATCTTTACCTGAATTTCCCAAGCTGTACTCCATCGCTCTAACCCCATAGAAGATCCTATAACGACCACAAGGGTTTAAAAATGTGTGTCCTGCCTCTGTCAAGTCTTCCTGTGCACAACTGATGTTCTAGTACCACCAGTTGTCTTCAGTGCCTGCATACCGTGTAATTTGTTCACAGACATACAATCAAGGATAAGTATACAGTGACTTGTCTGGCATTTTCTAGCATATGTGACACTATTAACTGTCCTGGTACTCGATACAGCCCCTTGCTGAAGCCATTCTTTCAGTGAATTTTTCAGCTTTCAGTTATCAGTCAGCTCCTTAAGCCATTGTACAATTTGTACACCTTGCCATTTATCTGCAATATTTCACCTTGCTGGTTGCCCCAGCATTTTGTTTCATTTTTGCACTTGCATTTCGGAATATTACTTTGCAACATGCTCTGGTCTGCCATCCCCGCCCCAAGGGGGCAAATGGGAATGACAGTCTTATGAGCTAAAGGCTCGGGCTCAGGCACCTACCCTACCCTAGAAGGGTTAGGCATGGTATCGATGTATTGATCAAAATTGTTCAGTGCGCTATCTATATTTTTGTTGTTGTTTTAAATCATTCCTGTTTGCTTTTATTCTTTTATTTAACTGTTGCCTCTTGAAAGCCGCAAATTGTGGACACTCCTGCACATTTTTTCATTTATTATTTCCTTCTCAAGTGTTATTATACAGTGTTACTGTTGTCAGTTTGTTTACCCCGTAGTTATCACAATATGTACCTAGAAATCAATTTTTCTCCAGTTATCCATATTCATTTGTTCCAAGACTTTATGTTTTACCATTGTCTGCTCAACCCTGTGTATTGCATTTTGCCATTGTTCCTGCATTTGTCCTAGAGTACAGCACCAGTTCCTATCATTGCAATTTTCAGGAGCTTCCTGTAACTGCATTTTATTAATTTTTTTACTGTGTGGAATCTATTAATTCCATTGTTATTTCCTTGATACCAATAATGCATTGATCTGTGTTGCATAATCCTTTCATTGCAGTAGTGTGCATCTATATTTTGTATCAGTGAATTTTGTAATTTTTGCTCCATCAAATATTTTGCTAATATTTTTTTGTGTTTCACTCTGCTCTTCTCTTAGTGAATTAGTTTTGCATTCCAAATTGCAATTGCCAGCACCGGCAACCTTTTGCCGCGTGCTAAGCAAGTCTGCAATATAGTTCAGTGTTTTGTGTAATTATATACCATTTCTTTGTATATGTAAATTTTTGCCTACGTCGCTACCATAGCCTTGCAGTTAGTCGTTGCCATGTTTTGCAATTGCTAAGTACCTCTGCATTGTTACATAGTTGCAGTGTACCATCTACCTTAATTTGTGAGATTTTCTGTTGTGCATTCACTTGCATAAGTTTTCTTTAACATTGATTCTCAGAGTGTACAGTTTTTCTTTATTGTTTTCGTTTTTCCAAAATTATTTTAACAAATTAGTAGTTTATGGAGTAACATTGTATTGTGTTCTCTCTGACTCCGTGTTAAGTTATAGCAAATTGCGTCCCATTTCCAGCTCTTGTACTATTTTCCTCCTCGTGACTTCTTACTTTTCGTTCATCTCTTACGCCATGACTAACACACACAGTGCTCGCAACGTTGGTTCATCTCAAGCCAACGCTAGTAGCATCCCTACCGAAAGTGCACCCAATCATACTGCAAGAGAAACGCTTCCTTTGAATGGACAGATCATAGCCCATATAACATCCACGAATGCTCCTACTGGCCATTCCTATCCATCCCTCATCTTTGATGGCACCTTTGGAATGTTGGAAATGTGGTTACAATCGGTTGAAACTGGGGTTAACGGCGAACGCGATAACACCACAGATACACAGTACATTTTTGCTGCTGCTGCTGCTGCAGTAGACCTAGCTAACAGTGAGATCAGCTCCTTTGTGTGTCTTGACAGAGTAACCTGCGGTCATGGTCAGAATTCAAGGAGTTCCTACGTTATTTCCGGCGTAGTCGTCAGCACCGTTGCTTCGATATCCTCGCTGGGGCTTTTAATGAGTCACAGTCAGTTTACGAGAGCCCACTCGCCTGCATTTACCGTTTTTGAGCATGGGTCTAAAGATTTCGGGGATGCGATAAGATAAACCAAGTGGGTTACGGACGATGATTGTATGAGGGTCAAGGACATCATTCCCATGATCGCCGTAGGCGTCAGGCACCGAGAGGCCTCACCGGCCCTCCATTGCGCCAATGATGCATTAGGTCTCGACCCCAACAAGAAGTTAACGGTGCATTCGAGGCCACTGAAAAACTCAAGCCACCTAGTGAGAGGCACAGGGTTTGTCGTCTTGTTGATGCAGGAGTGCCGGTTCCCCGAGCGCCAGCCCTAGCAGCACCGCCATTACACAATGCAGTCACTTTTGCTTCAGCCATTAAGCAGTCACAGGCCAGTAGTGTTTTGCCCTACACAAGTAACAATAGGTCAAGTACAAATAACAATACGTCGAGTAATAATAACAATAAGTCGGGTACGAACAACAGGCAAAAGGGTGAACGTCAGCAACGTTCACCACCGCCGGCTCCACCAGCCAAGCACGTGGTAACTTGTTTTAACTGGGGTAAGCATGGACACTACCAGTCGGAGTGTAATGAACCTAGGTCTCCACCCAACGACCGAAATCATCCCCGTACCCAGCACCATAATTCTACGAGTCATACCTCCAACGAGTGTTATACATGTATGTAAAGTAAAAGGACACAAGTGCAACTAATGTGACATTTATTGTGGCAACGTTTCGCTCTCCAGGAGCTTTATCAAGCCATTACAAACAATACATGGACACAGAGGGTATATAAAGGCTCAGAGTGAGGTACCTCACTAGTATTCACCTCACTCTGAGCCTTTATATACCCTCTGTGTCCATGTATTGTTTGTAATGGCTTGATAAAGCTCGTGGAGAGCGAAACGTTGCCACAATAAATGTCACATTAGTTGCACTTGTGTCCTTTTACTTTACATATTGTCGGTAATTCTACCAACTTTATTACAGTGTTATACATGTTGCGTCGTATGGTATCGGACAGGACTGGAAACAGGTCAGGAAAGGTTGCCAGTGGCATTCGCTGGTCACCAACTAGGCATCGTAAATACTCCAGGGCGTGCTAATCAGAGTCCTTCCCATAGCTCGGGGAAAGAGTCACGCCCACAGAGTCAACAAAAGAGATAGTCACCTTATCAGAGTCGTTGAATTCTGTTCGCGTTCGCAATGCGTTCTCTGCTCTGAGCATCAATACGCTTGCCGACGGAAAGGAAAACGAGCGCCTCGATGATTGTGACAGGAATAGTACTAAACTCACCAAGGAGTCGAGCCTTGCCACCACGCATCGAGCCACTCGCAGCAATAGGTGTGACGTGGACAGCCTGACGTGTCTCCACTTTCGATATGACAACTCCAGTGGACCCCTAGTCGAGTCTACTTACATGAGAAACCTGCTAGACACTTCCTTGATACAGGTTCTGTTCTGAATATTGCTCATTCCACATTTTTCCGTGTCATCGGTCTGCATGCAGCCATGTTGATGGAGCCGTCCAAAATTCAAACCCCCGAGTGGCATCTCAGGCCGTTCCCTGACGGTACGTGGAAGAATGACGTTGGAGCTCGAGGTTCAAGGTCGGAAGTTGTCGGAAAAATTCCTAATGGTCGATGATGTTGTTTTCCCTGGCGATTTGCTCGTTGGTTTCAAGACCATAGCAGACCTCAAGATTCGCTTAGACCCAGCTAAGTGGAAAGCAGATTTTGATGGGGTGCATGCGCCATTTGGGGCATGTGCATAGGACCCATCATGTGCTACTCAGTCTCTGAGTATGTCCAGTATCTGGAAACCTTAGAGACAGAGGGTTTCCATAGCAGCCAGTTCTCTCAGAGGTCGGGCTCCTGTTCTGACCAACCTTGTACGAGAGCCCGTATCACTTCAGTCTTCACGTCCTGACCGTCAGAGTACAGTTATGAGTGGAAACCAGTCTGGGGATGCCTGGTCTAGCCTCCGCTCTAACTTCCACTTTGATGAAGAGGATGACGGTGTTCAAGTCGCTGTAGCCCTGATGGCAGGCGACTGACCCGTGTCATGGCTTCAGTGAGCAAAGTTACAGGCTGTACAAAGTATGACGTCACTTTCTCAGCTAACTCACTCACTCCAGTTACAGTGTATGTAAACAGAGCTATTGAAGGAGACCAGGTGCTATACGACAATGATACGTGCAGAGCCATCCTTACACACTGAGTGACGTGGTAAGCTGCAAGTTCTTGTAATTAATGTTCACAGTAGAAATTTCACCCTGAGGAAGAACACCTCACTGGTCGTCATCCTCAAAGGTTTCTACAATGATGCGACGTATGCTGCTCAAGCACTCTTCTGGTCAGTTCAGCTGGTGCATCTCATAAGCAACAACACCATATGTACTCCTAACTATGGACACTAGCGAGGAGGTTCGTTGACTCCATGGTACACTAGTGTGGCCGCAGTCATCTCTGGGTCCTCTTCGGGAGGGAATATCACTCCTAGTTGCCTGCGGAGTGTCTCAGTAACTTCACACTCCACCACGTCTGGTCACTTCCTCTTAAGGAAAGAGCACGGCATCAGACCTGGGAGCACAAGCTACTCAGGTCCAACTCACAACCACCCACACCCACTCATGTATTTATCTAACCTATTTTTAAAACTACACAATGTTTTAGCCTCTATAACTGTACTCGGTAGTTTGTTCCACTCATCCACAACTCTATTACCAAACCAGTGCTTTCCTATATCCTTCCTGAATTTGATTTTTTCCAACTTGAAACCATTGCTGCGAGTCCTGTCTTGGCTGGAAATTTTTAGCACGCTACTTACGTCCCCTTTATTTATTTCTGTTTTCCATTTATATACCACGATCATATCCCCCCTAATTCTACGCCTTTCGAGAGAGTGCAGATTCAGGGCCTTCAGTGTATTCTCATAGGGAAGATTTCTGATACATGGGATCAACTTTGTCACTCTCCTCTGTACGTTTTCCAGAGCATTTATATCCATTCTGTAATACGGTGACCAGAACTGTGCAGCAAAATCTAAATGAAACCTAACCAAAGATATACAGAGTTGAAGAACAACCTGAGGACTTCTAGTATTTATACTTCTAGATATGAAGCCAAGAATTTTGCTTGCTTTGTTGTGAACACTAATGCACTGTTGTCTTGGTTTTAGATTACTGCTAACCAGAACTCCTAAATCCTTTTCGCAATCAGTAGTATTAAGATCTACATTATTTAGTTTA
Source organism: Cherax quadricarinatus (assembly GCF_038502225.1). Lineage (NCBI taxonomy): Eukaryota > Metazoa > Arthropoda > Malacostraca > Decapoda > Parastacidae > Cherax > Cherax quadricarinatus. The sequence continues at coordinate 26,733,218 of NC_091293.1, read as the reverse complement.
TGAGTCGCATGGTTATTTTCCTGTCCAACATTTAAAACTTTGCATTTGTCTATATTAAACTGCATCTGCCACTTCTCCGACCATTGTATCAGTCTATTCAAATCATCCTGGAGTGCTCTAGTGTCTTCATTAGAATGAATTGGACGGCCTATTTTGGTGTCATCAGCAAATTTGCTTATGTCGCTATTTATTCCCTCATCTATGTCGTTTATATAAATTGTGAACAACAACGGGCCCAGCACTGACCCCTGAGGAACCCCGCTTGTGACGTGCCCCCATTCTGATTTCTCTCCAGTTATGCAAACTCTCTGCTGCCTATTTGTCAGCCATGCCTCTACCCAGGAAAAAAATTCTCCTCCTATTCAGTGTGCCTTAAGTTTCCTCAATAGCCTCTGATGTGGAACTCTATCAAAAGCCTTACTGAAGTCCATATACACAACATCATATTCTTTACCATGATGTACCTCCTCAAACATCTTAGTGAAAAAAGTTAGTAAATTCGTAAGTCAGGAACGCCCCTTTGTAAAACAGTGTTGAGATTCATTAATCAAACTATGCCTATCAAGATGGCTACGAATTGCTTCGGCAATTATTGATTCCATAATCTTTCCCAGAGTTGAGGTAAGCCTTTTTGGTCTATAGTTCAAAGCCAAGGACCTGTCACCTGCCTTGTAAATAGGTATTACATTTGCCATTTTCCAGTTATCAGGCACTATGACAGTTTGTAGTGATATATATTGAAAAGATTAGCCAAAGGTGTGCTAAGTTCCTCTTTACATTCCTTTAACACCCTTGCAAACAGTTCATCAGGACCTGGGGATTTGTTAGGTTTTAGTTTCTCTATTTGTCTGAGGACCATGTCACTAGTTACCGCAATCGTGCATAGTTTATTATCGTCCTGTTCTACATAATCTATTATTTCAGGAATATCGCTTGTATTTTCCTGGGTGAAAACTGAGAGGAAGTAGGTATTGAAAGTTTCACACATATCCTTATCACTGTCAGTGATCTGACCAGAGTTACTCTTAAGTGGGCCTATCTTATCCTTAACCTTACTTCTGTATACCTGAAAGAACCCTTTTGGGTTAGTCTTCGAATCCCTTGCCACCTTAACCTCATAATCCCTTTTTGCTTTTCTTATTCCTTTTTTTATTTCTCTCTTTAATTGAATATATTGAGTTCTTAACTGTCCATCCCCTCTTTTGATACGCCTATATATGCCTCTCTTTTGACCAATGAGATGTTTTAATCTATTGTTCATCTATTTGGGATCATTTTTGTTAGATCTAATTTCCCTACTCGGAACAAAAGCTGTATGGGCAGCTAGAACTATGCTCCGATAAACGTCATATTGGCAACCAAGATCACCTGCTTGACCCATAGTCAGGACATCCCAATTTAGCCCACCCTGGTAATTTTTCAGTCTCATGAAATCGGCCAAACAAAAATCAGGGACAAATTTGATTGCAGTTATCTGGGTAATTCCATGATATATTGAAACTAAGTGATTTGTGATCACTTTCCTCAAGTTCATCATTAACCTCAAGATTATTAATTAGTGAATCTTTGTTGGCAAGAACCAAGTCAAGCAGATTGTTTCCTCTAGTTGGTTCTGTCACAACCTGTTCTAAAAAGCAATCCTGAACCGTATCAAGAAAGTCACTAGACTCAAGATTTCCTGTCATATTGTTCCAATTTTTCTAAAGTCAAAATCTCCCATTAACACAACATTTTCATATCTAGATGCCTTATGAATTTCGTCCCATAATAGCTTACTGCACTCCCTGTCAAGGTTTGGGGGCCTATAGATCACACCCAAAATTAATTTGTCACGACCCTCGAGAAACTGTAGCCAAACAGATTCTGTGTTCGATGTTTCTAATCTTATATCATGTCTAAGACAACAATTTAAATTCTCTCATATATATATATCGCCTCTCTACCACCCTTTATGTTGACCCTATCAGTGTGGAATAGTTTATAACCCTGTATGTTGCATTCAGAAGGCATTTCTCTATCTTTCAGGTTGAACCAGGTCTCTGTTATACCAATAATATCTATATTACCTTCACTTGCAAATAATCCTAGCTCATCTATCTTATTTCTTAGACTCCTACTATTTGTATAGTAAACTTTAATTAAGGGAGCTAGTCACTTGTTGCCCTCTACTATCTCCCTTTGTTAATCAGTTGATTTGCCATTACTAGCAATTTTATTTTGAATATTGTCTTTTAAACATATCCCTGAGGTATCCCGGTAATAACTGCTGTTTTTAACCGTAATACTGCAGCCTGATTGTTTCCCACAAACACCCATACCTCTATAATCTATCAGTTTAAATTTCTAGACAAGTCCTCAATTACCCCCTCAATCGAATTGGCTAATGCAACCACTCCAGCCCCAGAGAGATGAACCCCATCCCTTGCATACATATCACGTTTGCCATAGAATGGGTCCCAGATATCAATGAATGGGATTGCAAGTTCCTTGCAGTACCTGTCTAGCCAGCAATTTATACATATTGCCCTAGACATCCATTTATTGCCCACTTGCTTTCTAGGTAAGATGCTACATATGACTGGGATCCCTCCCTTAGACCTAACTACTTCTATGGCTGATCTGTACTTATACAGCAGCTCCTGTGTCCTGCCCTTCCCAATGTCATTACCCCCAGCACTAAGACAGATATTGGGCTTGTTCCCATTACCTGACATAATATTATCCAACCTGATGACTATGTCACCAACACCAGCTCCTGGAAGGCACACCCTCTGTCTGACCTTTCTGTCTCTGTTACAAAAAAGCACGGTCCATATATCTTACCTGAGAATCTCCTATAATTAAAACATTCTTATCTTGATTAGCAGGGGAATCAGTGGCACCTTCAACCTCACTAACCACTGAAGTGCACTCGTCTTGGAGAACAGTGAATCGATTTCCTACCTTCACATCTTCTTTGTTAACCCTTCTTATCTTCCTTCTTCCTGTACTGTGAACCACTTGCCACTTAAAGCGGCTGCCACTATCACTTCTAGTGACCATTTCCTCCTTACCAGCTAAATCCTTCTCACACTCACTCCCAAACTCATCTAGGCGAAGCTTCAGCCTCATATTTTCCTCATGAAGATGTGGAACCTTCTTTAACACCTGAACCTGAGATTCTAAAACACTGCAACAAGCCATGGTGCTAGGTAACACCCCACGCTAATTCCCAGAGAGCTTAGGACAGGTATGACCGCAGGTGACCACTGACCTCAGCGTACTGACCATAAACAAACATCAGCCCCCAGTCCTTAGATTTCCAGACTTCACCAAGGAGTTTACTTTGATGACTGATGCCAGAAAAGTTGGCATTGGTGCAGTCTTGTCGCAAGAGTCCAGTGGTAAGCAACAGCTTATGCTAGTCGTGTTCTTCCCAAAGCAGAAGTCAATTACTCGGTGACAGAGCTAGAAACCTTCGCATTTCTGAGATATTATTTACCAGTATCCTATCAACATTTACACAGACCACTTGCCTCTATTGTCTCTCTTTGCAATTAAGAATCTCTCAGGAAAGCATGCTCAGTGGTCTCTCACTTTCAGTGACAACAACCCAGAAATATGTTATGTTTTGGTTAAGCAAAATGTCGTATCTGATGCCCTGTCGAGGTATATAACTTTTGTTAGTGCAGACAACTCGTTCTCTGTTGAAGATCTAGAGAGAGCCCAACGGCAGGACCCTGTGTGGTCACCAGTCCTTCGATTCCTGACCAAGGAAGCTGCTGACCTGCAGGTCAAGTTACCCATACAGCTGAAGGACTTAGTCAATCAAAGACTGCTGTGCCATGTGGCAAAGCTGGCGGATCCTGGCAGAATCATACACCAGTTGGTGATACCGGAATCCCTGGTACCAGCAACTCTGAAGTTGATTCACAACGTCCCAGGAGCAGCGCACCCTGGTAAAGAGTGCAGCATCAGACAAGCACGAATAACATACTTCTGCCCTAGGATGGCCGCAGAAATTGCTAAGTACGTGCACACGTGTGTAGTTTGTCTCCAGTCCAAACAAAGGTACCGTCACCAGTGCTAATCCAATTCTCAAGTATCCCATTACAAAGGAGCCCTGGGAGAGAACTTCTGTCGATTTGTTGACGAACTTCTCGACCTCGAAGAGAGATAATAAATACCTGTTTGTAATGGTACTGTGAGCTAGTACCCATCCCTGATAAAACCGCTGAGACTATTGCAAATGCTTTCCGGGAAAGTGTTGTTCTCCGTCATAGTTGCCACTTGTCCTGTCAGACAATGGGTCGGAGTTCATAAGTGCCACAATGCAGGATTTTTGCTCTAGATTTAACATTCACCAAGCGCCAGCAGCTCTTCGTCATCCAGCGAGTAACGGCCTCGCTGAACTTACAAATCGCCAAATCCCAGAGGTGCTCAGAGTGACTATCAATCCGAGTTGTACCACATGGGATGAGGTCATTCCAGATGTGCAGTGTACCCTAAACTCTTCACACAACAGCTCGATTGTGAGACACCCTATACGGCATTGTATGGCTATGACAAGCGTTTGCCGTATGAAATTTTGTTTGCTCCGCCTGAGTCTATGTATGACACTGACAATGTCAGCATCAGCAAGATGCGGACTTCACAGCTTGTCTTTCAGAGAGTACGAGAAAACCTCAAAAGAGCAACAGATAAGTTTACGTCTAATCGTAACGTCTTTACTAAGGAGAGTAAGGTTGAATCAGGTTGCAAAGTAATGATGCAAAATCCTATGCAAACCCCTGGTACGTATAAGCTAATTCCCAAATTCGTTGGTCCTTACCGTGTTCTCAGACAGCTCCACGGCAACAAGTTCGAGGTGAGGGAGATTGCCACAGGAACGACCAAGGAAGCTCTCCTTGACTACATAAAGTACATTGACAATGTGCAAGCCGATCTGAGCTGGAGGAGCATGCGTTGCAAAGCCACAACATGACTAATACTAGTGACAACCTGTCTACTTTCCTTCCCTCTGCTACTACGACCAATGAGAGTCCTGTACAGCCACATACCTATGATCTGAGACGCAGGACAGTAGTACATTTCTGTGACATTGACGTACCTGTTGACTTGTCTGACTCCTATGCTGACTACGCTGTCTTCTCGCTGAAATGGGTATCAGTGCTCATGCACTGTATAGTTAGTCCAAATAGCGGAGTCAGGGTGGACAACACCATGTATATATGTAATCTATTTTTTTTCTAAGGGTATCCATAGTGTTGTTACAACAAATTGCCTTATAAATAATGCTTGTTGTAAATACGTTTGTTGCACGCAGTGTATATTTTAAGGTCTGTATTATAGGACAGGGCAGTGCCGCCCTTTTATGTCACATGTCACACCCTAGGAAATGCTACTGTCAGTCATCGTTTACAGATGTGCAGACAAGCCCTGTGAACAACCTGTATATAAGAAGAGTTAGGTTCCACTGTTGACGTCTCCTGGCTCCATCCTCCATTATTCTGACTGGGCACGCCGTTTTCTTTTCCACCTGATATATGGGAGAGTTTTTGTGGCCTGCTAAAATTATGTAAATTTTGGTGTAAGCCGAAGCTAGTCCTGCAGGGATTAATTCTTTTTTCCCCCTTCTGCCCACCTGTAGTGTCGTGTCAAGACGACACGAGGTGCATGGCCAAGCAAAATGTAGACAGTGAGTAGACAGTAAGCCTATTGCTACTTCTCGTAGTTTTCCCTTGGAGCGAGTTTGTTGTGGGCCTAGTTCTCCTGAATGCCCACCAGAAGGCACTGCCTCAAGTTAGATATACACAGCTATGCTTCGCTCTCACTCCTAGACCTGCGGTCTTTCAGTTAACAAGCATCCCTCCCGGACTGGTTTCAGCACATCTCACACTGCCCGCTGTGAACCCAATTATTCCAATAAAGACGAAGCTAATCAACGGCCGTATACTTCACCTTGCACTACGCTACCCGGCAAGGTACTAGATCAACCTAAAAGACAGTTAAAACACTCCAGGTATAATCCACCCCCTCCAGATACACCGTCCCTAGCGCAGTGTTCCTCAACTATGAGCAACCCTGAGAAAAGTTTGAATTGTTAATGTTTCGCCGATATTACTGCCATTATTGTTATTGTTTGAGGGCTATTCTTAATGGTCATGTTATTATTATTATTATTATTATTATTATTATTATTATCATCATCATCAATGGTGAAACGCTAAACCCGTAGGATTATACAGCGCCTGTGGGGGGGGGGATGTGGAAGGCATTCAAGCTTAATTCAGGGAACCGAAGCACAGATCCAATTCCCTAGATCAAGAGCCCCTCACCAGCATCAAGGAATCTTCCTTGATGGGTGTCATGTTGTTCTTTGGGTTGTTGTTGCTTTTGGTTGATGAGTGTATTGTTGTGTTTGATTTTTGCTATTTGGTGTTTTTTGGTTATTTTTTGGTGTTGGTTGACTACTGTTCTGGTGCGGTCTGGTGGTTATTGTTTTTTTGTGGCGGTTGTTGTTTTTAGTGGTTGTTGTCGCTATTCTTGGTTATTGGTTGATAGTTGTTACTGTTATTGCTGGCTGTTGTTGCTGGTTATTGGTTGTTATTATTGATTGTTATTGATTGCTGTTGGTTGTTGATTGTTGTTGTTGGTTGTTGTTGTAAATTGTTGATGTTGGTTGTTGCTGTTAATTGTTGTTGTTAGTTATTCCTATTGTTTTTGCTGGCACTGTTGGTAGTAACAGTAGTTACGATGGTGGTGGTAACGGTGATGTTCTTGTTATTGTTAGTGCAGTGATGGTGGTGCTGGTGGTAGTAATAGTACAGTAGTTATGGTGGTGGTGTCAGCAGGAACACTAACAGCTACATGGTGTCAGCAGCAACACTAACAGCTACACTAGTGTCAGTGGTAATACAACAACTTCAGTGTCAGTAGCATCACTAACAGCTACACAAGTGTCAGCAACAACACTAACAGTAACACCAGTATCAGCAGTAACACTAACAGCTACACCAGTGTCAGCAACAACACTTCAGCTGCACTAGTGTCAGCAACAACACTACAGCTACACCAGTGTCAGCAACAACACTTCAGCTGCACTAGTGTCAGCAACAACACTACAGCTACACCGGTGTCAGCAGTAACACTACAGCTACACCAGTGTCAGCAGTAACACTACAGCTACACCAGTGTCAGCAGTAACACTACAGCTACACCAGTGTCAGCAGTAACACTACAGCTACACCAGTGTCAGAAGTAACACTACAGCTACACGAGTGTCAGCAGTAACATTACAGCTACACCAGTGTCAGAAGTAACATTACAGCTACACCAGTGTCAGCAGTAACATTACAGCTACACCAGTGTCAGAAGTAACACTACAGCTACACCAGTGTCAGAAGTAACACTACAGCTACACCAGTGTCAGCAGTAACACTACAGCTACACCAGTGTCAGAAGTAACACTACAGCTACACCAGTGTCAGCAGTAACACTACAGCTACACCAGTGTCAGCAGTAACATTACAGCTACACCAGTGTCAGAAGTAAGACTACAGCTACACCAATGTCAGCAGTAACACTACAGCTACACCAGTGTCAGCAGTAACACTACAGCAACACAAGTGTCAGCAGTAACACTACAGCTACACCAGTGTCAGCAGTAACACTACAGCTACACCAGTGTCAGCAGTAACACTACAGATACACCAGTGTCAGCAACAACACTACAGCTACACCAGTGTCAGCAACAACACTACAGCTACACCAGTGTCAGCAGTAACACTACAGCTACACCAGTGTCAGCAACAACACTACAGCTACACCAGTGTCAGCAACAACACTACAGCTACACCAGTGTCAGCAACAACACTACAGCTACACCAGTGTCAGCAACAACACTACAGCTACACCAGTGTCAGCAGTAACACTACAGCTACACCAGTGTCAGCAGTAACACTACAGCTACACCAGTGTCAGCAACAACACTACAGCTACATCAGTGTCAGCAGTAACACTACAGCAACACAAGTGTCAGCAGTAACACTACAGCTACACCAGTGTCAGCAGTAACACTACAGCTAAACCAGTGTCAGCAACAACACTACAGCTACACCAGAGTCAGCAACAACACTATAGCTACACCAGAGTCAGCAACAACACTACACCTACACCAGTGTCAGCAACAACACTATAGCTACACCAGAGTCAGCAACAACACTACAGCTACACCAGTGTCAGTAACAACACTACAGCTACACCAGTGTCAGTAACAACACTACAGCTACACCAGTGTCAGCAACAACACTACAGCTACACCAGTGTCAGCAGTAACACTACAGCTACACCAGTGTCAGCAGTAACACTACAGCTACACCAGTGTCAGCAGTAACACTACAGCTACACCAGTGTCAGCAACAACACTACAGCTTCACCAGAGTCAGCAACAACACTATAGCTACACCAGAGTCAGCAACAACACTACAGCTACACCAGTGTCAGCAGTAACACTACAGCTACACCAGTGTCAGCAACAACACTACAGCTACACCAGAGTCAGCAACAACACTATAGCTACACCAGAGTCAGCAACAACACTACAGCTACACCAGTGTCAGCAGTAACACTACAGCTACACCAGTGTCAGCAACAACACTACAGCTACACCAGAGTCAGCAACAACACTATAGCTACACCATAGTCAGCAACGACACTACAGCTACACCAGTGTCAGTAACAACACTACAGCTACACCAGTGTCAGCAACAACACTACAGCTACACCAGTGTCAGCAGTAACACTACAGCTACGCCAGTGTCAGCAACAACACTACAGCTACACCAGAGTCAGCAACAACACTATAGCTACACCAGAGTCAGCAACAACACTACAGCTACACCAGTGTCAGCAGTAACACTACAGCTACACCAGTGTCAGCAACAACACTACAGCTACACCAGAGTCAGCAACAACACTATAGCTACACCAGAGTCAGCAACAACACTACAGCTACACCAGTGTCAGCAGTAACACTACAGCTACATCAGTGTCAGCAACAACACTACAGCTACACCAGAGTCAGCAACAACACTACAGCTACACCAGAGTCAGCAACAACACTATAGCTACACCAGAGTCAGCAACAACACTACAGCTACACCAGTGTCAGCAACAACACTACAGCTACACCAGAGTCAGCAACAACACTACAGCTACACCAGTGTCAGCAACAACACTACAGCTACACCAGTGTCAGCAACAACACTACAGCTACACCAGTGTCAGCAACAACACTACAGCTACACCAGAGTCAGCAACAACACTACAGCTACACCAGAGTCAGCAACAACACTACAGCTACACCAGTGTCAGCAACAACACTACAGCTACACCAGAGTCAGCAACAACACTACAGCTACACCAGAGTCAGCAACAACACTACAGCTACACCAGAGTCAGCAACAACACTACAGCTACACCAGAGTCAGCAACAACACTACAGCTACACCAGAGTCAGCAACAACACTACAGCTACACCAGTGTCAGCAACAACACTATAGCTACACCAGTGTCAGCAACAACACTATAGCTACACCAGTGTCAGCAACAACACTATAGCTACACCAGTGTCAGCAACAACACTACAGCTACACCAGTGTCAGCAACAGCACTATAGCTACACCAGTGTCAGCAACAACACTACAGCTACACCAGAGTCAGCAACAACAATACAGCTACACCAGTGTCAGCAACAACACTACAGCTACACCAGTGTGAGCAACAACACTATAGCTACACCAGTGTCAGCAACAACACTACAGCTACACCAGTGTCAGCAACAACACTATAGCTACACCAGTGTCAGCAACAACACTATAGCTACACCAGAGTCAGCAACAACACTATAGCTACACCAGAGTCAGCAACAACACTACAGCTACACCAGTGTCAGCAACAACACTACAGCTACACCAGAGTCAGCAACAACACTACAGCTACACCAGTGTCAGCAACAACACTACAGCTACACCAGTGTCAGCAACAACACTACAGCTACACCAGTGTCAGCAACAACACTACAGCTACACCAGAGTCAGCAACAACACTACAGCTACACCAGAGTCAGCAACAACACTACAGCTACACCAGTGTCAGCAACAACACTACAGCTACACCAGAGTCAGCAACAACACTACAGCTACACCAGAGTCAGCAACAACACTACAGCTACACCAGAGTCAGCAACAACACTACAGCTACACCAGAGTCAGCAACAACACTACAGCTACACCAGAGTCAGCAACAACACTACAGCTACACCAGAGTCAGCAACAACACTATAGCTACACCAGTGTCAGCAACAACACTACAGCTACACCAGTGTCAGTAACAACACTATAGCTACACCAGTGTCAGCAACAACACTACAGCTACACCAGAGTCAGCAACAGCACTATAGCTACACCAGTGTCAGCAACAACACTACAGCTACACCAGAGTCAGCAACAACAATACAGCTACACCAGTGTCAGCAACAACACTACAGCTACACCAGTGTGAGCAACAACACTATAGCTACACCAGTGTCAGCAACAACACTACAGCTACACCAGTGTCAGTAACAACACTATAGCTACACCAGTGTCAGCAACAACACTATAGCTACACCAGAGTCAGCAACAACACTATAGCTACACCAGAGTCAGCAACAACACTACAGCTACACCAGAGTCAGCAACAACACTACAGCTACACCAGAGTCAGCAACAACACTATAGCTACACCAGAGTCAGCAACAACACTAGAGCTACAACAGTGTCAGCAGAAACACTAACGGCAGTTGGCTGTTGCTGTTAATTGTTGTTGTTGGTTATTCTTAATGTTTTCGTTGGCGCTGATAGTTACGGTGGTGGTGGTGGCGGTGACAATGTTGTTGTTGTTGTTGTTGTTAGTACAATGTTGGTGGTGGTGGTGGGAGTAGTAGTAGTACAGTAGTTACGGTGGTGGTGGTGCTAATAGTACAGGAGTTACGGTGGTGGTGGTGCTGATAGTACAGGAGTTACGGTGGTGGTGGTGCTAATAGTACAGGAGTTACGGTGGTGGTGGTGCTAATAGTACAGGAGTTACGGTGGTGGTGGTGCTAATAGTACAGTAGTTACGGTGGTGGTGGTGCTAATAGTACAGGAGTTACGGTGGTGGTGGTGCTAATAGTACAGGAGTTACGGTGGTGGTGGTGCTAATAGTACAGGAGTTACGGTGGTGGTGGTGCTAATAGTACAGTAGTTACGGTGGTGGTGGTGCTAATAGTACAGGAGTTACGGTGGTGGTACTGTATAACCCTTGTGGTTTAGCGCTTTTTTTATTATAATAATAATATGGTGAAGATGGTGGTAATAGTACAATAGTCAGGGTGGTAGTGTCAGCACCAACACTAACATCTACACCAGTGGTGGTAGTGGTAATAGTGTTGGCATCACAGTGGTAATGGTGGGGTTGGTGGTGGTGGTAGTAGCAGTACAGTAGTTGTGGTGGCTGTGGTAGCAGTACAGTAGTTGTGGTGGCTGTGGTAGCAGTACAGTAGTTGTGGTGGCTGTGGTAGCAGTACAGTAGTTGTGGTGGCTGTGGTAGCAGTACAGTAGTTGTGGTGGCTGTGGTAGCAGTACAGTAGTTGTGGTGGCTGTGGTAGCAGTACAGTAGTTGTGGTGGCTGTGGTAGCAGTTCAGTAGTTGTGGTGGCAGCAGTACAGTAGTTGTGGTGGCTGTGGTAGCAGTACAGTAGTTGTGGTGGCTGTGGTAGCAGTTCAGTAGTTGTGGTGGCTGTGGTAGCAGTTCAGTAGTTGTGGTGGCTGTGGTAGCAGTACAGTAGTTGTGGTGGCTGTGGTAGCAGTACAGTAGTTGTGGTGGCTGTGGTAGCAGTACAGTAGTTGTGGTGGCTGTGGTAGCAGTTCAGTAGTTGTGGTGGCTGTGGTAGCAGTACAGTAGTTGTGGTGGCTGTGGTAGCAGTTCAGTAGTCATGGTGGTGGTGAAGGTAGCGGAGGTAGTGTTTTTGTTGTAGTCGTTGTTGTTGTTATTCTTGTTACAGTTGTCGCAGTTATTATTGTTCGTGTTCCCAATATTTTTTGTTATTGTTGTTTGTTATTGTTATTGTTGTCTATGTTATTGCTAAGGCTTTTTTTCTGGTTGGTTTGTGATTTGGTTAGAGCATGTACTGTTTTTCTTGCTGCAGTTGTCCAGAATTACAAAATAGCAATATTGCTGGAGATGGAAAAAAAGGGGATGATGCTTTGGGGACAGTGTTGATACATTACTAGTAAAAACTGGTGGAGGCACTGATGTTATTACAGGTGTTGTAGGTAACTGAGAATCACACACACACAAAAAAAATACGCCGGTAAGGAACGCAGCCACAAAAGATCCTGGGAAACAGAAATCAAATCTATGCATATTCTATACCATACCCCCGGCCGGGATTGAACCCGCGGTCATAGAGTCTCAAAACTCCAGCCCGTCGCGTTAGCCACTAGACCTAGACCTAGGTCTAGTGGCTAACGCGACGGGCTGGAGTTTTGAGACTCTATGACCGCGGGTTCAATCCCGGCCGGGGGTATGGTTTATTTGCAATCGTGTCATTACGATTTCTTGAGTCATATTCTATACGTTGGGTATCTGTAGGCATGGAATACCTTGAAAAACAGGTGGGACGTGCGGTTTTGACCATCCCTGAAAATGCCACGCCCACATGACCAAAGAAGAATGCAACTCTTCTTCTCGTAAATTATTTTATCCTGAAATGTGTTACTCCTTATTCAATGAAAGACAATGCTACAACACATACTGTCAGGAGCACATACTAAAGGGGACAAGAAGATACAGATTACTCAGTCCATGGGAAACAAACAAACCAAGGTAGTTACAACCACTCCAGAGACAGAGGTTTTTTAGTGCAAGGAAGAATAAAAAGCTGGCAGGAAATGACAGAAATTTTACACCAACTCGGATCACTTCTGAAGTGGAGGCACAGTCAGTGGCCCCCACTCCAGAAAAAAAACAGATATTAGTGCTAGCTAATAAAGTCCCCTACATACCATCAATACGACGGCATTTATATTTGCAAACACATAGAAGATCCACATAAAGGACCCACATAAAGGATGACATTGAAAACGAAATACGGATCCCAGGTTATAACCTATTCAGATGCGACAGAGTAAACACCTCAAATGGTGTAGTTGAATTTTGGCAGTTCAAATTCAAATTCAAATTCAAATTCAAATTCAAATTGTTATTTCTTTGCAAATTTACAGTGTAATTGACATATTGTAGATAGGTAGTGTACAGTGTGTAATTACAATATTGATTTGCAGTACAAAGAGAGCCACTATCATGCCAAGGAATTATGGGCAGACTAAATTTAATGGGTTACTGACTACTTAATACTAGACAAATAGATCATTGTTAAAGTTGTACATCTGTTTTTACATATAGCAAACAGTAAATTGGTTCAAATTACAATATGGGAAAATCACAATGGGACAAGTTGAAAGCAGTACACAGCTTGTATATATCAATATCAAAATTATTTAAATTACAATATGTGAATATTACAATGGGCCACGTTGAAAGTACTTTACAATATGTGATTGTTACAATTGAGTATAAGTCAGAATAATTTTGTGCAGGTATTGATTTTTTACAATGTAGTTTTGAGTAATGTAATGAACTTCGAGCATCTATTTTTGAAGTTTTGAGATGTAAGTGAGTGACACTGTGATCCTTAGCACAGTATGTGATAATGTAGGTGAATTTGAAAGCAGCTTGAAAGCTGTTTAGTTTTGGGTGAGTAGGTGATTTCTAAGAAAAGTCTTGAACTGATTTGCAGATAGGGGTCCTCTAGTGTTCTCTGGCAGTGAATTCCAAATCTTAGGGCCTTTTATGTGGATAGGGTTTTTGCATAGGGAGAGATAGACACTAGGGGTATCAAAGAGTGATCTGTGTCTTGTATTATGGTTGTGTGTTCTGTTGCAGCTGTCAAGGAGGAGTTTAAGAGGAGGGTTTATATAAGAGTGCAGTGTCCTATGTATGTAGCAGGCACAATAAAAAGTGGGGATATTCTGTATATCAAGTAAGTTAAGACTCTTGAATAGTGGCGGTGTATGATGTCTCGAGTTGGAATTTGTTATCAGACTGCTGTTTTTTTTTTTTTTTTGGGGGGGGGGGTTATTAAGGGTCTGAGGTGATTTACTGTAGTTGAGCCCCATGCGCAGACTCCATAGGTGAGATAGGGGTAATTGAGCGAGTGATAGAGAGCATGGAGACCTGATTGTGGTACATAGTACCGTATCTTTGATGGAATGCCTACTGTCTTAGAGACTTAGAAATTTTCTGTATGTGTGTCTGTAATTTGAGACTGCTGTCAAGTTAGAGTCCTAGAAATTTACCCTCAGTGATCTAGAAATAGGTGATCCATTTATCATTTTGTTAAGCCGTACATTTGAAGCTTTTTTCAAAATGCATGAAGTAGGTTTTGTCTATATTGAAAGTAAACCTGTTGCTAGTCATCCAGGTAGATATTTTCTGTAATTCAGCATTTACAGTGTTAGTATGAGTGGATTTGTGTGAGAGAAGATGTAAGTAGTGTCGTCTGAAAATAATATGGGTTTCAGGAGTTTAGATTCGTTTGGTAGATCACTGATGTAAATGAGAAAGAGAAGTGGGCCAAGGACACACTACCAGTGACTGGTTGCATGGTAGTGTTAACTCCAATGGTGCATACATACTGGTTTCTGTTGCTAAGGTATGCCTTTAGGTAGTTGAGAGAGTGCCCTCTTTTTCCATGAGTTAACTTTAGGTGCAATAAGTCATCATCAACTGTATCAAAAGCTTTTCGTAGATCAATTAAGATTCCCAGGGAGAGTTCCTCTTTTTCGAGTGTCGTATATATTAGATCTAGCATGTGTATTATAGCATCGTTCGTGCTTTTTTCCGGCCTGAATCCAAAGTGACTGGGGTTGAGTATGTTGAGGGAGACTAGGTAGGAATTGTTTATGAAATAATTTTTCAAAGATTTTAGAAAGAAGGGGCAAGTTAGATATAGGTCTGTAGTTGTTCAGGTCAGTTGGATCACCTCCTTTGTGGATCAGGGTGACCCTTGCTATTTTGAGAATTGATGAGAAGGTGGAGGATTCAACGGATTTGGTAAAGAGAGTAGCAATAAATGGTGACAGTACATGAGAAGCCTTTTAATACATAAAAGGTGGTAAGTTATTTAGGTCTCCTGCCATGTTCTTAAGTATTTTGACGATAAGGGAAATTTCAGTTTGGTTAGTTGGTGATAAAAATACAGTATTTGGGTAGTTGCCAGTGAGGTAGTCTGTTGGTTGAGTGTTTGAGTTTGGAATTCTGCTCGCTAGATTTTTTTCTTACGGTCGAGAAGAAGGCATTAAGTTTGTTGGCAGTATCAGTTGGTTGGAGGAGGGGTTCATCTGATTTCGTTAGGTTGATTATTCTGAAAACCAAAATCTTGTTATTGTGGTTGCATACAAGCCTTCGGATGCTGCTTCCTAACAATTCCAACTTTTGAAAATTGACAACTGTTAGGAAAAATCTCCCAACTGCTGCCCTAAACATCTTGCTGCTGGGTGATTTCAACTTAAGACACCTATAATGGAGGAATGTAACAAATAATGGTTTAGCAGAGATAAATCCAGGAGACAACTCAGATGAAAATTCACACACACATGAGCTATTAAATCTCTTCAACAAATTCACCTTATGACAGCAAATAGTGGAACCAACAAGACTGGAAAATACACTTGACCTCATCTTTACTAATAATGATGATTTGATTCGAAATATAACAGTATCAAAGACAATGCACTCAGTTCACAACATGATGTAAGTACAGACATGTATGCGCAGGGCTCTTGACCATCATAAGGTGACCAATTATGAAGGTACCTTCACCAAATTCAACTTCAATAACAAAAACTACAGTGGGACCAAATCAACCATGTTCTAAATGAAAGAAGCTGGGAAGATATCCTAAACAACATGTATCCGAACCGTTGCCTAGAAAGAATTAACTCTCTGGCATTTGAGGTATGTTCAAGGCACACATTCCTTTAAGAAAAAAAAGAGAAGATGTCAACTAGAAAGAGAGAGATGCTCCCTATACAGGTGAATGTGAAGAATCACAGAGCTGCTGAAATGTGCCAGTATATCAGAAATACGAAAGGAGGCACTGGTCAGAGAAATAGCAAATATCAAACTTAAGCATAAGGAATCATACAAGAGACAAGAAAATCAGGATGAACTTTAATCCAAAAATGAAACTGAAAGAAACCCAAAACACTTCTTATCTTATACCAAATCTAGGGCAAAAACATCTAATACTGGACTCCTGCTTAGATGAGATGGGACTTACACAGATGACAGCAAAGAAATGAGTGAGATACAAGTTTCAGTATGACTCAGCGTTTACGATCCGTTAACCAGTCCAAGAATCGACAATCTAAATTTAGTTAATTAAAAAATTCACTGAAAAAGCAATAAATGACATGCCTATGCACTCTGCCCTTGGCTAAGACAGGTGGAACTCCGTGTTCATCAAGAACTGCAAGAAGCCCCTTTAATGTGCCTTAAGCATTCTATTGAGGGGAAGCTTGGACACAGCTCCCTCTCCATAGAATGGAGTCATCCCACTGTCACTTAAAACAACAAACATAGCCCCATTCCAAAAAAGTGGCAGTTAAGCATTTGCAAAAAAAATTACAGACCGATAGTATTAATGTCCCACATCATAAAAATCTTTGAAAGGGTTCTGAGAAGCAAGATGGCCACTTACATAGATACCCACCAGTTACACAACCAAGGGCAGCATGGGTTTAGAGCAGGTCACTCCTGCCTATCCCAACTACTGGACCACTATGACATGTTCTTGGATGCCCTGTAGGACAAACAAAATGCAGATGTAGTATACACAGACTTTGTGTAAGTCTTCGACAAGCGCGATTATGGTGTAATAGCACACACAATGCGTCCTCGTATCTTACATAGAGATGAAAGCCACAGCACCGTGTCTTCCGAATTTCCATGAGTGCCATCCATCGAAGACACTGCAAGTCTCCAAGCGGACATAAACCAAATCTTGAAATGGGCCACAGAAAACAATATGAACTTCAGTGAAGACAAATTACAATTACTCGAGGAAAACTCGATGAAATTAAAACTGTATCGGGGTATAAAACAAATTCCAACCACAGAATAGAGCTAAAAACTAATGTGAAGGACCTGGGAGGGAAAATGGCAGAGGATCTCACTTTCAAAGATCACAACAATGTATCAACCATATCTGCTAAGAAAAAGATCAGATGGATAATGAGAACCTTCAGAACTAGTGATGCCAAGCCCTTGATTCTCTTTAAATATCTTGTTCTCTCTAGGCTGGAATATTGCTGTACACTAACGGCCCTTTTCAAGGCAGGAATAATTGCAGACCTGGAGAATATACAGAGAACTTTCACAGCACGTATAAGTACGATAAAACATCAAAATAATTGGGAACGGTTGATCATTAATTTGTATTCCATGGAACGCAGGCGAGAAAGATAAATGATAATATAATTTTCAAAAATCCTAGAGGGACTAGTCCCAAATCTGCACACGAAAATAACTCCCTACGAAAGCAAAAGACTCGACAGGAGATACAACATCACCTCAATGAAAAGCAAGGGCTCCACGAGTACACTTAGAGACTATACATTAAGTGTCTGGGGCCCAAGACTGTTCGGCTGCCTTCCAACATACATAGGGAGGATTACCAATAGACCCCTGGCTGTCTTCAGGAAGGCGCTGGACAGGCACCTAAAGTCAGTACCTTACCAGCCGGGATGTGATTTGTACTTCAGGCTGCGTGCGGCCTCTTGCTGGATCAGGCCCTGATCCACCATGAGGCCGGGCTGCGGGGGCGTTGACCCCTGAAACCTTCTCCAGGTATACTCCACATAGTATGTTTACTTATAATGATTTCTGTCCTTGTTTTAACCGTCGTCATCACTGTTGTTATTGATGCAAGTATTATTTTCCACAGACTTTTTTTTTTTTTTTTTTTTTTTTTGCAGCAATAGTTATGGTCATCTTACTGTTCTTACTGTTTTACCCGTAGTTCTTCCTTTTCATGTTGTTCTTTTTCCACTTCTTTTTCCAAATCCATCGCTTTTCCTCTTTTTATTTATTTTTTTTCTGTTAATCGTTCGGTAAGTTGTTTATAGTGACCTGAGGCGCAAAGTTCTTCAGGTCATTCCCAAAAAGACTGTAATAACTTCTAGTGAAACTTACTGAGCCATCCCTGAGGGCTGTTGTGGTAGAGGGAAGTTGTGAGGGGAAGGGGTGGATGGGACGAAGCGTGGTAGGGAGGAGAGGGGAGAAAGGAGGGAAAAATGATGGGAGGAAAACGAGCGAAGAAGCTAAGACAGGAGAATGGCGACGCAAATATATACATAGAAGATGGAAAGGACAAAGAAGAGAGGGAGGACAAGGTGTAAGAGTAAAAACAGGAAAGTGGAGAATGACTAAATAGAATATTCTCATGTACATGCTTCATTTTACCGAAGACGGCATCAGTATGAGGCCGAATATACAGTACTATTCGTCCGTGGTTACAGTAATAACACTTAGCTCTGCTAGGTCTTGATTCTTGTAGGATTTGGTGGTCCTATGGGTTAGAACATCATGTGATTTTCACTCATTATGAGGCGGGCCAAAATGACATGGGCTCGAGTACTCGTGTGTGTATACATATATATATATATATATATATATATATATATATATATATATATATATATATATATATATATATATATATATATATATATATATATATATATATATATACAATAAGATCACAGTAAACAGGTGATTTTAAAATATGCAAAACAACCACTGTGAAAGAGTAGTGAAATTCCAAGCGCTTTCGTGACTACTCACATTGTCAAGGAACTATGAAAGTAATACATCAAAGGAAGGCAATTAAAGGGCTTAGACTACACCTCACAGTCAACCCCACAACAAAGAAACACCTGACGCGCGACAATACCGGACACATAAGAGTTTGAGGAAAATAACTCATTGCCTTTTCTAGATGTTTTAATTATTAAGAGTAATAATGAATTCAAATTTAAAATTTACAGAAAACCTACAAATAACTGTTCCTATATACACTATTATTCTTCCCATCAAGATAAAGTTAAACTGTCTGTTTTCTCATCAATGTTTTTGAGAGCTTTAAGTATTTGTAGTCCAGAGTTCATAGATGAAGAAATATCCAAAATTTATGAAATAGCCAATGATCTGAAGTACCCGAGAAATGTAATTGATAAATCATTTAAAATTGCTAGAAATACTTTTTACAACCCAAAAAGGGACAACCAACCTTAATAAACTAAAAATATGTTGGTTCTCCCTTACCATGAAAACTTGGTTGATATGCGTTCTCTTCTTAAGACTTTTAATATTAAAGTTGTATTTAGAAATCTTGATACAGTAAAAAAACTTTTGATAAAGAATTCCCCCCAAAATGCTGACGGATGTGTCCATAAGATTCCTTGTAAAATTTGCGATGAAGTTTATTACGGTCAAACTGGTAAAAATCTCGAACTTAGATTAAAACAACATAAATATAGCATTAGAACTGGACAAGATTCCAGTGCTCTATTTATTCATGTGAGAGATTTTAACCATCCAATTGATTTTCAAAAAGCTGAGAAAGTTGTATCAAGCAAGTTCATGGTTGACAGAAATATAATTGAATCTTGTTTCATAAAAAACAGTTTTGAAAATAATATGAATATTTCCTTAGGTTTATATAAATTAAACTCATTTATAATTAAAAAAATTTGGTTAGAGTTTAATAATACATTGGACAAATAATAAACCTTATTTCTTGAGTAGAATATTTTGTTAGTGGGATGTCGTGAGGACCTGTCTAGTTGGACCAGCGGACCTACTGTAGTGTTCCTCTTTTCTTATGAGTCCGGTATTGTCGCGTGTCAGGTGTTTATTTGTTGTCGTGGTTGACTGTGATGTGTACTCTAAGCCCTTTAATTGCCTTCCTTTGATGTATTACTTTCAAAGTTCCTTGACAATGTGAGTAGTCACGAAAGCGCTTGGAATTTCACTACTCTTTCACAGTGGTTGTTTTGCATATATATATACATATATATATATATATATCTATATATATATATATATATATATATATATATATATATATATATATCTATATATATATATATATGTATATATATCTATATATATCTATATATATATATATATATATATATATATATATATATATATATATATATATATATATATATATATATACACACACACACATATATATATATATATATATATATATATATATATATATATACACACACATATATATATATATATATATATATATATATATATATATATATATATATATATATATATATATATATATATTATATATATATATATATATTTTTTTATTTTTTATTATCACACTGGCCGATTCCCACCAAGGCAGGGTGGCCCGAAAAAGAAAAACTTTCACCATCATTCACTCCATCACTGTCTTGCCAGAAGGGTGCTTTACACTACAGTTTTTAAACTGCAACATTAAGACCCCTCCTTCAGAGTGCAGGCACTGTACTTCCCATCTCCAGGACTCAAGTCCGGCCTGCCGGTTTCCCTGAACCCCTTCATAAATGTTACTTTGCTCACACTCCAATAGTACGTCAAGTATTAAAAACCATTCGTCTCCATTCACTTCTATCAAACACGCTCACGTACGCCTGCTGGAAGTCCAAGCCCCTCTCACACAAAACCTCCTTTACCCCCTCCCTCCAACCTTTCCTAGGCCGACCCCTACCCCGCCTTCCTTCCACTACAGACTGATACACTCTTCAAGTCATTCTGTTTCGCTCCATTCTCTCTACATGTCCGAACCACCTCAACAACCCTTCCTCAGCCCTCTGGACAACAGTTTTGGTAATCCCGCACCTCCTCCTAACTTCCAAACTACGAATTCTATGCATTATATTCACACCACACATTGCCCTCAGACATGACATCTCCACTGCCTCCAGCCTTCTCCTAGCTGCAACATTCATCACCCATGCTTCACACCCATATAAGAGTGTTGGTAAAACTATACTCTCATACATTCCCCTCTTTGCCTCCAAGGACAAAGTTCTTTGTCTCCACAGACTCCTAAGTGCACCACTCACCCTTTTCCCCTCATCAATTCTGTGATTCACCTCATCCTTCATAGACCCATCCGCTTACACGTCCACTCCCAAATATCTGAATACATTCACCTCCTCCATACTCTCTCCCTCCAATCTGATATCCAATCTTTCATCACCTAATATTTTTGTTATCCTCATAACCTTACTCTTTCCTGTATTCACTTTTAATTTTCTTCTTTTGCACACCCTACCAAATTCATCCACCAATCTCTGCAACTTCTCTTCAGAATCTCCCAAGAGCACAGTGTCATCAGCAAAGAGCAACTGTGACAACTCCCACTTTATGTGTGATACCTTATCTTTTAACTCCACGCCTCTTGTCAAGACCCTCGCATTTACTTCTCTTACAACCCCATCTATAAATATATTAAACAACCACGGTGACATCACACATCCCTGTCTAAGGCCTACTTTTACTGGGAAATAATTTCCCTCTTTCCTATGTACTCTAACTTGAGCCTCACTATCCTCGTAAAAACTCTTCACTGCTTTCAGTAACCTACCTCCTACACAATACACCTGCAACATCGCCACATTGCCCCCCTATCCACCCTGTCATACGCCTTTTCCAGATCCATAAATGCCACAAAGACCTCTTTAGCCTTATCTAAATACTGTTCACTTATATGTTTCACTGTAAACACCTGGTCCACACAACCCCTACCTTTCCTAAAGCCTCCTTGTTCATCTGCTATCCTATTCTCAGTCTTACTTTTAATTCTTTCAATAATAACTCTACCATACACTTTACCAGGTATACTCAACAGACTTATCCCCCTATAATTTTTGCACTCTCTTTTGTCCCCTTTGCCTTTATACAAAGGAACTATGCATGCTCTCTGCCAATCCCTAGGTACCTTACCCTCTTCCATACATTTATTAAATAATTGCACCAACCACTCCAAAACTATATCCCCACCTGCTTTTAACATTTCTATCTTTATCTCATCAATCCCGGCTGCCTTACCCCCTTTCATTTTACCTACTGCCTCACGAACTTCCCCCACACTCACAACTGGCTCTTCCTCACTCCTACAAGATGTTATTCCTCCTTGCCCTATACACGAAATCACAGCTTCCCTATCTTCATCAACATTTAACAATTCCTCAAAATATTCCCTCCATCTTCCCAATACCTCTAACTCTCCATTTAATAACTCTCCTCTCCTATTTTTAACTGACAAATCCATTTGTTCTCTAGGCTTCCTTAACTTGTTAATCTCACTCCAAAACTTTTTCTTATTTTCAACAAAATTTGTTGATAACATCTCATCCACTCTCTCATTTGCTCTCTTTTTACATTGCTTCACCACTCTCTTAACCTCTCTCTTTTTCTCCATATACTCTTCCCTCCTTGCATCACTTCTACTTTGTAAAAACTTCTCATATGCTAACTTTTTCTCCCTTACTACTCTCTTTACATCATCATTCCACCAATCGCTCCTCTTCCCTCCCGCACCCACTTTCCTGTAACCACAAACTTCTGCTGAACACTCTAACACTACATTTTTAAACCTACCCCATACCTCTTCGACCCCATTGCCTATGCTCTCATTAGCCCATCTATCCTCCAATAGCTGTTTATATCTTTCCCTAACTGCCTCCTCTTTTAGTTTATAAACCTTCACCTCTCCCCTGATGATTCTATTCTCCTTGTATCCCATCTACCTTTTACTCTCAGTGTAGCTACAACTAGAAAGTGATCTGATATATCTGTGGTCCCTCTATAAACATGTACATCCTGAAGTCTACTCAACAGTCTTTTATCTACCAATACATAATCCAACAAACTACTGTCATTTCGCCCTACATCATATCTTGTATACTTATCCTCTTTTTCTTAAAATATGTATTACCTATAACTAAACCCTTTTCTATACAAAGTTCAATCAAAGGGCTCCCATCATCATTTACACCTGGCACCCCAAACTTACCTACCACACCCTCTCTAAAAGTTTCTCCTACTTTAGCATTCAGGTCCCCTACCACAATCACTCTCTCACTTGGTTCAAAGGCTCCTATACATTCATTTAACATCTCCCAAAATCTCTCTCTCTCCTCTGCATTCCTCTCTTCTCCAGGTGCATACACGCTTATTATGACCCACTTCTCGCATCCATCCTTTACTTTAATCCACATAATTCTTGCATTTACACATTCATATTCTCTTTTCTCCTTCCATAACTGATCATTCAACATTACTGCTACCCCTTCCTTTGCTCTAACTCTCTCAGATACTCCAGATTTAATCCCATTTGTTTCCCCCCACCGAAACTCCCCTACCCCCTTCAGCTTTGTTTCGCTTAGGGCCAGGACATCCAACTTCTTTTCATTCATAACATCAGCAATCATCTGTCTCTTGTCATCTGCACTACATCCACGCACATTCAAGCATCCCAGTTTTATAAAGTTTTTTCTTCTTCTCTTTTTTAGTAAATGTCTACAGGAGAAAGGGTTACTAGTTCATTGCTCCCGGCATTTTAGTCGCCTCATACGACACGCATGGCTTACGGAGGAAAGATTCTTTTCCACTTCCCCATGGACAATAGAAGAAATAAAGAAGAACAAGAGCTATGTAGAAAAAGGAGAAAAACCTAGATGTATGTATATATATATGCATGTGCATGTCTGTGAAGTGTGACCAAAGTGTAAGTTGGAGTAGCAAGATATCCCTGTTATCTAGCGTGTTTATGAGACAGAAAAAGACACCAGCAATCCTACCATCATACAAAACAGTTACAGGTTTCTGTTTCACAGTCATCTGGCAGGACGGTAGTACTTCCCTGGGTGGTTGCTGTCTACCAGCCTACTACCTAAATATATATATATATATATATATATATATATATATATATATATATATATATATATATATATATATATATATATATATATATATATATATATATATATATCTAAATATATAAAATATATATCTAAATATATATATATATATATATATATATATATATATATATATATATATATATATATATATATATATATATATATATATATATATATATATATATATATATATATATATATATATATATATATATATATATATATATATATATATATATATATATATATATATATATATTCCAGTGGATAGAGTGATGTGCACTGTGTTCACTTCACCCAGGATTGGGCGCTGGAAGGCAGGGTCGAATCCTGGTCAAGCTGCAGTTCTGTTAATGATTCAAAATCACTTGTCTCGTGATTTCATTGATTTATTTATATACGTATATATATATATATATATATATATATATATATATATATATATATATATATATATATATATATATATATATATATATATATATATATATATATATATATATATATATATATATATATATATATTATAGTAACCACGAACTAGTGGTATTGAACAATATCAACACTGCAACTAGTCAAGGACTCGAACCCGTGATGTTTTGGCCCGCCTCATGGTGAAAGAAAATAACGTGATGCTCTAACCCACAAGACCACCAAATCCTACAAGAACTAAGCACCCAGCCAAGCTAGGTGTGTTACCCTTGGTCCGAGGACATACGGTGGTATGGGTGCCTCTGAGCTAATTTCATTCTATTGATTGTTTGGTGTACTAGCCCAACAAGCAGTTTTTATTTTATTGAAACCACGAATGAATGGTATTGATCAATAACAACACTGCGACTAGCCAAGGACTCGAACCCATGATGTTTTGGCCCACCTCATGGTGAACGAAAATCACATGACTCTCTAACCCACAGAACCACCAAATCCTACAAGAACCAAGTACCCAGCCAAGCTAAGTGTGTTACCCTTGGTCCAAGGGCATACGGTGGCTAAAGTGCCTCTTAGTTAATTTCATTCTACTCCCTGTTTGGTGCACTATCCCAACAAGCAGTATTTTATATTACTAAAACCACAAACGAGTGGTATTGGTCAATAACAACTCTGGACGAGCCAAAGATTCGAACCCATGATGTATTGTCCCGCCTCATGGTAAGCAAAAATCACATGATGCTCTAACACACACAGGACCACCAAATGTTGTGTGTTAGAGCGTCATGTGATTTTCGTTCACCATGAGGAGAGCCAAAACATCATTGGTTCGAGTCCTTAGCTAGTGACAGTGTTGTTATTGATCAATACCACTCGTTCGTGGTCACAATAATATAAAATACTGCTTTTTGAGGCTAGTACACCAAACAGGGAGGAGAATGAAATTAGCTCAGAGGCACCCACAGCACCGTATGTCCTCAGACCAAGGGTAACACACTTAGCTTGGCTGGGTGCTTGGTTCTAGCAGGATTTGGTGGTCCTGTGGGTTAGCGCATCATGTGGTTTTTGCTCACCATGAGGCAGGCCAAAACAACATGGGTTCGAATCCTTGGCTAGTTGCAGTGTTGTTATTGATATTATATATATATATATATATATATATATATATATATATATATATATATATATATATATATATATATATATATATATATATATATATATATATATATATATATATATATATATGTCGTGCCGAATAGGCAGAACTTGCGATCTTGGCTTAAATAGCAACGCTCATCTTGCCATATAGGACAAGTGAAAATTTGAGTATGCAATAATTTCGCCAAAATCATTCTGAACCTAACGAAAAAAAATATGTTTCACTGTGTTTGTTTAGTATTAAATTACTGTAAACAAATCTAAAATATATTTAGTTGGGTTAGGCTAAAATAAATTGTTCTTGTTATAATAAGGTTAGGTAAGTTTTCTAAGATTCTTTTGGAGCAAAATTAAAAATTTTTATATTAACATTAATGAAAAAAATATATCTTTAAATGTATAAGAGAAAATTTCAGAAAGGACTTAATTTTAAATGAGTTCTTGCTAATTGACCAGTTTTACATATTCGGCACGACATATATATATATATATATATATATATATATATATATATATATATATATATATATATATATATATATATATATATATATATATATATATATATATATATATATACAAAACAATTATGGGGGGTTAAAAGATAGCTCTAGTCCTTTCGTGTTGCAATCAACTCATCATTTGGAGCTTGTAATGTTGCTGGAAAGAGGGTAAAAAATCCGAGCAAGCACGTTCAGGGTGAGCGTTTTTGCTAGAGTGTGGGACCAGAAAAGAAGAAAATAAAACCAGAAGGTTGCCACTTATGTCAGTGCCTGGTACATGGAAGGTTTTAGACCGTTTTCTCAAGCACTATATGACCACCATCCCTCAAGTACTGATACTATTGTCCAGCATGACGAGCATAACAATTAGTGGCATAACCGTCTAGAAAAATTCCGTCAACTTCGAAATGATGTAAAAGGCTTAATTTTCTAAATATTGATATCTGGCAATTGTCTGGCTATTTTCCATACCTTAGAAAACGGTTCACGCTTACTTATACAAAAGGAAATTCATTTAAAGTGGAAGACATATGTAGCTTACCCACAGGTGCCATGGCCATAGTTAGGTCATATTTTTAACCCACAAGGTTCTTAGGCAGATTTTTGGTCTAACTATAAGAACCTACTCTCTCCTGTTTGCTACATTTAGAACAATCCAACACATTTTTATAGGAGTCCTGTTTTAGGCTGACTATAACCTCTGCTATGAACGAATCTAATTTGAATAAGCCATAACTGTTATAATATAATGATAGTTTATCATGTTTCTTGATGGCTAATTCTATAGTTTCGTCCAAACCAAGTGGAACAAGGGACAATGACTTTAACATCTGGCCAATTTGCCATGTTATTATAGACTCTAATGTGGCTAAAAATGGCACTGGAATCTTGGGCAGTTCATATCGAATATTTGTGTTGTGATATCCTAATATCAAGAGATCTGCCAGTCTGTCCCACATAAGATAAGCTGCACCCACTACAACCAATGCTATACACACCTCCGAAGCAATGTTTTGGAGAATTCTTTATGAGAATGCTTTTAACATTTCGTGCATTCTTAAAACTACTTGTATGTTAAATCTTTTAAGAGCATTCATCAGGACAGATAAATTCTCATTACATGGGAGAACCAGCACATATTTTATCCTAGGTGTTATCATAGGTCCTATGATAAGTTTTTCTAGCTCAGATCATCAGTTCATCGTGAATCGGGATCGGTAATTGTCGACCATATGGAAAGGAGATCGGAGGACAGAGAGTGTGTTGTGTTTGCTTGGGAATATACATCTTTGTTAGTTTACGCACAGATTAGCGTCGTTTCTAGTGATCCTTGGACTGTGTTTAGTGCTTCAGAGCAGTGAGTCACGTGAGGGTGGCTAAAGGCTCCGACTGGGGCACTGAGCCTCACAGCTCTGCACCCAGTGTGGGCGGCTGTGAGGTCACAGGCAGCAGCTCTGCTGCTGGCTCTGTCCCCACACCTACAGTCACCATGACAGACCCAGGAGAGCGGCCTAAACGTTCATTGGAATGCCGGGACGAGTCGGAGGACGACGTGGGACACGTGGGAGCCCCCACCAAGAAGGCCAAGGATGCAGTGGAGGCTACTGTATCTGCCGATCTGCCACTAGATCCGTCGGCAGCTGCTACCCAAGGAGAGTTGCACCCCCAGACGACCATAAGGGTCGTGGAAGAAAACCAGGAGGCTGTAGCTCTTCAACTGGTAAGGATGGAACCATCCCAGGTCCCTACCCCAGTTTCGTCGGCTTCCACAGCGGATGGGAACTAGCTGACTCCACGTGGAAGAAGGAATTCCCGCTCTGCTCGGGCACAAGCAACCAGGGCCTTCAACAAATTCAAGGTTCCCGATTACGGATTTGTAAGGTATCTGGAAGGTCTACCCCGCCTCAAGTTCCGCTGTGAGTTCACTCTCAGGAACGAGGTTCTGGTCATTCCTCGGGACGAGGAATTGAAGGGGCTTGTTGTGACACATCCCGCATTGTGGAACTGGTTGCTTCGGGGGTGCTGTTACACGTCCCTGTGCCCCTCCCACTGGATCCCATTTTTGAAGTGCCCAATATTGTCAAGGCAGAGTGACTCACTGCCTCAGTAAACAAGGTGCTCACCTGCCAGGTGCTGATCCACCACAGAGGTCCACTTCCCATGCACCTGGACCTTGGGGTCTGGGGAAGATTCAAGACCCGACCATACCTGTCGGGCCCAGTACAACGCTTCAACTGTCAGGGGTTCAATCATATTACAGCCACCTGCCAGCGAGAGAAGTGTGGTGTGTGCAGCAAGGCACACGACTCGAAGGGCTGCATTGCAATCCTTAAACAGCCGACTGGCGAAACCCTTCGGCCGGAGCCCAAGTGTGCCAACTGCTCAAAGAGGCACCATGCCTGGAACCGGAGCTGTCCTGTGAAGGTGCAGCACTGGCAGCAGGTTCATCATCGGAATGACCCAGCAGCCCCGACGCCACCCAGCAACAGTCAGTATGGGCTCCAACCGCAGTACCCCGGATACCGCAGGAGGGCAATACCATCGAGTTCCCGGCACTGGGCTCCCAGCAGTGGCATCAGGGGGCAGGCACTGGTTTGTAGCAACGCAGTCACCTGCTGGGTCAGATGGCACGGTGGCCAGGAAGACAGAATCGATGGGAAAAACAGCCATAGGCCAGGAACACTGCACAGCAGGTCCCAGCTGGGCACCATCATTCCTTGCCATCCCGCCAGCAGGCCTCTTCCCAAGGGCAGGCCCCTACTGTGAGCGGCCAGAGTCAGGCAGAGGTTCCCCACGAGGGGACCTGGAAGCCCATGGCCACTCAGGCCGGACCCAGGGTGCACCCGGCTTATGCTGCTGCAATGTCGATAGCCACCCAGACATACCCAGTGACTCAGCCCCGACTCGACGTGTCGTCCAGCTCAACGCCTACAGAGGTAATGGTAGACTCATTTCCCACTCGACCGAAGAAAACCATCGGGGTCATCTCAGCGCTCCTCTATCGCCTGCTGCCGTCGGCAGAGGACAGGGGCGCCTGCAGACAGCTCCTGTCGTGGATACTGGGCGTGGTCCTACTGGGCAGGAAGGACTTAATGGAACTTCAAGCCATCATCCAGGAGTCCTTCCAGTCTGTGATGGAAGAGGCCCCGGAGTTACCAACAATGGACGACGAGTCCCAGGCAGAGATGGAATCAGGGGGCCACTGCTGCGGCCCTTGAAGATCCTCCAGTGGAACATTTGCAGGCTGCAGCGGAAAATTCACTTAGTGATTGAAGCTGCAGTTCAGGATGAGGTTGATGTCTTCCTGTTCCAGGAGACACTTACCAATTCGTCACATCAATGCAGCCACGTATCCCGGGATTCTCGGCTTACCTTCAGCGCCTGGAAGGGACTGGCAGGGGCACGGCGATCTACGTCAGGACCACCATCCCTCATTCAATCTCCACTGACCCTATCAACTGCAGAGACGGCGTGGAGGTTCAGGCTGTCACCCTACACCTGCCGGATGGACCTCTCGTGGTTTACAACATTTACAGAAGCTCTCAGTACACCCTTGACATTTCAGAGGTGGCAGCACTCGCCCCCCTGGAGCATCTTGTTGTGGCTGGGGATGTCAATGCCCACCACCCAATATTTTCTTCTGTCTCTCCTACCAACACAGCTGGGAGGTACCTTGTGGCTGTGCTGGAGGAGGTCCCTGAGATCGCCCTCCTCAACAATGGTGAGCCAACCCATCACTACGGTGGCCGCCTGGACGTCACACTCATCTCTAGGCGGTTGCTCTCGAATGCAAGATGGCAGGTCCACCCCCCTCTCACCAGTGGTCATTTTGCAGTGGTCACCACGCTGATGGTCCAGCGGTGCCCACTCCCCACACCTTCCCCCAGATGGAATCTCAAGAAGGCCGACTGGCAGTGCTTCCAGGAGGTCATCGAGCACTTGATGGGCAGAGTCTCCTCTTCCGGAAGACCCAGATGAGGCGGCTCAAAGCTTGCAGGTGGCCTTCACATGTGCAGCTGAGGTAGCCATACCTATGATTACAGGCGGAGGGTCATACATACGCGACTGGTGGTTTTACAATGAAGACATCAGGGAGCAGAACCACTGGATCAACATCGTATGCAAGATGCACAGACGTAATTCCACAGCTGAGTCCATGCGTCTGCTCAGGGAAGTGGTGCGGCATGCACGCCATGTCTCACAAAGGGTCCTGCAGGCTAAATGGTTCGAGTGGTGTGCCTCCCTCAGCTGCTTCTCCACCTTATCTGAGATTTGGACCAAGTTATGATTGGCCACTGGGCAGTGTCACAGTGTGGCTCGATTGCACCCAGACCCTGCAATGGAGGCAGAACGTCTGGTGGACCTTTTCACCTCCAGGGCGGCCATGGCTCAACTGCCTCAGGATCTGCAGGACCTCCAAGCCACCCTCCTTCCTAGAAGGATGATGGTGATCCAATCGGCATGCCAGGCTAAGGACGTCACGGATGAAGACTTCACTGACCAGGAGCACCAGGCAGCCTTCACATCTCATCGGTACACTGCACCGGGGCATGATGGTATCACCTATGGCATGATCACTCGGTCTGGCCATTCTGGCCATGCAGCTGTCCTGGGGGTCGTCAACCGGACTTGGCGAGCTGGCAAACTCCCTGCCATATGGAAGAAGGCTGACAGCATACCGATTCCTAAGCCTGGGGATCCTGGTAGTGTGAGACCCATCTCCCTCACCAGTCGCATCTCGAAGGTGTCTGAAAGGATGGTGTTGGAGGGCCTGAGGTGGAAGCTTGACCCTCCTCATAAACACCTCTATGGCTTCACCAGAGGAGTGGGCACTTTCGAAAAGCCTTACCACCCTCCTGGCCGGCATTGGGTCGGACGCCCAAGCCCATATTGTTGTCTTCCTCGACCTCGAGAAAGCTTTTGAGCTAGCCAGTGCACCTGTCATCCTCTCACTCTTGGCCCGCAGGGGGGTTAAAGGCAGGCTGCTTGCAGGGCTTCGTTCCTATCTCCAGGACAGGCGGGCCCGGGTATGCTTTCAGGGGCATGCCTCTTCTCTCAAGACCCTGGACAACGGCACTCCACAGGGCGGGGTACTTATTCCCACCCTGCTCAATGTACTGATGCACCAGCTTGTGTGCCTGCCTTTTTCCAGAGGCACCTTCCTCCTCATCTACGCCGATGACCTGGCACTTGTCGAACCTAGGAAGCGCCTGCTTTTGCAGTGTGTCCAGGAGGACCTCGATCTGCTGGCTTCCACTTGCCGTCACTTGGGGCTCACGATATCTGTGGCGAAATGCAAAGCCATGATCCTTCGCACCAGGGAACCCAGTCAGAGGCTGCAGGTCCTGGGCATTGACCTGGACTGGGTTCACAGTTATAGGTACCTTGGCATCTACATTGACAGGCGCCTCACCTTCCAGAAACATGTGCACTACATCAGAGGGCTTTGCATAGGGTCAGGGCATTGAGTGCCATGGCCAACCCTAGGGTTGAAGCCAGCCTCGAGGTCATGAGGTTGTTCTACATCCAGGCAATACGCGCTTGCTTTGGTTCATGCCAGACCCACAAACATCAAATCCCTCTGTGTGATCCAGTACACAGCTGTAAGGGCCATGCTGGGGGCTCCTAGGTAGGCCAATGCAGTGGCTCTGAACTTTGAGGTGCAGCTGCAGCCCCTTGAAGACAGGATCCAACTTGTAGCTGCCAAGAGGATCGCAAAGTATCTCCGACTCCCAGGGGCTGACAAACTGATGAGGGATTTACGGGTCTGCCAGGGACAGGTCATTCCAATGCACTCTGGCCGACGACGGATGTGGTCAGTAGCAGATGCCACACAGAAGCTCCTGCCCATGACATTGCTCCAGGCGGGAGGCTGCGACAGACTGGCAGCGAACTACACGGTGTCGCCCCCTTGGGCACCAGAGCTGTTGGCGGTGTGTTGGACAACCCCACCAGACAGTAAGAGGCATTGCCCCCAGCACATTCTGCAACTACTTGCCTCGGCTAGCATTGTGGGTGCGGAAGGCCCAGGGTGTGTGCCATATTACACCAATGGCTCCAGAGACCCAGTGGCAGGCCGCACAGCTGCTGGCGCCTCCCGGACCATTGCACCATCCTCCAGGCTGAACTCTTTGCCATCCAACAAGCTCTGCAGCATGCTCTTGCAGACCATCAGCATTCCCCCATCATCCATGTTGATTCCAAGGCAGCGATCCAAGCAATTATGCACAGAGAGCCAAGGGACAACATACACTTAATCACATCCATCCGGGGTGACCTGCAGATGCTCATGGCCCAGGGCCGCAGGGCCACCATCAACACTGGATCCCGAGCCATGTGGGTATCCCTGGCAATGATGCCGCAGATGAGGCTGCAAAGACTGCAACCCTCGAGGCACAGCCACGTGCTGCAATTAACATCAGCCTCAGCCAGATTGCGCTGTGGACTGCCGGTGCGGCCAGGCGCCCACTCCCTGACCCTGGGGATTCACGGAGACTCCGCTGATATGTCAGGGCGACCCACATGGCGCCCCCTCCAAGTATTCGGACGCAATCCAGAGAACTGAGGGTGCATATCCACCGCTTACGCTAAGGGTTGAGAATTTGGCCTTACCTGCTGCGTTTATTATATATATATATAATGAACACTTAGCTGATAAATGACAGCAAATCGTCTGCACAGCCGTCCCTGCAGACGAGGTCTAGAAGCTGTCGAAACCATCACAACAGTGGGCTGTCAAGATATACAATTTGTAAGTATAAATTACCCCTAGGGGGTGTTATGTCAGCATATTTCATTCGATGATGGCTGACGAATACTTACTTGTTTGGACTCAAAAGTCCACACCTTACTGCCGATTATAGGTTGATTACAAACTCCTTGTGACTCAAGAATTGCGCAATCCCCCGATCTACAAGAAATTCGTAACATACCTTGCTCTTTGTAACGTGAGCTATGGTGTTCTCAACACCTTCGACAGATATCGGTGACTTGATAGAAGCTGAAGTGTCCTTGGATGTCCATGTCTTCCATTGTCTAGGAAACGCACACTGGTACACTATGTTCCACAAGATTCGTCTTTATTGTTCACAATGTATCACAAGAGAAGCTGATCACACTTCTCTTAAGAGTTTATTGTGTTTCGTGAGACACTTTATTCACACTAACGCACAGATCAGTGTCCTTTGCTGGTTATCCTGGCGTCAGTGTGACTCTCTCTAGAGTCAAAAGTAATCTGGCGTCAGTACACCACCCCAAGCCGTCACTGCCCTAGCACAAAAAAAAAACGCTGACCTAGTACCTTGCATCCTTGTCACCTCCTCGATGAAGCAAAGCAGAATGTTTGTTTCTTGCTGTCTTAATCATAGACAACAATGTACTAGTTTTACTATGGTAATAAAGTGGGAGCAGGATTTTCCTTAATTGTCCTGCTAAGTAAGAGATGTACTGTCTCTTATAAAAATACACATTGCAACACCGCTGCAAGGAGCAGAGGTCATTTGACCACGCATACGGCATCTGTGATCAATTACTCACTCTAGCAGTAAACAAGACGCTCGCCCCTTCTAGTGGCCCCTCAGGGCTGAGAGGGCTGAAGGGGGCTGAAGGGGGCTGAAGGGGGCTGATATACCCCCCTCCTGGAGAAAATTTCTCCACACTGGGGGGCGGCGGAGGTTCGCTGCAGGTGAACTATTCATCACTTAACATTAATTTGATTTTCTCACTCGCCACCACTGCTGCTTGTCTTTTCTGAACAGCTTTAGTCTGTGTGGTTTCTGGAGAAACACTAATTTTGTTTTCAACACTGTGTAATTCTAACGGCACTAGTTTGTTTATTGTCCGCTTATTCACTACACCTTTGCTCAAAACATCAACTGTCCTGATGATTCCATTTGCATCAGGATATATGGTCACAATTTTTCCAAGTGGCCATTGGGACCTCGGACCATCATTGTCAATAATCACTGTCACCAGGTCTTAAGGACTTATGATTTTCAGGAATACCAGCTCCATAGAAGTGTTCTCTCAATGAGGTGAGATAGTCTTCTCGCCAAATTTTCTCCCAACATTCAATCACTTTATTAAGAACATAAGAACATCAGAACGAAGGAACACTGCAGAAGGCCTACTGGCCCATGCGAGGCAGGTCCAAGTCTCCTACCGGCTTAAGCCAATGCACCCAACCTAGTCAGGTCAGGTCACATTGACTTAAGGGAGGAACACGGCAACCGACCTGGTAGCACAAGCTATCAGGTCTAACTCACACCCACCCACATCTACTCATGTATTTATCCAACCTATTTTTAAAGCTACACAACGTTCTGGCCTCTATAACGGTATTTGGGAGTTTGTTCCACTCATCCACAACTCTATTACCAAACCAGTACTTTCCTATATCCTTCCTGAATCTGAATTTTTCCAACTTAAAACCATTGCTGGGAGTCCTGTCTAGGCTAGATATTTTCAGCACACTATTTACATCCCCTTTATTTATTCCTGTCTTCCATTTATACACCTCAATCATATCCCCCCTAATTCTACGTCTTTCTAGAGAGTGCAGTTTCAGGGCCCTTAGTCTATCCTCATAGGGAAGGTTTCTGATACATGGGATCAACTTTGTCATCCTCCTTTGTACATTTTCCAGAGAATTTATATCCATTCTGTAATACGGTGACCAAAACTGTGCAGCATAATCTAAATGAGGCCTAACCAAGGATGTATAGAGTTGAAGAACAACCTGAGGACTCCTATTATTTATGCTTCTTGATATGAAGCCAAGGATTCTATTAGCTTTATTGCGAACACTTATGCACTGTTGTCTTGGTTTCAGATTACTGCTAACCAGAACTCCTAAATCTTTTTCGCAATCCGTAATATTAAGATCTACATTATTTAGTTTATATGTGGCATGGTTATTGTCCTGTCCAACATTTAGAACTTTGCATTTGTCTATATTAAACTGCATCTGCCACTTCTCCGACCACTGCATCAGTCTATTCAAATCTTCCTGGAGTGCTCGAATGTCCTCGTCAGAATGAATTCGACGGCCTATTTTGGTGTCATCGGCAAACTTGCCGATGTCGCTCTTTATGCCCTCATCTATGTCGTTTATGTAGATTGTGAACAGCAGGGGGCCCAACACTGACCCCTGTGGAACACCGCTCGTGACGCTTCCCCACTCTGATTTCTCCCCATTTATGCAAACTCTCTGCTGCCTATTTGTCAACCATGCCTCTATCCAGGAAAAAATTTCTCCTCCTATTCCATGTGCTTTAATTTTCCTCAATAGTCTCTGATGTGGGACCCTGTCAAAAGCCTTACTGAAGTCCATATACACAATATCATATTCATTACCATGATCTACCTCCTCAAATACCTTAGTGAAAAAAGTTAATAAATTCGTAAGGCAGGAACGCCCATTTGTAAAACCATGGTGTTTGAATTTACGTCTGAGTTGCTCAGGTTCGAAATAAGTAGGATCCTCTATGATTTCTTTATCATTCATGGGAGGAACAGGTTCGAGCCTTCTGCCATGGAGTAAATGAGATGGACTTAACACTTCTAAATTGTCCAGATCATCGGTAACATAAGTTAGAGGTCTGTTGTTGACTCTATTTTCTATTTCAGTCACAACTGTACGGAGTTCTTCTAAGTCTATTCTCTGACGATGAAGAGTCTTCCTTAAACAACGCTTTACAATGCCGATCATTCTTTCATAAAATCCGCCGTGCCATGGAGATTTAGGAGGAATGTATCTCCAACGACATCTGCGTTGATTCAGCATCTGTTGTACTTCTGGTTGATCAAAGATCTTGCTTATATAAGCAGTACCAGCAACAAAGTTCGTTGCATTATCTGAAATCATCAGTCTGGGACATGCCCTTCTATCTGCAAACCTTCTGAATAATTTGATAAAAGTTTCAGCAGACATGTCAGTGGCTACTTCTAGATGTACTGCTCTAGTTGTAGCACAAGTGAACAAACAGATGTACACCTTGATGGGAACTTTGTCAACTGTTTTGGTTAAAATTATTGGTCCAGTGTAATCTACACCTGTCACCTCAAATGGAGTGACATGACAAACTCTTTCAGAGGGATATGGAGGTGGACCTGGATACTGACATACTCGCATATCGTAGTGACGACAAGTAATACAGTCCTTTATTTGTTTTTTCACACTTTGTCGACCTTGAGGTATCCAGTAGGATTGTCGTATATGACAAAGTGTGTCAGTTACCCCACCATGTAACACGTTACTGTGGGCGTTTTGCACAATCAGTTTTGTTAGCCAATGATTCTTGGGGATCAATATTGGATGTATGGCTTCTTTAGGTAGTGAAGAATTATGAATTCTTCCTCGACATCTTATAATCTTTTCTGAGTCGAGATAAAGTCCTAAAGAATTAATCATAACAGGTTTCTTTGGGGATTTATCTTGTGTTTCTAGAAATTTATATTCTGTAGAGAAAACATCTTTCTGTATTAGTTTCATCCAGTATTTAATGCGTTCAAGACATTCATAATCAGGTTTTGTTCCTTTAATGAATTTAAAGACAAGAGCTGTAACTCTTAAGAGTTTACCCAAAGATGAGTATTTAGATCCATCAATGACTATTTCTGTTGTGTCTGCTGCAGTATTTACACAACTTATTTCTGCTGTGTTCAAGCAGACTGTTTCTTCTGGCATAATGTGAGCTTTTTGCTGAGGCCAGTTATTTTCATCAGAGAGCCAGTTCGGTCCGTGGAGCCATAATTTATTATCCACAAATTTCTTGAGTGGGACACCACGTGACAACATGTCAGCTGGATTCTCTTGGGTAGAGACGTGAAGAAAGAGATAATCTCTCTGCATCTCTTTTATTTCTGCTACTCTGTTCTGTACATAGACCAGCTTACTCTTATTATTTCTTAACCACTGGAGAACTGCTTCATTATCACTCCAGATCACGGTTTTCTCAATAGTAAGATGATCAAGTACTTTGTTGAGATAGACAGCTAATTTTGTACCTACATAGAGTGCTGTCAGTTCCAATTGTGGTACTGTTCTGACCTTCAAGGGTGCTACCCTGGCCTTTGAAGTAATTAGTGTACTTCCTTCAGCATTACTCATGTAAGCGCCATAACCTCTGGTTGACGCATCACAGAACACATGTAATGTGTACTTGTTTCCCTCTTGACCTATTTGTCTGGGAAATTTAATTTGATGAAGTTGCTTAAACTCCTTGGATATTTCATCCCATGCTTGACTCATTTCTAGAGGTAAGTTCTCATCCCATCCTATTTTGAGCTTCCATGCATCTTGCATAAGCATTTTACCCTTTATGGTAATTGGTGAGACGAGTCCTAGAGGATCAAAACATTGTGATACCTCTGACAGTAAACTACTTTTAGTGAGTGTACTGCATGATTTATTGTTTATCCTTTTGAGACTCAAAGTATCTTCCTGTGTGTTCCAATTAAGTCCCAGTATATTGTTGCAATCAGGAATTTCAGTTTCAGGGAAATCTTCTTTGATAAGTTCCCTTAATTGCTTTGAATTTGTATTCCACATCCTTAGAGGCATATTTGCTTCTTTCATCTCCTTGTTAGCTTCTCTGTATAAGGATTTCAAATCATCCTCTTTATTCACAGTACCTTGAAGATTGTCCACATAGAAACTTTTCTTTAAGACTTCTTTGAAGGGACTTTCAGATTTCTTCAAATGTGTATTTAGAGTAGCTTCTAGTAAGAATGGAGAGGATGTTGCACCAAACAGTACTGATTTGAAACGATAAGTTTTCACAGGACTTTGAAGATCATGTGGATTTTCAGGCCACAAGAATCGAGTATAATCTCTATCTATTTCTTGTAGTCCTACTCTTAAGAAAGCTTTGGAAATATCAGCCGTGTAGGCATATGGGTTTGTGCGAAATTTCATAAGCACGTCTCCAAGCTTCTCAGTTAGTGAGGGTCCGGTCATCAGACAGTCATTAAGACTTGCTACATCTTTATTTGCACGTGCGCTGCAATTATATACAACACGTAGTGGAGTGGTTTCAGAATCTTTTCTGACTCCATGGTGCGGGAGATAATGAGCGTTTGTCTTCAACTTATCTTCGACTATTTCCTCAATGAATTTATTGTCCAACTGTTCTTGTATGATATTATCATAGACAGTCAGTAGCTCCGGATTCTTCCTGAGCTCATGTATTTGTGCTTTCATCTGTCCGAAAGCCATGCGATAATTGCTAGGCAGATGTGGTGGATTTAATTTCCATGGTAACCTAACCCAATACTGTCCATCTTTATATTTGACAGTGTCCAAATATTGGTTATAAGTCTGAAACTCTTGTGGGCTTGGTTTATTTACATCAATACCTATCGCATCTAAATCCCACAACTTATCAACTGGTTCATTCATTTCTTCCAGTAATGATAATTTTTGCTGTGGTACATGATCAGCGGTTATTCTCGTAACTAGTACATTTTCCACTGAATCAATATCAGCTTCTTTCCCACTTTGAGAGGGAATGGGACCACATATCATGTGGCCTCCTGCTGTTTTCAGCAAGTGAACATCATGTTTACTTACTATATTTTGCACAAAACAGTGATAATAATCACTTCCAATGATTAAATCAATTGGACTAATTGTGTCCGTCTGTATGTCAGGACAGGCTAACTTGACCTTAGCTGCTTTCAGTGCTGCAACTGTTTCTTTTAATCCCTGGATCTGCACAGACTTAGGCAAATCATCTACTACCACAGCTTCTACTGTCTTTTTCCTGTTTCCTAGACCAACAGTGATTCTGGCTAGGTCATATGTCTGTTTACCAGAATTGTGGAAAAAACCAGCTATATCTAACTGTATTTTGGCATAGGGTTGTTTATTCAGTTTCTGCAACACTGATCTTCTTATGAAGGACCTTTGTGAGCCTTGATCAAATAGTGTTAGCACATTGGTTTTGTGTAATTTATTAGATAACTCAACTCGAGCTATCGGGAGAGCAGTTGCTTTAAACTTATCTCTCACATTTAATGCTGTTGCTTGTTGACTTCCTGATTCTGTGGAAGTCTGCTGCTGTTCAGCAAAAGTATTTGGGCATAATGCTGTATGATGCATACCCTTGCATTTAAAACACTTCTTCAGTGAGCATTTTCCTCCCTTGTGTTCACCTAAACACTTGATGCATCTTTTCAGCTGATGAACACGTTGTTTACGTGCCTCCATTGATGTGTATTGACTACAATACTGTGCCCAATGTGTTCCATCACAAAGTACACATTTTGGAGTACGTTTATGTATGACAGTCTGTTTACTGTCTATTGTATTCACAGCTTGATAAATGCCTATATGGGATTTCCCATTCTGTGGTTTAATGGGAGTAGGTATACTCTTTTTATACTGAGTTGAAGGTTTATTATCCATGGGATTTGTGGATTTTTCATCTTGTCTCGTTGCTTGCATGCATGAAACTATTGTTTGTAAACCATTGCTAATTTCCTCACAAGTGAAATAGCGTTTATTGAACATAATATTTAATCGTTCAATAGTTTGTGGTGACAACTTATCCTGTACAATACCACTGATAAACCAATCACATTGTCTTAGGTCATATTTAGCACCTAGAGATCTGAGACTATTGTCTAATGTAATTCTAAATGCCTGTAAGTCTGAAAAACAATGTTTGGGTGGCTTCAAGCTTGATATTAAGACTGCATGTCTAACTCTAGCCTTGTCAGCATCAAAGTAATTGTCTGCTAAGACACGTAAGGCTATTTGATAATTACCTTTAACCACCGGAAATGACTTAATCAGTTCATAGGGTTCTCCCTTCACAAGACATTTAAGATAATTGAACTTAGCAATCTCGTCTATGTCAGTTCGTGAATTTACTATGGATTGAAAACCACTAATGAATTCTTCATAATTATGACCTTGGAAAATAGGTAATGACAATGTAGGTAAGCTTGGTAATGGGACACTTGTTGTAGTTACAGGTGTAACAGGTGTTTGACCACTAGTTACAGTAGGTCTCTGTGACAGAGTTTTACGGCAGATAGCCTGTACTCCTGTCCACCTTAATTGTTGATCACTAAAAGTATCCAAAACATTTTTAATTTCATCTTGAGATGGATCTGATTCAAGAAATTTATTTTCATAATGTGTATAGTCTGAATTAATTATTTCCAGACGCTGTGTAAATAATCCAAACTTGACCTCAAGATCATCAAAATCTATGTTTGTATCTTGAGTTAATCCTAGACAGACTGAAATTAGATTTTCTAATTGTGTAATCTTAGTCTGTAAAGACTGAAACTGAGTTTTCAAACAAGCCATTTTAATGGTATACTGAAAATTCTAGCACCACACTTAGAGTGTTTATAAAACACTGTACTGCTATAAACAGCTGAGTTTTTGTTATGCTTAAGTCAGCAATAATCGAG
Source organism: Cherax quadricarinatus (assembly GCF_038502225.1). NCBI lineage: Eukaryota > Metazoa > Arthropoda > Malacostraca > Decapoda > Parastacidae > Cherax > Cherax quadricarinatus. The sequence goes on along the minus strand of NC_091293.1, from coordinate 26,692,565 downwards.
TCAGACACTACTGACCCACTAAGCTTAACCTCAGGGTCAATGACCATGAAGGGTACACCGTACATGTGTCTGGTGTTTATGACTTGTTTGCTGTGTCAGCCTGACCATGATGATTAATCGTAAATAACGATGTTATACACTTCATTCACTATACACTATAAATGTCACTGTATAACTGTAAATCACACGTGAATATTACTTACACATATATAAATTTCACTGTTAATATATTTGAAAGCTTACACTTTATATGTAAGTTCCTTTAATATAACAGGTAAATCTATAAGAAACAAACTTTAACACAATCTTGTCTCTTAATTTCTGTCTATAAACATTATAAACACTGTGTATATATACACTCAGACAACAACATCACTTGTTGGTGTTGTCTTATTCAGCGATTTCGTGATTGGAGCAGTGGGTGCAGGATGTGGGTGAGTCACCCAGCTCCCGTTTTCTTTGGGTGTCCGCTGGGTGAGCGCCCGTTTTCCTTTGGGTGAACGCTGGGTGAGCGCCCGTTTTCTTTTGGCTGCCCATTCTCTGTGATTGAGTCTGGAGGGACTCATTTATACTGATTTATATTGTAAAACACTAGTTTTACAGCTTTTTTCGAAGGACCTTGGCTCATAGGTTATTTGTACACTGTAGTACAACATATTTGGACCACAGTGTGGTCTTTATCCGGTTCGAGCACGACCAAAGCTCTTTTGAGAATTTGGCCTTACCTGCTGTGTTTATTATATATATATATATAATGAACACTTAACTGATAAATGACAGCAAATCGTCTACACAGCCGTCCCTGCAGACGAGGTCTAGAAGCTGTCGAAACCATCACAACAGTGGGCTGTCAAGATATACAATTTGTAAGTATAAATTACCCCTAGGGGGTGTTATGTCAGCATATTTCATTCGATGATGGCTGACGAATACTTACTTGTTTGGACTCAAAAGTCCACACCTTACTGCCGATTATAGGTTGATTACAAACTCCTTGTGACTCAAGAATTGCGCAATCCCCCGATCTACAAGAAATTCGTAACATACCTTGCTCTTTGTAACGTGAGCTATGGTGTTCTCAACACCTTCGACAGATATCGGTGACTTGATAGAAGCTGAAGTGTCCTTGGATGTCCACGTCTTCCATTGTCTAGGAAACGCACACTGGTACACTATGTTCCACAAGATTCGTCTTTATTGTTCACAATGTATCACAAGAGAAGCTGATCACACTTCTCTTAAGAGTTTATTGTGTTTCGTGAGACACTTTATTCACACTAACGCACAGATCAGTGTCCTTTGCTGGTTATCCTGGCGTCAGTGTGACTCTCTCTAGAGTCAAAAGTAATCTGGCGTCAGTACACCACCCCAAGCCGTCACTGCCCTAGCACAAAAAAAAAACGCTGACCTAGTACCTTGCATCCTTGTCACCTCCTCGATGAAGCAAAGCAGAATGTTTGTTTCTTGCTGTCTTAATCATAGACAACAATGTACTAGTTTTACTATGGTAATAAAGTGGGAGCAGGATTTTTCCTTAATTGTCCTGCTAAGTAAGAGATGTACTGTCTCTTATAAAAATACACGTTGCAACACCGCTGCAAGGAGCAGAGGTCATTTGACCACGCATACGGCATCTGTGATCAATTACTCACTCTAGCAGTAAACAAGACGCTCGCCCCTTCTTGTGGCCCCTCAGGGCTGAGAGGGCTGAAGGGGGCTGAAGGGGGCTGAAGGGGGCTGATACCCCCCTCCTGGAGAAAATTTCTCCACAGGGTGCATATCCACCGCTTACGCTAAGGGTATCCCACCACTGCGCGGATTGTTGAACGGGCACGAGAGGAGCTCTGTGCCCATTGTGACCGAATGGTTCCGAAACTCTTGGTGCACTACCTGTTAGACTGCCTGGCTACGATTCCCCATCGCTGTAGACACTTCCCAATGATCCCAGTGGGGCAAGCCTGGGAGGATGAGGCAGCACATCTTGTGTACTTAGCTGTCAGGGGCTTGGGAACCTTACTCCCAGTCACTGCACGTCACCCGCCTTTCCCTCTGAAGCCACTGTGAGGGCCTGCCTTGGGCCTCCATTGCACCGCACACCAGCCGCCGTTAGTGAACACTAACGTTTGGTACGTCATTTGGCCATAGAGCCAGAGAGGTACCCCTCCCCTTCCTACTGAAGAACTGCAACGCATATACAAGAAAAGATAAACGACACTTCCATACCCGGGGAGCCAATGCCGGGTCACGAAATTGGAAGAGACCCGGGCCGGGATCCATACCGGCAAATCAAATAGAATAGAATAGAATTTTTTTAGCTGCCAGCAACGCTGATTCCACAAAATCTGGGGTACTGCAGTTTCGTGGCATTATCAAATATTTTCCTAACTTCTTCATCTAGAAATCCCGGGTTACATACTCGGTAAGCTCTCAGATACATAGTGAGAAAGACGCTCATTTTTACTCTGGTCTCATGATTAGAATAGTAGAGGATACATGAGCACTCATTAGTGGCCTTCCTATATACTGTATACTTGATCTTTCCATCAAGATGGTGTATCAACACATCTAGAAAAGAGAGTTTAGATTCCACTTCTTTCTCCACAGTGAATTTAATAGATGGGACCAAAGCATTAAGACTCGGTAAGAATGTATCCAGGGCCACATCATTCGGCAACAAACACAAGATGTCATCCACATATTTGAACCATCTAGCTTTACGGAGAAGGATGTCTTTCAACAGCCTCACCTCAAAGAACTCCATATATAGATTGCTTAAAAAGGGAGACAATGGATTTCCCATAGCCATACCCTGTCTTCGAGCATAGTGTTGCCCTTCAAACTCAAACTTGCAATCAACACTACATAACTTAATCAGCTCAATAACAGTGTTCTTATCCAAAGGCATGGAAAACTGATCTAATTCTTCTTCCAAGTAAGACAGCAAATCGGAAAAAGGAACTCTGGTGAACAACGCAGTGACATCAAAACTTACTAGTGTAAAATCAATGGACATGTTAACATTTTGCAGTTTGTCAATGAAATCAATATTGTTTCTTTTGTGAGCTTCAGAAATGTTGCCCAGCACTGGAGTTAATATTTTTACCAATCATTTTGAGAAGGTATATGCTGCCGATCCTACTGAGCTAATAATAAGTCTCGCTGGAAAAGTGGGCTTGTGGGTTTTAACCAAACCGTACAGCGACGTCCAGCGAGACCTATTATTCGCTTGGTAAAATCTATACATTGGTCGGGGAGAAGGGGTTACTAGCCCGTTGCTCCCGGCATTTTAGCCGCCTCTTACGACACACATGGCTCACGGAAGCAGAATTCTGTTCCACTTCCCCATGGAGATAATAATAAACAAGAACAAGAACTAGCTAGGAAACAGAAGAAAACCTAGAGAAGCGTGTATATATATATGCTTGTTTATGCATGTGCAGTGTGACCTAAGTGTATGTAGAAGTAGCAAGACTTACCTGAAATCTTCCATGTTTATGAAACAGAAAAATAGACACCAGCATTCCTACCATCATGTAAAACAATTACAAGATTCCTTTCACACTCACTTGACAGGACGCTATTACCTCTCTGCGCGGCTGCTGTCTACCAACCATATATATATATATATATATATATATATATATATATATATATATATATATATATATATATATATATATATATGCCTTGGTGGTAATCGGCCAGTGTGATACTAATAATAAAATAATATATATATATATATATATACATATATATATATATATATATATATATATATATATATATATATATATATATATATATATATATATATATATATATATACATATTTTATTATCACACTGGCCGATTCCCACCAAGGCAGGGTGGCCCAAAAAAGAAAAACTTTCACCATCATTCACTCCACTGTCTTGCCAGAAGGGTGCTTTACACTACAGTTTTTAAACTGCAACATTAACACCCCTCCTTCATTTTTGCAGACACTGTACTTCCCATCTCCAGGACTCAAGTCTGTCCTGCCGGTTTCCCTGAACCCCTTCATAAATGTTACTTTGCTCACACTCCAACAGCACGTCAAGTATTAAAACCATTTGTCTCCATTCACTCCTATCAAACACGCTCACGCATGCCTGCTGGAAGTCCAAGCCCCTCGCACACAAAATCTCCTTTACCCCCTCCCTCCAACCTTTCCTAGGCCGACCCCTACCCCACCTTTCTTCTACTACAGACTGATACACTCTTGAAGTCATTCTGTTTCGCTCCATTCTCTCTACATGTCCGAACCACCTCAACAACCCTTTCTCAGCCCTCTGGACAACAGTTTTGGTAATCCCGCACCTCCTCCTAACTTCCAAACTACGAATTCTCTGCATTATATTCACACCACACATTGCCCTCAGACATGACATCTCCACTGCCTCCAGCCTTCTCCTCGCTGCAACATTCATCACCCATGCTTCACACCCATACAAGAGCGTTGGTAAAACTATACTCTCATACATTCCCCCCTTTGCCTCCAAGGACAAAGTTCTTTGTCTCCACAGACTCCTAAGTGCACCACTCACCCTTTTCCCCTCATCAATTCTATGATTCACCTCATCTTTCATAGACCCATCCTCTGACACGTCCACTCCCAAATATCTGAATACATTCACCTCCTCCATACCCTCTCCCTCCAATCTGATATCTAATCTTTCATCACCTAATCTTTTTATCCTCATAACCTTACTCTTTCCTGTATTCACTTTTAATTTTCTTCTTTTGCATACCCTACCAAATTCATCCACCAATCTCTGCAACTTCTCTTCAGAATCTCACAAGAGCACAGTGTCATCAGCAAAGAGCAACTGTGACAACTCCCACTTTGTGTAATTCTTCATCTTTTAACTCCACGCCTCTTGCCAAGACCCTCTCATTTGCTTCTCTTACAACCCCATCCATAAATATATTAAACAACCACGGTGACATCACACATCCTTGTCTAAGGCCTACTTTTAATGGGAAATAATCTCCCTCTTTCCTACATACTCTAACTTGAGCCTCACTATCCTCGTAAAAACTCTTCACTGCTTTCAGTAACCTACCTCCTACGCCATACACCTGCAACATCTGCCACATTGCCCCCCTATCCACCCTGTCATACGCCTTTTCCAAATCCATAAATGCCACAAAGACCTCTTTAGCCTTATCTAAATACTGTTCACTTATGTGTTTCACTGTAAACACCTGTTCCACACATCCCCTACCTTTCCTAAAGCCTCCTTGTTCATCTGCTATCCTATTCTCCGTCTTACTCTTAATTCTTTCAATAATAACTCTACAATACACTTTACCAGGTACACTCAACAAACTTATCCCCCTATAATTTTTGCACTCTCTTTTGTCCCCTTTGCCTTTATACAAAGGAACTATAAGCGCTCTCTGCCAATCCCTAGGTACCTTATGCTCTCCATACATTTATTAAATAATTGCACCAACCACTCCAAAACTATATCTCCACCTGATTTTAACATTTCTATCTTTATCCCATCAATCCCGGCTGCCTTACCCCCTTTCATTTTACCTACTGCCTCACGAACCTCCCCCACACTCACAACTGGCTCTTCCTCACTCCTACAAGATGTTATTCTTCCTTGCCCTATACACGAAATCACAGCTTCCCTATCTTCATCAACATTTAACAATTCCTCAAAATATCCCCTCCATCTTCCCAATACCTCTAACTCTCCATTTAATAACTCTCCTCTATTTTTAACTGACAAATCCATTTGTTCTCTAGGCTTCCTTAACTTGTTAATCTCACTCCAAAACTTTCTTATTTTCAACAAAATTTGTTGATAACATCTCACCCACTCTCTCATTTGCTCTCTTTTTACATTGCTTCACCACTCTCTTAACCTCTCTCTTTTTTTCCATATACTCTTCCCTCCTTGCATCACTTCTACTTTGTAAAAACTTTTCATATGCTAACTTTTTCTCTTACTACTCTCTTTACATAATCATTCCACCAATCGCTCCTCTTCCCTCCCACACCCACCTTCCTGTAACCACAAACTTCTGCTGAACACTCCAACACTACATTTTTAAACCTACCCCATACCTCTTCGACCCCAATGCCTATGCTCTCATTAGCCCATCTATATATATATATATATATATATATATATATATATATATATATATATATATATATATATATATATATATATATATATATATATATATATATATATATATGTATGTATATATTTATATATATATATTTTTTTTTTCAACAAGTCGGCCGTCTCCCACCGAGGCAGGGTGACCCAAAAAAGTAAGAAAATCCCCAAAAAGAAAATACTTTCATCATCATTCAACACTCACCACACTCGCACATTATCACTGCTTTTGCTTCTGGTGTCTTTTGTCTGTCTCATAAATATGCAAGATTACAGGCATGTCTTGCTACTTCTACTTACACTTAGGTCACACTACACATACATGTACACGTTTATTTATACACACTCATCTGAGTTTTCTTTGATTTTATCTTAATAGTTCTTGGTCTTATTACTTTTCCTTTTATATCCATGGGGAAGTGGAATAAGAATCTTTCCTCCGTAAGCCATGCGTGTTGTAAAAGTCAACTAAAATGCCGGGAACAATGGGCTAGTAACCCCTTTTCCTGTAAAGATTACTAAAAAGAATAAGAATTAGAAATATATATATATATACTATACATATATATATATATATATATATATATATATATATATATATATATTTATATATATTTATATATATAGTAAACAGGTGATTTCAGAATATGCAAAACACCCACTGTGAAAGAACTGAGAAGTTCCAAGCGCTTTCGTGGCTACTCACATTATCAAGGAACAATGATAATGATAATGTGAGTAGTCACGAAAGCTCTCGAAACTTCTCTATTCTTTCACAGTGGTTATTTTGCATAATTTATATATATATATATATGTGTGTATATATATATGTGTATATGTATATATATATATATGTGTGTATATATATATGTGTATATGTATATATATATATATATGTGTATATATGTATGTATATATATTATTGTACCCACGTACGAGTGGTATTGATCAATAACAACACTGCAACTAGCCAAAGAGTCAAACCCACGCTGCTTTGGCCCGCCTTATGGTGAGCTAAAGACAGATGACGCTCTAGTCCACGGGACCACACAATTCTCAATGACGCATCAAGCTAAGCTAGATGTTGTACCCGCCATTAGAGAACATACAGTGGTGTGGATGCCTCTGAGCTAATTTCATTCTACTCTCTGCTTGTTGGTATATATATTATATATATATATTTATTATATAATATATATATATATGTCAGTGGAACGCCTTCCAACTGAACAAAGAAACTAATGGAAAAATAAATAAATAAAGAAATGACTAGGAAAAATAGGAATAATGATTTTTGAGGATTTTACTTAAAATTTAAATATAATAAAAAAAATGGCCTCCAGTTCTTGTAGTTGGGCAGGAGTAGGTATGGCCCTGGATAGATCTTCTGATGTTATTGATGTATGTTATCCAGGGCGGATGGTGATAATCCGATGTTTTGGAATTTCCTACCACTTGGATGGAGCACCACAAGTAGAATAGGTAAGGGCCGGTAGTAGTAGAATAATGTTAATAAGTATTATTAACACATGTCTTGCTCCTTTATCTGGCGTCTATCCTGGAAGACCACGCCAGGAACAGAGCTGGTAATAAGAAAAAATAAACTGGTTACCCATAGTCATGATAATATAACATTTAAGAATTGAAAAGAATGATAAATGCCAAAATCATTACTGGTAACCAGCAAACAAAATAAAGAAACAAACAGTGATACTCCTGGTATATCACCCTACCTGATTAGGAGAAGAGTGGAGGTGAAGTGACTCTCCAAACTTCAACCCACACCAGGTTATTATTATTATAATCAAGGGGGAAGCGCTAAACCCGGAAGATTATACAGCGCCTGGGGGAGGGATATGTGGAAGGCATTCAGGCTTAATTCGGGGAACTGGAGCACAGATCCAATTCCCTAAATCAAGAGCCCCTCACCAACATCAAGGAACCTTCCTTGAGGGGAACCCACACCAGGTAAGGTCAATATTACCAGGAGTAGAAACTAACATATCGGACACCAGGAACTAGTTTCGCCCCAGCCCGCCAGAGGGGGGGGTGCACGCGACGTAACTAATGGTTCCTGGTTGCCCGAACAACCTTAACCCCACTTACACCTACTTTTCCCTCACAATATACATATATATATATATATATATATATATATATATATATATATATATATATATATATATATATATATATATATATATATATATATATATATATATATATATATATAATATATATATATATATATATATATATATATATATATATATATATATATATATATATATATATATATATATATATATATATATATATATATATATATATATATATATATATATATATATATATATATATATATATATATATATATATATATATAAGCAAAGAGGGGAAGAATGTATGAGAGTATAATTATACCAATGCTCTTATATGGGTGTGAAGCATGGGTGGCGAATGTTGCAACAAGGAGAAGACTGGAATCAGCGGGGATGTCATATCTGATGGTAATGTGTAGTGTGAATATAATGCAGAGCATTCATAGTTTGGAAAATTGGAGTAGGTGTGGGATTACCAAAACTATTATCGAGAGGGATGAGGAGGGGTTGTAAAGGTGGTTTGGACATGTAGAGAGGGTGGTACGAAATAGAATGACTTCGAGTATGTAGTGGAGGGAAGTCGGGGTAGGGGTCGTCCTAAGAAACATTGGAGGGAGGGGGTAAAGAAGGTTTTATGTGCGAGGGGCTTGAATTTCCAGCAAGCATGCATGAGCTTGTTTAATAGGAGTGGATGGAGACAAGTGGTTTTTGAGGACTTGACGTGTTGTTGGAGTGTACGCAAGGTAACATTTGTGAAGGGATTCATTGAAATCGGCAGGCCGGACCTGAGTCCTGGAGATGGGAAGTACAGTGTCTGCACTCTGAAGGAAGGGTTTTAATGTTGCAGTTTTATAACCGTAGTGTAAGTGCGTCTTTGGCAAGACAGTGATGGAGTGAATTATGATGATGAAAGTTTTTTATTTTCTGGCCACCCTGGCTTTGTGGAAGACAGCCAATGTGTTAACAAATAAAATATACTTTTTTACAACGTAATATTTCTGTACCTTAAACAGATGAACTTTTGTCTAAAAGCAAAGAAAAGACCTTTCATTTCAATATCTTTCTAGACAATGTCGTCCCTAAATGAATAAAACGAGTAACGAAAACAAGTAACTTGAATGCATATTGCATGTAATATTAATAACAAATAAAACAGCTTACAGCATCATTGTTATCATGTTTGTACATATATTACTACTTATTGCTTAGAATAAACCGAAGTTGCAGTTTGTTTTTGTTTCTGCAGACAGCATACAGTTCCTGCATAACTTTGCAGGTTTAGCACACTGATTACTTCTTGGCATGTGGACGGCTCCTGCTTCCAGTGATTTTTCAATGAGTTCGGTGCTTTTTTGCAAGCTTTCAATATTTATGACAAATTCTTGAAGTCATTTTCATCATACATCTGATCAGTAAACCATGAATCTGCCCAGGTGAATCAAATGAACCTGCATATCTTCTCCAAAGTCTTGTAGGTATAAGAATGAATTCAAGAATAGCTAGGATGGCTCTTGAGTTCTACCTCGCATTGCTGATGTTTGGAATTTTCTGAAAGTTAATCAAAGGAAAGTGCCCTTTTTCTTCAAAGAATATAAACACTCGTGTTAGATGGAACAAAAACTTTATTTCTCTCCATCCTGATTTATGGAGGATCTCCTTCTATTCCATTAACAAACTGTGCCTTTAGTTCCTTATAATTCCTCATAATTCCTCATATTCTACATTTTTCATATAGTGAAGATTCTTCTCAACGCACAATTCCTCTTCTCTGGTCCAGATATCCAGTTTTCTTTTTTGACATTATAATTAATTCTGTATTTCTGAAACAGATTTAACGGCAGTAAGTTGATTTGTTTGCTCATAAAGCTTTTTATATATACCAGGATTTGGATTGTTCTACAATCTTCTATACCGTTTCAGAAATTTCTTAACAGCTCAAGAAACTGGAAAAAAAAAGTTTAGTGACATGAATGTCAAATATTGACAATAAAACTTACACTGTAAGGCTGTAACTGTAAATATATTGTCAGACAAGCAGTGTACACTGATACACTCCTCTGTCCTTTTTACCTAATATATTGTAGGTAATTCTACCAATATTAAAACACTTCTTTGTATTCTTATTGGGCCTCACCTCATACCTGTGCATATTCATCTCTGGCTCTACGACTGCTCTCCTTATTCTCCTGGGTCCCTAGCCTTCTATACATTTTCCATTCTTTGGCACACTTTGTTTTGGCCTCTCTACACCTGTGGGTAAACTAAGGGCTCATCCTGGCTTTCTCGTTATTTCTGTTACCCTTGGTTACAAACCTCTCCTCAGCTTCCTTGTGCGTGTTTGTGTGTGTGTGTGTGTGTGTGTGTGTGTGTGTGTGTGTGTGTGTGTGTGTGTGTGTGTGTGTGTGTGTGTGTGTGTGTGTGCATGTGTGTGTGTGTGTGTGTGTGTGTGTGTGTGTGTGTGTGTGTGTGTGTGTGTGTGTGTGTGTGTATGTGTGTGTGTGTGTGTGTGCGTTTTTACTAACCTAATTCTGGTTGCAAGGGTCAAATCATAGATCATGGCCCCGCCTCTTCTCTGGTCTCAAATAGGTCCACTCTCACCCTGCTCCATGAGCCTTATCATGCCTTTTCTTAATGGTATGTATGCTACCTGCCTCCACTACTTCAATTTCCAAACTATTCCACTTACTGACAACTCTGTGACTGAAAAAAATACTTCCTAATGTCTCTTTGACTCATCTGAATCTTCAACTTCCAACTTTCACCCCTTATTGCTGTGTCTCATCTCTGGAATATCCTGTCTCTGTCCATCCTGTCCATTCCTCTCAGTATTTTTATGTCGTTATCATGCCCTCCCCCCTGTCCCTCCTATCTTTCAGCATCGTCAGGTCGATTTCCCTTAACCTCTCCTCGTAGGACATGCCCCTTATCTCCAAACTGGTGCTGCATACTCCAATATGGGCCTGACGTAAACGGTGTACAGGGTCCGGAACGACTACTTACTGAGATGCTGGAATGCTATTCTTAGGTGTGTGTGTGTGTGTGTGTGTGTGTGTGTGAGTGTGTGAGTGTTTATGTGTGTATGTTTGTGTGTGTTCCGCATTCGCTTTTGTTTTCTACATATTTACAGTATTTGTATTTTGTTATATGATTCAGAGGTGAAATAACATAAAGCATTATTTAATATACATTCAGCATTAATGCTGTTTACAAACTAATAAACATTATGACCTGTCTAATCAACCACTTAGTGTCATATGTTATTCTTCCATGGAATAAAATTAGAAAAAAAAAAATATTCATAAACAAAATACCGTATTATAATATATATATATATATATATATATATATATATATATATATATATATATATATATATATATATATATATATATATATATATATATATATACATATATATATATATATATATATATATATATATATATATATATATATATATATATATATATATATATATATATATATATATACTGCACCCCGAATTATTGTACTCGTATAAGACCTCAAAACCTCAATGGGAGGGAGTCAGGTATGACCCGAGGAAGAGGAGAGCAGCTGCAGTTACAAGGATCAAGAGGTTTCCACCGGCATCAAGGGACGTTTCTCCTTGAAGGGACAACAGTCAGTAGTGTCTTGGTAACGCGAGTGTGTGTCCTTCGAATTTTGTTGGTCGAAGTGAAATTTTAGAGGGATTGCGTGCCAAGTCTCACTGGAAAAACGAATTCACTGGAAAGTTCATCCAAGAGCCAATGTTTTACATCAAAACTTCTGCTGTTGACACTTGGAAGAGCAAACACTTGCAGATGTTTTGATCCAAGCAGAATACATGCACACGGGACGGACTGTGTACACACTGGGAAAACTTGTGTGCTCACAGGTATATGCGTGTACACAAAAGAAAACCCATGTACTCACAGGTATACCCGAGTACGCACAGGCATACGCGTGTATACACAGATATACCCGTGTGAACACATAGTTTCCCGTGTACACACAAGAAAACTGGTGTATGCAATGGAAAGCCCCATGTACACCGAAACGACTCTTATGAAGATACACAAGAACACATGTGTACTCACGATAAGATCACTGTACCTACGAAGTACGGAGAGTACGCACACAAACCAGGATCACAAGCCTCCACAAAGACCAGGAGCTACAGCTTATACACGAACCAAGAGCTACACAGTGCAGAAGCTACCTAGTCACACAACACGAGCCGCTGCAAAAACCTTACTCCTTCAGCAGTTTCTTTGTCTGTAGAAACGAAATATACAGTTAATTACATTCACGTTCGAGTTTTGCAGCTGCAAAAGAACTCTTACTGCTCAGTGTAGGTTTTTCTTAATTGTAGCGTCCAAAACATTAATTAGAATTTTTACTTGTATATGTAAGTCAACATTACATAATAATAATTACGCCAAAATATACACAGATGCAGTATAATGCAATCCTTTATTGATTACGTTTCGCTCACACAGTGGGTTTTATCAAGTTACAAACCACTTAGTGTCACAAACAGATCTGTTTGTGACTTGAAAAAGCCCACTGTGGACGAAACGTAGTCAATAAAGCATCGCATTATACTGCATGTGTCTATTTTTCCTTCACATCGGTATTTTATTCCATTTATTTCCATAATAATAAAATTATTATTAATATTATTATTATTATTATTATTATTACTTTGTGCTTGTTTTTAATTAGCATAATAAATGGCGTTGTCAGAGCCGTGCTTCATTTCTTGAAGAATATTCATGTGAAAAAGTGAATGCATTTTTTTTTATGTGATTGTATGGATGGATTGAAAAGTCTCTTCTAAAACTCTCGTCGTATCAGGTGCGTGGGAAGCTTGTGACAAAGTTTTCCAGTATTAACTTTCTTGGGGAATGAGTTATAAACAAGCACAAACCCACATCCACTAACATATACACGACTAGGAATAACCAGTTGCAGCCCAGGTATACTCTTCTTGTAAGACAAGTTGTAAAGGCAAAAGTGGTAATGAAATAATTCCTAAATTTAATAGTTTTTCTGATGGTTTCTAAAGTCTACTACTCACTCGCCTTGTCAGGAGGTTGCTGTTGGGTACTCAACTCCCTCACCCATCTTCTCAGCGGTACGGGTGTATGGATACCCAGCATCAAACGGCATTGCCTTCTTTCTTGTACACATAGGGTATATCCACCGTCGCTTGTAGTGTCTTCTTACCAGTGAACAATGATGGAAAAAGTTTTCAAAGCATTAGCAAGAAACTCGGTTACAGTGAAGCCAACCTCGATTTTGAGCCCCTGACGAGAACCGGGGAAGCTCGAAGATCTGACCACCACTTCCGTCTTATGCGCGGCGGTTGAAGGTGTCAGTTGCAACAGTGTAAAGAACAACACGTAACTAACACTGGGGAGGCGAGGTGTTGAAAAGTGTGTTGGTAACAGGTGATGTAGAGCTTGACGAGTAGAAACGGATGGTACAGAGCTTGATGTATAGTGATACGTAGTGCAGAGCTCGATCTTCAGGTGTTGCTGAGCCGCTGTTGTAAAATCAGGTGTTGATGAAAAGCTCTCAAACAACGGTAGATGTAGTGATGGTGCGATTCCGTCTGCAGCCTGATTCTGTTCCATGGTGCTATGTGCCTACTTAAAGGAGTTTAGTTAGGTACCCTGTAATGTCTTGCTTTTAGCGTGCCTAACAGACGGAAGATTGAGTCTCCACTATACCTTGGTCTGCATGATCCTTAAAGTATTTTATCAAAATAATCTTCGTCCGTTTAACAATTGCTCCTAAGTGTCTCATTATTCTGTCTTCCTTAATAGATTAGCTTTATTTCATCACCAAATTTGACACGATAGATGACATATACATTGCTAACATTATAGATTTTAAAAGCATGCTTGTGTTCTTGAATTATTGTGTGGAGATCCCACTTTGCTTTCATTTCCTCCTACTTCCCGCACGGAAAAGTGTTGTGCGTAGTGCACTGAGAAAAGTCTCAAACTATGTAGCCTTTCCTAGGTAGAAGGTGGATGGCAGTAACTGTGTGACTTGCCGGTAAGGTCGTTCATTTGCGAATCACGTCAACAACAACCGGTCCTAACGTCCCCGAGGTACTTGCGAAATGTTACACAGGTGTAACTTATCTGACCTCAGTCACCACCAGTGACCTTCTTAGACATACTACATAGCTTCCGTGACATCGTGAGTGATTTTCCTCTGTTGGACGGAGAGAAAAACAAAACTAAAACCAACACACAAATTTGTCTAACCATCCAGTTAAAGGTTTCCAAGCATATATAAAAACTTTTTAAGTTAAATAAATCTTAACTTTTCAAATATTTCAACTATTTACTGCAGTAATGCTATAGTTTGCTGAGGTCAACGTCGAGAGATTTTAAGCATGCAGCTGAACACAAGTTGAACATTCTCACAAACAAAAAACAAACAGGGAACAAACATGCTAATCCATAAATTGTGGTTAAAGAAGAGCTGTTTTCCTGACAACTGTTTCCACTGTACTTATGATGTTTTATGAGTGTGTTTAGGTCTTTGGCTGTCTGGTCGATATAGTGAACACAGCCTTGACACAACCCACCAGATACTATCATCTACTTTAATAAATAGGTTACTTCTAGGCAGCGCTCTGCCTGGGAATCTTGACCGTCCCCAGTAGTAGTTTCGAATCCTTCTGACTGCGATCTTTCTTTGTATATACCCGCTTGTTTCTGCGTGGTGCACTGATCTATATATATATATATATATATATATATATATATATATATATATATATATATATATATATATATATATATATATATATATATATATATATATATATATATATGTCGTGCCGAATAGGTAAAGCTTGCGATTTTTGTCTTAAATAGCAACGCACTTCTTGCTGAATAAGGCAAGCAATAATTTCCCCAAAATCATTCTGAATCTAACGAAAACAAAATATATTTCATTGTGTTTGTTTATTATTAAATTATTGTAAACTTATGTAATACATATTTTCATGGATTAGGTGCTTGTTATAATAAGGTTAGGTAAGTTTTCTAAGTTTTTTGGGTCCCACTATATGGAAACTGGCAAAGTTCCCAAGCTTGTTTCTGCGTGTTGCATTGATATAAAAATCGCTTGTGAGGTCAGAATATACAGGAAGAGATTGAAATACCCTGAATCCATGCTTGAGGCTCACTGATGTGCCCGGGCTGTGAAGAGACATGGCTTAAAATTAAGAACAGGTTGCCCAGCTTATAGGGCATTTATGGCCGAGTGGTAGAGAACATCACTTGGGAACCTTGCCAGTTTTCCTGTAGTGGAATCGAGTTCTGCTGACTGCAATCTTTACATAAGAACATAAGAATGTAGGAACACTGCAGAAGGCCTACTGGCCCATACGAGGCAGGTCCTTATCAAAACGACATCTACCTAAAGCTACTCAAGAAACAACTCCCGCACCCCCCAACAAAAATCAAACCCAGCCCCTCCCACTCATATATTTGTCCAGTCTCTTCTTAAAGCTACCCAAGGTCCTAGCCTCTATCACCCCACTGGGAAGACTGTTCCACGCATCTACAACTCTGTTAGAAAACCAGTACTTACCTATGTCCTTTCTAAATCTAAATTTATCCAACTTAAATCCATTATTCCTGGTTCTTACCTGGTTCGACACCCTCAGTACTTTATTAATGTCTCCCTTGTTTATGCCCGTCATCCACTTATACACTTCAATGATATCTCCCCTCATTCTACGCCTCTCCAGAGAGTGGAGATTTAAGGCTTTAAGTCTATCTTCATACGGGAGGTTCCTTACACAGTAAATCATTTCTCTGTATATATCCACCTGTTTCTGCGTGTTGCATTGATATAAAAAATTGCTTGTGAGGTCAGAATATGCAGGAGGAGAGTAAAATAGTTTGAATCCATGCTTAAGGTTTATGACATGCTATAATACATTTTTTTCGGTATATGTCACATTTCCATATAGGCTGCCTCCCGACCAGCAAACCAGGTGCTAAGGATTAACGGTCTAATAGGATCCCCATCGTTATATCAGTACCTCGGTTCATCGGCCAATCACAGGAAAACCCATCAGAGCTCTAACACAAAGTGGTTGACTTGTGACACAACTTTTGGCAGACTTGTCTAAACTGCTAGTCGCTCACAGTGCTCCGTGTCTGGTGCTTGCATTCTGCCTCTTTGACTACCGTATTGTATGTATGCTTGCTCTTACATTATTGTACAGAGTGTAAATAGAGTACATGTAAATAAATACTATCTTGTTCTTTTAGTGAAAGAAATACAAGTCATATATTTTCTGCTGTTTTTTGCCAGTTCCAGTATTGGTTATCACATTACGACATGGTGTACAGGCCATAATACACCTGTGTTCATAATATGGGCGCCTGTTAGGGAGGCTGATCTTAGTATCGTTCACATTGTTTCTCGCATCACTTTCGGTCTTGCCTGTCACCCATGCTGTCGCTTTCGGTACTGTATGTCAGCCTTACTAATGTATGTATCCTGCGAATCTGCTATTGTTCCGTGTTAAATGTACTACAAACAGCCTAATATTATAGTGGGTTATGCCATCGACATGTGTTAGGCGACTGGTGACTGAGTATACCCTGCAAAATTTGCCCAGACTAACTCTACAGTACTACTGGCGAAATGCTCGTTCTGTTGGTATAGAGACTCAACAAACTCTTACCGCCGCACAGCTTCGTGAGAAGTATTCGCAACAAATTAAAGGTTGCAGCGTACCAAATTAAGGATTTCTGTTGCTGCGGGAGCTACTAATCGCCGATCCCCGCTTCTGTTCCTTCGTCATGTGGGAGGGCTAACACCGGAGCAACCAGAAGAGCAATTTCGGGAAACAGGCGGTGAGTCGGGTTTATCTCAGGGCGAGTGAGCTTCATTGCCGCTCGAGCTGGCCAAACTCAACCTTGAGACGACCAAGGAGTTTGACAGAGAGAAGGAGAAGAGGCAGTTACAGCATACTGTAGTTGATAAATTTAGTGTTCAGAAATCGGTGCCGCTAATACCTCGATTTTCTGATTCTGAGCCTGAACAATTTTTTGAGGCTTTAGAAAATCAGGTTGTGCATCGCGATGGCTAGCGGAGTACTGGGCAGCACTTCTGCATACAGCGTTATACTGAAAAGAGCAGGAATTCATAGCTAGTTTGGATGATGAGGACTTCTCTAATTGCGACGTTGTTAGAGCAGCTGTTCTTGATGAATATCAGTGTATTCACGCCAAGTATCTGAGAGAATTTATATTGCGCAAACATCAGTTGGGTTAGTTTCAGTCAGTGACAACTGCATTAGAGGTAGCCAGAGTTAGTGACACATTTGAGTCCAACCACTCTTTGTCCTAACCTATAATTTTTCTTCCCAGCAGTCTGGTAAGGATAGAAATCGTCGTGGACGGATTCCTGACGGGAGAACAAAGTAGTAGGCTGGTGTGGACCAACGACGTCAGCCACAAAGCACTGCGGACAACGACGTCAGCTATAAAGTCAGTATAGTGAACAACGACGTCAGCTACAAAGCATAGTGAACAACAACGTCAGTCACAAAGTCAGTATGGTGAACGACGACGTCAGCTACAAAGTCAACAGGAAGTAAGAGCTAGAAAGCCTGAAGCTATGATTTGTTTCCACTGCCAAAAAAGTGGTTATATAAAGATAAACTGCCCAAAGTTAGCTAACTTAGTGGCTAGTGGTAAGTTAAAAAGGCCTTAGGTCTAGAAAAGTATAAAAAAAATATATATATATATATATATATATATATATATATATATATATATATATATAATATATATATATATATATATATATATATATATATATATATATATATATATATATATATATATATATATATATATATATATATATATATATATATCGGCTTTAAAATCTCAAATAATTCGGGAGGGCATGCCCCCGCCATGTAAAGGATTGGCCCCTCCTTCCCCTCGCCCCAAAATGAAAACCCAGCTACGACACTGGGCCAAAGCCCAAAGAGGGCCAAAGGGGGGGGGCCCGGGCCCCCTGGGCCCCTTAAAAAGGCCTCTACCCTTGTGGAAGATTGCTAGTTTTGCTACAATACCCTCTGAAACAAACGAGCAAGAGATAGATGCATGTATGACACATTTCTATAGTAAGTGCTTCATCATCATTAAGGAGAATGAAATTCCCACTGAGGTATCCACCTTCAGGGATACCGGGGCTTATTGCTCCCTCGCACAAGATGGAGTACTTCCAATTTCTGAGACCTCATTAAACTCCTCAGTGTCATTAGAAGCTTATGGAGGAGCTGTTATTAATATATATATATATATATATATATATATATATATATATATATATATATATATATATATATATATATATATATATATATATATATATATCAACAACAACACTGCGACTAGCCGTGGATCGAACCCGTGTTGTTCTGGCCAGCCGCATGGTGAGCGAAAATTCACGACGCTCTAACCCACTGGACCATACAATCGTACAAGAATCACGCACCCAGCAGAGCTAGTGTTGTTATAAATTAAATACCACTTGTTAGCGGTTACAATACTATATATATTACTTGTGGAGGCTAGTACACCAAAACGGGGAGTAGAATGAATTTAGCTCTGAGGCACCCACACCATCGTATGTCCTCGGATCACGGTAGAACACTTAGCTCTGCTAAGTGCTTGAGTCTTGTAAGATTGGGTGGTCCTGTGGGTTAGAGCGTCGTGAATTTTCGCTCACCATGAGACGGGCTAAAACAACACGGGTTCGATCCGCCGGCTAGTAGCAGTGTTGTTATTAATTAAATAAAACTTGATCGTGATTACAATATTATATATATATATATATATATATATATATATATATATATATATATATATATATATATATATATATATATATATATATATATGAGCTCCATCTCTTGGATCCATCGTGTGCGTGTTCGCATATATAATTGTTCGTGTGTGTAAAGACTGGTCATACAAACAAAAAAATACAAAGGTTATACACGAAGGCTTCAAAATTATATTTTCTGGGTGCTGGCAGTAGTTTATCAGACTAATCAAATATTAACTTGTTTGTGTTCGTGCGAAGGTGCAAGAAAACCTTGACAATTAATCTAACAATACCAACTAATATTTCATTTTGTTTAATGTCCAGCAGAATAATATTTATTTCATTGCATTCAGTGCAAGGATGAAAAAAATTCGAATATTCAGTCACGAACTTTTCCAGTTGATTGAATTAGTGTCGTAACAAGATAAAGACTTTTTCTTGAATATACATTAATATGAGTTCGTGTGTGTGTGTATGTGTGCGTGTGTGCGTGTGCGTGTGCGTGTGTGCGTGTGTGTGTGTGTGTGTGTGTGTGTGTGTGTGTGTGTGTGTGCGTGTGTGTGTAGTGTCTTCCCTGTTATCCCTTCCTGCTCCCCCTCAAGGAAGGTTTCTTGATGTTGGTGAAGGGCTCTTGATCTAGGGAATTGGATCTGTGCTCCAGTTCCCCGAATTAAGCCTGAATACCTTCCACATCTCTCCTCACAGGCGCTGTATAATCCTACGGGTTTAGCGCTTCCCCTTGATTTTAAAAATAATAATAATCCTGCTCCACTAGCTTTTGTTCCAGTCTCTTGTGCAGTTGTTTGTCAAAAGGTTTCCTACATTCCAAGAAAATACAATCTACCCAGTTCTTTCCTCTATGGTCTTACTTCTGTTACCTTGTCGTAGAAATGCAGTAGGTGTGTAAAACAGGATGTACCATCTTTGAAGCCGTGCTGACTGTCACCTTTGAACTCATTCATTGCTAGTTGTTCCGCCGCTCCTCTGATCATTTTTCTGACTCTGGTGTGTAGCTTAACGCAGCCTGTCTGTTTTTTTTTCCTAAAAATTAAGACTACATTTGCTGTCTTCCACACCTCCGGCAGCTGTCCTGTGTCTATTAACTTTAGATTATTGTTACTAGTGATTCAAATAGTTCCCCTGTTCCCTTTCTGTCAGGACCCTCAAAGAGATATTATCTGACCCCACCACCTTAGAGTTATCTAGTTCACACAATAGCTTTTTCATGTCTTCCCTAGTTGTATGTATTGTGTCCAGCGCTCACTCCTTCGGTTGTCTGATAGTCTTCCTACTTCCTCTGAGAATATATCTTTAAATTTCTTGCTTAGCTCCTCATAGACTTCTTGGTCGTTCTTTGTGAGTTCCCCTCCTTTCTTCTTCAGCTTGATTAACTGGTCCTTTACTGTTGTCTTCCTCCTGATGTGGCTATATAACATCTCTGGGACTGATTTGCCTTTTGATGCTCTTTCTCAAACTGTCATTGAGCTTTCCTTCTTATCCATGAATATTCGTTTCTGGCTCTTCTGCTCAATTCCTCTTATTTTCTTGAGTACTTTGCCTTCTTTATTATTTTTCATGTCTAAGCACATTGAGCTTTGACCTCTGCACCATGAGCTCACTCTATTCTTCCCATTCTTTTTTTTTGTCTTAGGCATGAATTTCTCTGCCTCCCAGCACTTTCCAGCCACATACTCCATCTCATTCGCTGTCTTCCCCTCTAGTTCCTTGTCTCGCTGCATCTCATTCAGGAACTGCCTCGTGCCTGTGTAATCCCTTCTCTTGAAGTTTGACTTTTCAGGGATGTGTGTGTGTGAGTGCGCGTGTGTGTGTGTGTTTGTGTGCATGTGCGTGTGTGCGTGTGCGTGTGTGTGTGTGCTTGCTTGCTGGGGAAGGAAGCTGGCCGAAAGCTCCTGGTCCTGCATTTTAGCTTTAAAATTTGGCTGATGTTTAATTTTTTCTGGCTTCATATTTACTCATTGAACTGTGTATGAAGTTTGCCTTCCATTTCTTCTTCTGAGCAGCTAGCCTGGTTGTGTCTCCTAGTACGACCTAGCACACAGACCCTGTTGGCCTGGTCATGTCTGGCAATATGATCTGGCACACTGACCCTGCTTGCCTGGTCGTATCTATCAATACGACCTGGCACACCGATCCTGCTGGGCTGGTCGTGTTAGCGCGTCAACCGCCCGCACTTCCACTCATTACCGTCACAAAGCCATTAACTGCCAAAGTGTCATTAATAATCGTGTACCAGCTGTCAACTAGCTTTGATGGCGGCTTTGAGGAACGTCACTCTGATGATGCCGCTAGCGACCTCGAATATCAAGAGGTAAGTTACAGCCAGAGGGAAAACGAAATGCGTAGTTATACACTCACAGCTAATTATTCGGCAATAAACCAGAAAGGAAGTCACGAGATCCGGTCTAGCTTTCGAGACCGACCTAGAGGTCACATGTGAAAGTTTCTGTCTCATTTTTGGATTCAGTCTGTCTGGTTTCGATTTCGGTCTGGGTCTTGGTAAATCGGGTCTTGATATGAATTCTAAAGACCATATTATTTCCTTGATGTTATTTTTTTTATTCTTACATAATTCACACGCACACTTATACAGCATAGTAGAATTCTCAGTATATTCATATTACAATAAAGTTCCAACCTGTAGAATACCTGTAGTATACCTGTAGTATACCTGTACAAACATGTGACAGGTAATATCAGCCGCTGCCATCGTCCTCACCTCAAAATATCAGTAAAAGTAAGTCATATTTCCTTACTAAATTATACCCTTATTTGCTACTGCGTGTTGATATGCGAGTGAGTGGAGATGGTTGATGTGGCGATGTACAGCACTAGTACAAACGTGTGGTAGAAAGCTACTACATCAATGATAAAAGTATTTTTGATCCACCAAGTTCTATGCTCTGTTTACTTTGTGTGAATTGATAGTGTCCCTGGTGGACGAAACATCGTATCAATAAAATGTCATAAACCTTATATTGTGGCTTATTCACCACTTGTGTCACCTGTACCTGAAGTTCCACTGTAAGTTGAGTGCTCATCCTGGGTAGTCTTTATCACCAGCACAAGTATTTTCAGTGTGCCTACTGAACCGTGCCTGGCCGTTTTAAATATCATCTCGGTGTGCAGCCAACAGGGCAATGAGAGATGAATAAAGTATAAACCAGAAGATAGATTTGGTTTAACTTATATTGTCTCCACCTAAACGTTAGAAATTAATGTAGATGACCTGAGAAAAATTCATCGTCTTCCATTCAAAATAAAAATGCTTCAAAATCAATATAATTGTTATTTCTGTTTTGGAAAGTTTCTCAATTTATCAAACTTGATTATTCGCGGAAAAAAATATATAACATTACACATTGTTTGTGTTAAAGGAAGACTCCAGCAAACACGCTAAAACACAAACATATTTTATTATTGAACTACAGCAAATAAAAGAAATTTTTAGCACAGTTGATTTATATTTACAGCATTCATTTCACACTTCATTAATTATAATTTAATAAGCTGAGCAGGTATTCACAAGTTAGTTTACACAATTAAATTTTTCAGTGTTCTGTAATAGGTGAAATATTATTATTAGGTATCCTTCGAAAGGGGAATATCTACTGTTTTTTGAACCAAGGGTTCCGTGCGACAACTTTAAAACACCTCTTCTGATTAGCTTCAACACTGAACATTTATGCATCTTACTTTGGTTGGGGCGGTGTAAGTGGCAATTTGTCAATTATTTACACGCAAACAGTGCAGCGATTTCTGTTCGATAACTTAAGAACACTTTTTCTGATTTGCTTTAAATATTCAACACTGGTATATCTTACCAAGAAAAAAGTTTGCATTGTTATCTGAGTATGTGCCAATTTGCTAACTTTATTTGTAAGTTAGAAGTGATAACTTATGAAAGCCTCTTCCGAAAGGGTTCAAACTTTAGACACTGATGCATCACTATAGTTTTAGCGTGGCTAAGAGCAAATCAGCTAGTTTTCTTACATAACTAAGAGTGGAGATTATTGGTTTCCAAGCGAGAACTGCAGAGCGCCACTTCTGATCAGATTCAACCTCTCAGTTCTGGTGTATTCTGTCAGAAGGACATCTTGTATAATTATTGGGCTCTGTAAGTACCAACTTGCCAACTTTGGGCTTCTGCGCGATAACTGGAGAAACACTTTTCCGAAAGGCTTGAATTCCTCAAGAAAGATGGTGCCTTTGATGACAGTGAGTGGGGATGGGAGGGGCAGAGACTCTGGATCAAGGAACTGGATGTATTCTTTCCTTTCTTGGATTAATTTTCATTGCGTCAAATTCCTTGGCTGTTTGACCCCTGTGGGTTTAACACTGCCCCTATGAATGGACCTTAATAATAATAATAGCTGGTGTAGCAGAGAGGAAGAGTCGGATTAATTTTCAGCTGTATGTACCTGGAATGTGTTTGGAGGGTCAACGCCCCCGCTGCCTTGACCCATGACCAGGCCTCGTGTAAGTGCCAGGTTGCAAATTATTTGGAAGAAATTAGGAAAATGTAATATTGGTTCCCACTTAATAGTTTATGAATGAATTTTTCCGATCGGCGTCAAAACTTCAGCGCTCTTTCTGTCTTACATTGAGGAAACCTGGGATACTTATTGAACTCTTTTGGTGCAAGTTTTTCCAATAATATTTCATACCCTAAGATTTGCTTATAATATAGCTATGGCACGCATGCTATTTACTTCCAGTTAATAAAAACAAGAATTTATTTTTTTCCTTAAAGTTCTGTCCTAATTTATTTTTTTTAAGTAATTGGTGAAGTTTTAATACTGGCTATCATGAAATAATTTATGAATTTCTAATGAAATTGGCTTCAGCTTTTCAAAACACGAATCTGTAATGGATCTTTTGAGGAGTTTCTCATTTGAAGGGGGCCGTTAATACATTACAATAATCCAACCTAAAGAGAACGAGTATACCTGGAGGTCTGGAGAGGGTTTCGGAGATCAACGCCCGCGCGGCTCGGTCTGAGACTAGGCCTCGTGGTGGAACAGGGTCTGATCAACCAAGCTGTTACTGCTGGCCGCACGCAAACTGAAGTACGAAACACAGCCCATGTACTGAAGAGCATCATCATTGGCATGGCATCTCTTGTTTTTAAGGTTCTAGTTATTCAACCTTTCACTTTTCTTGCAGTTGTGATAATAATGTCACTGTAGTCTTTGAACATGAGATCTTCCGACATTATAATTCCCAGGTCTCTCACATGTGACTTAGGTTCTGTTGAATAGTTTAAGTTTATCTTGTACTCTCATCTTGTTTTTATTTCCTCCATTCTTCATTGACGTAGAAAATTAAATTTATCCTCATTTAACATATTATTGTCAGTAGCCATTGCAAAACTTGATTTATGTCAACCTGGAGGCTCGCTATGTCTTCTATGGTTACCATAGAACATAAATTCTAGTATCGTCTGAAAGGATAATATAGCCCTGTGATTCATGTCTCTTTTTATGTCAGAAATGAGAATGAGGAGAAGTGGGGCGAGTACTGTGCTCTGTTGGACAGAACTTTTCACTAGAACAGTCCCTGATATCATTGTTACTCTTTGGGTTCTATTTGTTAGGATGTTAAATATCCATCTACCCACCTTCCCTATTATTCCTTTTGCACGCATTTTGTGTGCACTTACCTCATGGTCTCAATGTTGGCGTCTTCAAAATAAAGACACCCAGATGGTGTACATGTGTTTAATTTATCAACTTTGTTTTATTACATTTGTCCAGTTCATAAGCACTGAAAACGAATATTCCATATCTTGTTGCGTCTGTCAGATATGTAAACACAAAGATATGTAAACACACAGCTCGAGTATTTCCCTTCGTTGCGATGTGTTTATTTGTTCAATAAACCAGGAAAATGTGCATCCCATTACATTTCAGATTTCGTGTACGCAAAGGTTTGTTGCTCGACATTATCTCGAAAAAGTCTCTTCTGGTGTCACAGTGTGCTAATTTGACTCTCATTTTCTTATAACTGCATAAGTGTCTTCTCTTTTCTGTCGCTGGTAAATGATATTGTTACTGCGTTACACTGACGTATCATTCTATATCATGCAAAATTTGCGTTCTCTTCTTAGCATAAATGATGGGTGAGTCCGCCCCTCACAGGGAACTACACTTCGGGGATGGATGAAGGAGGAGGAGGAGGAGGAGGAGGAGGAGGAGGAGGAGTAGGAAGAAGAAGAGGAGGAGGAGGCGAGGAAGGAGGAGGAGGAGGAGGAGGAGGAGGCAGGGATGATTGAGCCAAACTCAAGTCTTCTCTTTCCGGGGCCACACAACACACGGTGTTTATATTCTGGAGGCATGTACCATTTCCTCAAGAGCCGTTTTCTTTCAGATTTTACAATATAAAAATGTCTTTTCCTAGAGATTAGATTTTAGATTTTGCTACCGAAGTGGATAGTTTATTGTGCACCCCATATGCATCCTGTGGACGGTAGCGCAAGAGCATATGGATACACAAAAGGCCTTGGAACCAGGTCCCAACAGGGTTACAGGTGTACATTTGGATTTATATCTATAGTTCACTTATCTGTTACAAGCAAATTTAGGAAATTTGCTTAGTATATCTGGTATCTTATTTTCATTAATAAGATATCTTGACATGTCACATAGGTTATTATACTGTCTATCTCTGTATTCCTCAGTAAGTGAACAATTAAGCACATAGTGTTCAAGACAGTGACCATATGCCTGACCACATAATTTGCATTTAGTTTGATCATCATCTGTGTCTCCCAAACTGCCAGATGTACTTGTAGCCAAGCCTAAGCCTGGCCACTACGTCATCAGTCTGTTCACATTGCAAGTTGCTCCATAAACATTCTTATCTACGTTCATGTTATCATAGTGGGTTATAGATCTACTCAGACAACTAATTGCATTCCAGTAACATTCATTTTCATTATTTACTTCTCTCCTAATATTATTCCTAATGCTAGACACAGATATGCCAAAGTTATATTCTACATTCTCCTTCAGGGTACTCTTCTTTGCTAACATATCAACTTTATCATGAAGGTGTAATCCAGTGTGTAATGGGATCCATAGCAATTGTACATTAATTCCTTTTTCCCGGATTTTTGAGTATCGATACCTGGCTTCTCCAATGAGCATGTTGTTGGAGTCATGATATGATTCAAGAGCCTTCTGTGATGACAAGGAATCAGTAATGATGATAGTCAAGCTCAGTGTCATAAGTTAACTTTAGCGTCAGTAGGATTGCAAAGAATTTAGTTTGCAGTGTAGACGCCCAGTTGTTAATTCTTATGCCTAACTCAACAAATTTATTATCGTTCTTAACAAGAGAGATGGCAACAAGAGCAGATGCAGCCCTGACAGAAGACTCCTGTTAAGATCCATCAGTGTATATAACTTGTGATAACGTATTACTACCAGCTAGGCGAGAAATTTCTACTTGAGCAGTTCCCTTATCAAATGATTTAAGGAAAGGATTACTAGCAATGAGCTTCTTGGGAGGGATTTGCAGGTATGTGATGTTAAATGAACACATCTTCCATGGATGGGTGAAATGCTCTTGTTGTCTACAGTGATACAGTTCATGCAGGCTATCAAACTTTATATAACTGCATGTTTTCAAAATCCATTTCGATCTGTGCGTATTTACTTCTAGACATTTAGTAAGGTTCATAGTGACAGTGTTTGGTTCATTTCTTAACATTCTAATACCGAGTACAGTGTTAATCTCAATAATCCTACCACTGATACTAGAAATACCAAGCTCCCTCCTCATATTAAGAACCTTTGTAGATTTGGGACAGCCAAGAATAATTCTGAGAGCTTCATTTTGCATTAACTCCAAGGGTCGGAAAGAACTTTCTCTAGCTAATATCAACATGGGAGCAGCATAATCAATTAAGGAACTAACGTAGGCTATGTACATCATTCTCACGATTCTCACATTAGCACCATAGTTGGGATTGTAGCCAACAACAGCTTTGGGAGCATTTAGCCTACTTTTGCATTTCTTACTTAGTTGTGTTATGGTGCATTTATTAGAAGGTACATCTACACCAAGGTATTAGTAAGATTTAACATATCTAATGGGTGGCCCGGTGGCCTGATGGCTAAAACTCCCGCTTCACACACTGAGGGCCAGGGTTCGATTCCCGGCAGGTGGAAACATTTTGACACGTTTCCTTACACCTATTGTCCTGTTCACCTAGCAGCAAATAGGTACCTGAGTGTTAGTCGACTGGTGTGGGTCGCATCCTGGGGGACAAAATTGAGGACCCCAATGTAAATAAGTTAGTCCTCGATGACGCACTGACTTTCTTGGGTTATCCTGGGTGGCTAACCCTCCGGGGTTAAAAATCCGAACGAAATGTTATCTTAATGTTGCTACCCTGTAAATAGATGGGTGGGAGATGTCATTTGCTTGTTAATATCTTTGCTTTAGAGGAAGATATTATGAGGCCTAATCGATTATAAATTGCTTGAACTTCATTAAGAATGGTACTCATCTTCTTATGCCCTGATGTGTGGATCATGATGTCATCAGCATAACTTATAGCTACATGTTGAGGTGAGGCAGGTAGAGAATTTAGGAGAGCATTAATCAGAACATGGGACTGAGAATTCCTTCCTGCGGTGTACCTAGGGACATTTCTTTAGACTAACTTCTGAACCCTTGGTACAGGACAGAGGATACTCTATTTGACAGGTATCCTATTATCCAGCAGAGTAAGCTACCGACATTTTTCATTTCGGCTAGTTCATGTAGTATAACGGTTCCATTTGCGATATCAAATGCAGATTTTAGATCAAGAAATGTGGTAAAACTAGCAGAGGTGTGTGTAATGAGAAAGGTGGAAATTCAATTCTGCACACTTTTACCTTTACAAGCACCCAGCTGAGCTAGGTGCTTTACCTTGATCCGAGGACATTCGTTCCGTCATGTCATTCACATATACCAGAAACAGCACCGGTCCTAGGACTGACCCCCGTGGAACCCCGTTCGTCACAGGCGCCCACTCTGACACATTGTCACATACCATGACCTGCTGTTGTCTTCCCTACAGGTATTCTCTGATCCATTGCAGTGCCTTCCTTGTTATCCCTGCCTGGTCCTCCAGCTTTGCAATAATCTCTTGTATGGAACCGTGTCAAATACCTCCTTACAGTCCAAGAAAACGCAGTCTACCCACCTCTCTCTCTCTTTTGTCTTACTGCTGTCACCCTGTCATAGACCTCCAGTAGGTTTGTGACACAGGATATCCCATCCCTGAAACCGTGCTGGTAGTCCTTGATAAGCACATTCCTGTCTAGGTGCTCCACCACTCGTCTCCTGATAAACTTCTCCACGACTTAGCATAATATTCATGTTAGTGACACTGATCTGTAGTTTAATGATTCGTGACTGTCTCGTTTTTTTTAAAAATTGGGACTACGTTTGCTGTCTTCCATACCTCAGGTAGTCGCCCAGTTTCGATAAATGTGTTCAAAATTGTTGTTATTGGCACTCATAGTGCCTCTGCTCCCTCTCTCAGGACCTAGGGAGAGATGTTATCCAGCCCCATCGCCTTTGAGTTATCTAGCTCGCTTAGCAACTTCTTCAATTCTTCCTCGGTTGTGTGTATTGTGTCCGCATTTGAAGGTGTACCCAACCTCTCCGTCTTTCTGGAGTCCATTTTGTCTCCTCTGTGAACACTTCTTTGAGTCTCATGTTGAGTTCCTCGCATACTTCACGGTCGTTTCTTGTGATCTCCTCTCCTTCCTTTCTCACCCTGATTATCTGGTCCTTGAGTGTTGTTTTCCTCCTGATGTGGCTGTACAACAGCTTCGGGTCAGATTGGGCTATCGCTGCTATGTCTTTTTCGTATTGTCGTTTGGCCTCCCTTCTTACCTGTGCATATTCATTTCTGGTTCTGCGACTGTTCTCCCTATTCTCCTGGTTCCTTGTCCTTCTATGGTTCTTTCATTCTTTTCCACACTTGGTTTTGGCCTCTCTACACCTACGGGAAAACCAAGGGCTCATCCTGGCTTTCTCGTTATTTCTATTACCCTTGGGTACAAACCTCTCCTCGGCTTCCTTGCATATTGTTTTCACATATTCAATCATCTCATTTACTGATTTCCCTGCTAGTTCTCTGTCCCACTGGACCCTGTGCAGGAATTTCTTCATGCTTGTGTAATCTCCTCTCATGTAGTATGGCTTAATTCGTCCTGCCCTTCCTGCTTCCCTCTCCACTTATAACTGTGTGTGTGTGTGTGTGTGCGCTTAATAATTCGGAAACGGGCGAAATTATTTACAAACATTATCTCTTAGTCCACAGCAGGATTCAAACCTACACACTTCACATCAACGTATGTAGTACTTACACCACTCGGAGTATTCATTCTCAGCATCAAGGTTCAAAGAACCATCATCCAGCATGCAGTAGATATTTAAAAGGAACCGTAGCTGGGCATACGAAAACCAAGATCCAGAAGTCTATCGTTCTGCATACGGTAGCCAAGGTCCAGAGATCTATCGTCCGATATACAGTAGCTAGAGTCCAAAAAAATCCATCATCTGGTATACGATAGCCACGATCCAAAGATCCATCTTCCAGCGTACGGAGGAAGAAAACAACGTGGGTAAAAATTATTGCCTCACTGTGTGAACGTCTGAGGATTTCCTGGTGAATTGTACTTTCATTATTTACGGTAAATGATTTCCTTTGATACCGAATATGATCATCTTTCATGGATCCTCGTTCTGATGTTTCGTAATAACCACAAGACTGGCTTTGATAACCACGAGAAAGGGTTTGATAACCACGAGACTGGGTTTGATAACCATATAACTGGGTTTCATAACCGCGAAATTGGGTTTCATAGCCACAAGACTGGGTTTCATAACCACATGATTTGGTTTGATAACCATATGATTGTTTTTGATAACCACAAGACTGGGTTTGATAACCACATGACTGGATTTGATAAAAACATGACTGGGTTTCATAACATGACTGACCTTGATAACGACATGACTGGGTTTGATAACCAAAAGACTGGGTTTGATAACCTACATGACTGGGTTTGATAACCATAAGACTGGTTTTGATAACCACATGACTGGGTTTGATAACGGCATGATTGGGTTTGATAACCACAAGACTGGGTTTGATAACCATATGACTTCGTGTAATAACCACCTGACTGGGTTTGATAACCACATGACTAGGTTTCGTAGCATGACTGGGTTTGATAACCACATGACTGGGTTTCGTAACATGACTGGGTTTGATAACCACATGCCTGGGTTTAATAACCACATGCCTGGGTTTAATAACCACATGACTGGGTATAATAACTACAAAACTGGGTTTGACATGCGTGTTTTTAATACGGTGATCTTTTTGATGTTAATCACATTGTTAATTCCCTAACGTCTCTGTATCTCTAAACATATAATTTCCCTTATTTTAAATTAGGTTAGGCTAGGTCAGGTAATGTTAGGTTAGGTTAGGTTAGGTTAGGTTAGGTTAGGTTACGTTACGTTAGGTTAGTTTAAGTTAGGTTAGGTTTGGCTAGGTTAGGTAATGTTAGGTTAGGTCAGGTAATGTTAAGTTAGGTTAGATCAGGTATTGTTAGGGTAGGTTAGGTCAGGCAATGTTAGGTTAGGTTAGAATGAACATTAAAATGGTATAAAATACCGACAGATTGTTAGGTAAGACACATATGCAACAGTTAGGTATCTTTATTTCGAAACGTTTCGCCTACACAGTAGGCTTCTTCAGTCGAGTACAGAAAAGTTGATAGAAGCAGAAGATACTTGAAGACGATGTAATCAGTCCATCACCCTTAAAGTTTTGAGGTGGTCAGTCCCTCAGTCTGGAGAAGAGCATTGTTCCGTTGTCTGAAACAATATGAAGTTGAAGTGACAGGATGGAGCCTTTATATAGTGCCAGGAGGTGAGACGGAGGTTGCTTTGGGAGGGCAGGTCCCTCTCAAACCCAGCCGTTCTCACTAGTAGAGGTCGAAGTTGATGGTCTGTACCAAGATACCCTTGTGTTGCAGTGTCTGACAGAATGAACATTAAAATGGTATAAAATACCGACAGATTGTTAGGTAAGACACATATGCAACAGTTAGGTATCTTTACTGTACTCGACTGAAGAAGCCTACTGTGTAGGCGAAAAGTTTCGAAATAAAGATACCTAACTGTTGCATATGTGTCTTACCTAACAACAGGTTAGGTTAGGTTAGGTTAGGTTAGGTTAGGTTAGGTTAGGTTTGGCTAGGTCAGGTAATGTTAGGTTAGGTTAGATCAGGTATTGTTAGGGTAGGTTAGGTCAGGCAGTGTTAGGTTAGGTTAGGTTAGATTAAGTAGGTTAGATTAGGGCAGGTCAAGTTAGGTTAGGTTGTTAAGTTAAGTCAGGTTAGATAAGGTTAGGTTACATTATCTAAAAAAAATAACGCATATTCAATCTTAAATAACCGATGAAGGCCGCGAAATAACTGATGAAGTCCGCGAAATAACTGATGAAGGCCGCGAAATAACTGATGAAGGCCGCGAAATAACTGATGAAGGCCGCGAAATAACTAATGAAGGCCGCGAAATAACTGATGAAGGCCGCGAAATAACTGATGAAGGCCGCGAAATAACTGATGAAGGCCGCGAAATAACTAATGAAGGCCGCGAAATAACTGATGAAGGCCGCGAAATAACTGATGAAGGCCGCGAAATAACTGATGAAGGCCGCGAAATAACTAATGAAGGCCGCGAAATAACTGATGAAGGCCGCGAAATAACTAATGAAGGCCGCGAAATAACTGATGAAGGCCGCGAAATAACTGATGAAGGCCGCGAAATAACTGATGAAGGCCGCGAAATAACTAATGAAGGCCGCGAAATAACTGATGAAGGCCGCGAAATAACTGATGAAGGCCGCGAAATAACTGATGAAGGCTGCGAAATAACTGATGAAGGCTGCGAAATAACTGATGAAGGCCGCGAAATAACTGATGAAGGCCGCGAAATAACTAATGAAGGCCGCGAAATAACTGATGAAGGCCGCGAAATAACTGATGAAGGCTGCGAAATAACTGATGAAGGCTGCGAAATAACTAATGAAGGCCGCGAAATAACTGATGAAGGCCGCGAAATAACTGGAAAACACAGTAGATTGGCGGAATTACTAAAGGTATCGTGTGCCCTGTGCACAGTGTCAAACAGAGTCGACCCAACCTGTGGCCATGGAAAAAGAGAGAGAGGAGAGGAAAAAAAGGAAAAGAGGGAAGTAAAAGTGACAGTTGGAAGAAGAGAGGGAGAAGCAGTAGATGAAAGGAGAAAGAGACAGATTAAGGAGGAGGAAGGAGAAAAGAAAGAAAGAAAATTGCAGAGGAAGGAGGGAGGGAATAAAATGCATTTTGTAGAAATGAAAGACAGGCGAAAGGGTTGCAAAAAAAGAAAAGTAAGGGGCATAGGGAAAGAAAAATTGATGTAAGGATGTAAGAAGGTAATAGGAAAGGAGGATGGGAGCAAATAAAATAAATAAGGAAGAGACTAGGAAGGGATGGAGGAGGAGGAGAAAGGGGGAGAACAATGAAAATAGAATCATTTTAGTGAAATAAATGATTACGTTATTAAAGAAACGTTTGTTACCGTAGAGAAACTTTTACTTTAATAATGGGCCTGATTCCTACATCCTCTCTCCGGAGGGCACATATGAGGCACCAAAGAAGAGGAGTCTAATGACCGCCGGGACACTGCCAGGCCAGGCACACATTGGTAAATTTGGTGAATTCAGACAACAACCTCGATGAAACTCCCCCATGTGCTGGATTAAACATTCGTTTTAAATGTTGTGGTCTTGTGGTCTTAAGCCGGTGAAATCCCCTGATGATCCCTGTGGAAATGTCATGGCGGCTTTATACACATCAGCGTCCTATAGGGTTAAATGTTCTTCGCCTGCTGCAATGTCAGGGAGGTCAATGTTGGTAATGGGAGCCCTGGGTTGATGTTTGTCCATCAGTGATTGTGCTGTAGTGGTATCTTTAGGAGCGAAGGTATCCACACTAGCTATAAGCCTGAGTGTTTAAGTAGTATTTCCCTATTCTACTTTTTTTCCTAGTTTAGGCTCTGCTTTTGAGGCGGGTTTTTGTCGCTCTAAAGGAGAGACGGATGAGGTTGTTACCTTTAGGGAATGCATTTATTGCCCTGATAACATATATTGCTAGGAACTTGTCCCTCTTTGGTAGAATCACGAGGCATGCACTAACAAACAACAATAGGTAGCGCCAGGATCAAGTGATTGCAGAGGCATCGTTGACTTTCTTCAGAAGGTCAGCGAGTTTGATGCTCTCATATATATATATATATATATATATATATATATATATATATATATATATATATATATATATATATATATATATATATATATATATATATATATATATATATATATATATATATATATATATATATATATATATACACACATATATATATATATATATATATATATATATATATATATATATATATATATATATATACATATATATATTCAACAAGTCGGCCGTCTCCCACCGAGGCAGGGTGACCCAAAAAAGAAAGAAAATCCCCAAAAAGAAAATACTTTCATCATTCAACACTTTCACCACACTCGCACATTATCACTGTTTTAGCAGAGGTGCTCAGAATACAACAGTTTAGAAGCATACACATATAAAGATACACAACATATCCCTCCAAACTGCCAATATCCCAAACCCCTCCTTTAAAGTGCAGGCATTGTACTTCCCATTTCCAGGACTCAAGTCCGACTATATGAAAATAACCGGTTTCCCTGAATCCCTTCACTAAATATTACCCTGCTCACACTCCAACAGATCGTCAGGTCCCAAGAACCATTCGTCTCCATTCACTCCTATCTAACACGCTCACGCACGCTTGCTGGAAGTCCAAGCCCCTTGCCCACAAAACCTCCTTTACCCCCTCTCTCCAACCTTTTCGAGGACGACCCCTACCCCGCCTTCCTTCCCCTATAGATTTATATGCTTTCCATGTCATTCTACTTTGATCCATTCTCTCTAAATGACCAAACCACCTCAACAACCCCTCTTCTGCCCTCTGACTAATACTTTTATTAACTCCACACCTTTTCCTAATTTCGACACTCCGAATTTTCTGCATAATATTTACACCACACATTGCCCTTAAACAGGACATCTCCACTGCCTCCAACCGTCTCCTCGCTGCTGCATTTACCACCCAAGCTTCACATCCATATAAGAGTTTTGGTACTACTATATTTTCATACATTCCCTTCTTTGCCTCTATAGATAACGTTTTTTGACTCCACATATACCTCAACGCACCACTCACCTTTTTTCCCTCACCAGTTCTATGATTAACCTCATCCTTCATAAATCCATCCGCCAACACGTCAACTCCCAAGTATCTGAAAACATTCACTTCTTCCATACTCCTCCTCCCCAATTTGATATCCAATTTTTCTTTATCTAAATCATTTGACACCCTCATCACCTTACTCTTTTCTATGTTCACTTTCAACTTTCTACCTTTACACACATTCCCAAACTCATCCACTAACCTTTGCAATTTTTTTTTAGAATCTCCCATAAGCACAGTATCATCAGCAAAAAGTAACTGTGTCAATTCCCATTTTGAATTTGATTCCCCAAAATTTAATCCCACCCCTCTCCCGAACACCCTAGCACTTACTTCCTTTACAACCCCATCTATAAATATATTAAACAACCATGGTGACATTACACATTCCTGTCTAAGACCTACTTTTACCGGGAAGTAGTCTCCCTCTCTTCTATACACCCTAACCTGAGCCTCACTATCCTCATAAAAACTCTTTACAGCATTTAATAACTTACCACCTATTCCATATACTTGCAACATCTGCCACATTGCTCCTCTATCCACTCTATCATATGCCTTTTCTAATTCCATAAATGCAATAAAAACTTCCCTACCTTTATCTAAATACTGTTCACATATATGATTTAATGTAAACACTTGATCTACACATCCCCTACCCACTCTGAAACCTCCTTGCTCATCCGCAATCCTACATTCTGTCTTGCCTTTAATTCTTTCAATTATAACCCTACCGTACACTTTTCCTGGTATACTCAGTAAACTTATTCCTCTATAATTTTTACAGTCTCTTTTGTCCTCTTTCCCTTTATATAAAGGGACTATACATGTTCTCCGCCAATCCCTAGGTACCTTCCCCTCTTTCATACATTTATTAAACAAAAGTACCAACCACTCCAACACTATATCCCTCACTGCTTTTAACATTTCTGTCATGATCCCATCAGTTCCAGCTGCTTTACCCCCTTTCATTTTACGTAATGCCTCACGTACCTCCCCCACACTTACATTCTGCTCTTCTTCACTCCTAAAAGATGGTAGACCTCCCTGACCAGTGCATGAAATTACTGCCTCTGTTTCTACCTTAACATTTAAAAGTTCCTCAAAATATTCTCGCCATCTACCTAATACCTCCCTCTCCCCATCTACTAACTCCCCTACTCTGTTTTTAACTGACAAATCCATACTTTCCCTAGGTTTTCTTAACTTGTTTAACTCACTCCAAATTTTTTTTTTATTTTCATTAAAATTTCTTGACAGTGCCTCTCCTTTTGCACTCTCTCACCACTCTCTTTACCTTTCTTTTACTCTCCATATACTCTGCTCTTCTTATAACACTTCTGCTTTGTAAAAACCTCTCATAAGCTACCTATTTCTCTTTTATCACACCCT
>NC_091293.1:26646600-26651600 GCF_038502225.1 Cherax quadricarinatus | reverse complement strand
AAGGTGACACCAATGCCGTTCGTCTGTGGATCGAGACGTGTCCCTGGCTAGGAATCTGGAACAGCGAACAGGAAGTCCGCTGCATGAGAACCTCTCACTGCTAGGAGGCGGGCGCTAGCCTTCCCCAAGACACTCCGAAGCACTGTTGAGGCTATATTCTTCATTAATGGGTCATCCCAGTGTGACTGTTTGTAGGTATTGGACGGAAGCAGGTTTGGTTATGAACTTCAACATAGTTCCTAATCTGTTAATGAAAAATCACTGCTACAAGTTTACTAGATACCACACATAAAGACAGGAAAGCAAGTACTGCAACCTGTGATGCCTTGCGGACACCAATGCCTCCTAGTCTGACTAGAGGTGTAGCTTTGTCCAACTGCCCGTCTTCTAGAGTAAGGTTGGGTACTTTCGTAAAGATATGGCTCATGATATTGTCGTATTTATGCAGAATAGGGTGTACATCTTAGGAAATATATGAACTTGCGCAGACTCAAGCATTTTGCGAAAAGGTACAATGTATCCTGGGTGTCAAGATTGCCTATTCGTTCTTCCATCCTCCTCAACTCGTCCAGAGGTGCTCCAAGGAAGACGCTGTTTGTGGGAGCAATTATTGATGCACCTGGTAGTAATGGTCTCAATGCGTCGATCACTTGTTGACTGACTGAGATGGATTAATGATGAGTCCCATTTCCTGTTCCCGGGACATCACCTGGGCAAGATCATCCAGAAGAGAAATGGGGCGAGAAGATCCCTTTGTTGGACTCTCTCCCATGAGGGGATTTCATGCTCTCAAAACAAGAGCATTTATCCCTTGCTGTATCCAGCAGAAACAAAAGGGAAGAGACCAGGTAATGTTCTTGAATAGCTGTTAGCACCACGTTTCTTTTCAGGAGATTAAATGCATTTATGAAATCTAATTTTACCGCTGCTTTGTCCTCAGGCAGATTATTGTTGCGTGAACCGCTGCTTCGCTTCCTTGAGGGGAACCCGAAGCCAAGCTGGTTTGGTTGAAGCATCATGGACAGAAACTCAGAAGATTAATTGGTATATATATTTCGATCCCCTCAGCAAGTTTCTCTCAAACATATTTGATACATTCAGAAGATTTAATGAAAAATGTTAGAAACATTAACCTGCAGAATAAGAACATAAGAACATAAGAAAGAAGGAACACTGCAATAGGCCTACTGACCCATGCAGAGCAGGTCTATGTCCACCCCCGGATTAGCCCAATGACCCACCCAGTCTGATCGCCTCCACTCAAGGAAGGAGCACAGCACCAGACCCAGCAGCACAAGCTAGTCAGGTCCAACTCTCACCCACCCACACCCACTCATGTATTTATCAAACTTATTTTTAAAACTACACAACGCTTTAGCCTGAATAACTGTACTCGGGAGTTAGTTCCACTCATCCACAACTTTTTTACCAAACCAGTGCTTTCCTAAATCCTTCCTGAATCTGAATTTTTCCAACTTGAAACCATTGCTGCGAGTCCTGTCTTGCCTGGAAATTTTCAGCATGCTATTTACATCCTCTTTATTTGTTCCTGTTTTCCATTTATACACCTCGATCATATCCCCCCGAATTCTACGTCTTTCGAGAGAGTGCAGATTCAGGGCCTCAGTCTATCCTCATAGGGAAGATTTCTGATACATGCGATCATCTTTCTCATCCTCCTCTGTACTTTTTCCAGAGCATTTATATCCATTCTGTAATACGGTGACCAGAACTGAGCAGCAGAGTCTAAATGAGGCCTAATCAAGGATATATATAGTTGAAGAACAACCTGAGGACTTCTATTATTTATACTTCTAGATATTAAGCCAAGAATTCTGTTAGCTTTATTGCGAACTCTAATGCACTGCTGTCTTGGTTTTAGATAACTGTTAGCCAGAACCCTAAATCCTTTTTGCAATCAGTAGTATTAGATCTGCATTATTTAGTTTATATGCCGCATGGTTATTTTCCTGTCCAATATTTAGAACTTTGCATTTGTCTATATTAAACTGCATCTGCCACTTCTCCGACCATTGCATCAGTCTGTTCAAATCATCCTGGAGTACTCTGGTGTCCTCGTTAGAATGAATTGGACGGCCAATTTTGGTGTCATCAGCAAATTTGCTTATGTCACTATTTATGCCCTCATCTATGTCGTTTATATAAATTGTGAACAACAACGGGCCCAACACTGACACCTGTGGAACACCGTTTGTGACGTGCCCCCATTCTGATTTCTCTCCATTAATGCAAACTCTCTGCAGCCTATTTGTCAGCCATGCCTCTCCTCCTATTCCATGTGCCTTAAGTTTCCTCAGTAGCCTCTGATGTGGAACTCTGTCGAAAGTCTTACTGAAGTCCATATACACAAAATCATATTCATTACCATGATCTACCTCCTCAAACACCTTAGTGAAAAATGTTAGTAAATTCATAAGACAGGAACGCCCCTTTGTAAAACCGTGTTGAGATTCATTAATCAATCTGTGCCTATCAAGATGGCTACGAATTGCTTCGGCAATTATTGATTCCATAAATTTTCCCACTATGGAGGAAAGGCTTAACGGTCTATAGTTCGAAGCCAAGGACCTGTCACCTGCCTTGTAAATAGGTATTACATTTGCCATTTTCCATTTAACAGGCTCTGTGCCAGTTTGTAGTGATATGTTAAAAGATTAGCCAAAGGTATGCTAAGTTC
This sequence comes from Cherax quadricarinatus, assembly GCF_038502225.1. NCBI lineage: Eukaryota > Metazoa > Arthropoda > Malacostraca > Decapoda > Parastacidae > Cherax > Cherax quadricarinatus. The sequence goes on along the minus strand of NC_091293.1, from coordinate 26,648,902 downwards.
CTCTTTACATTCCTTTAACACCCTTGCAAACAGTTCATCAGGACCTGGGGATTTGTTAGGTTTTAGTTTCTCTATTTGTCTGAGGACCATGTCACTAGTTACCGCAATCGTGCGTAGTTTATTATCGTCCTGTTCTACATAATCTATTATTTCAGGAATATCGCTTGTATTTTCCTGGGTGAAAACTGAGAGGAAGTAGGTATTGAGAATTTCACACATATCCTTATCACTGTCAGTGATCTGACCAGAGTTACTCTTAAGTGGGCTTATTGTGTCTCTAATCTTTCTTCTGTATACCTGAAAGAACCCTTTTGGGTTAGTCTTTGAATCCCTTGCGACCTTAGCCTCATAATCCTTTTTGCTTATCTTATTCCTTTCTTTATTTCTCTCTTTAATTGAATATATTGATTTCTTAACTGCCCATCCCCTCTTTTGATACGCCTATATATGCCTCTTTTTTGACCAATGAGATGTTTTAATCTATTGTTCATCCATTTGGGATCATTTTTGTTAGATCTAATTTCCCTACTCGGAACAAAAGTTGTCTGGGCAGCTAGAACTATGCTCTGAAAAACGTCATATAGGCAACCAAGATCACCTACCTGACGCATAATCAGGACATCCCAATTTAGCCAACCCAGGTAATTTTTCAGCCCCATGAAGTCGGCCAAGGGAAAATCTGGGACAGAGATTTGATTGCAGTTATCTGGGTAATTCCATGAGATATTGAAACTAAGTGATTTGTGATCACTTTCCCCAAGCTCATCATTAACCTCAAGATTATTAATTAGTGACTCTTTGTTGGCAAGAACCAAGTCAAGCAGATTGTTTCCTCTAGTTGGTTCTGTCACAACCTGTTCTATAAAGCAATCCTGAACCGTATCATGAAAGTCACTAGACTCAAGATTTCCTGTCATATTGTTCCAGTCAATTTGTCTAAAGTTAAAATCTCCCATTATCATAACATTTTCATATCTAGATGCCTTATGAATTTCGTCCCATAACAGCTTACTGCACTCCCTATCAAGGTTTGGGGGCCTATAGATCACACCCAAAATTAATTTGTCACGATCCTCGAGAAACTGTAGCCAAACAGATTCTGTGTTCGATGTTTCTAATCTTATATCATGTCTAAGACAACAATTTAAAATTTCTCTGACATACATCGCCACTCCACCACCCTTCCTGTTGACCCTATCAGTGGGGAATAGTTTATAACCCTGTATGTTGCATTCAGAAGGCATTTCTCTATCTTTCAGGTTGAACCAGGTCTCTGTTATACCAATAATATCTATATTACCTACACTTGCAAGTAATCTTAGCTCATCTATCTTATTAGACTCCTACTATTTGTATAGTAAACCTTAAGGGAGCTGGTCACTCGTTGCCCTCTGCTGTCTCTCTTTGTTTGTTGATCAATTGATTTGCCATTACTAGCAACTTTATCTTGAATATTTTCTTTTAAACATATCCCTGAGGTATCCCGGTAATTACTGCTGTTTTTAACCCTAATACTGCAGCCTGATTGTTTCCCACAAACACCCATACCTCTATAATCTATCAGTTTAAATTCGTAGACAAGTCATCAATTACCCTCTCAATCGAATTGGCTAATGCACCCACTCCATCCCCAGAGAGATGAACCCCATCCCTTGCATACATATCACGTTTGCCAAAGAATAGGTCCCAGTTATCAATGATTGGGATTGCAAGTTCCTTGAAGTACCTGTCTAGCCAGCAATTTACACCAGTTGCCTTAGACATCCATTCATTGCCCACTCTCTTTCTAGGCAAGATGCTACATATGATAGGATCCTTCCCTTAGACCTGATTACTTCTGTGGCTGACCTGTACCTATCCAGCAGCTCCAGTTTTATGTGGGCTCCTTCTTCACCAAAGTACCAGTTGACGACGTCCTGAATTTCCCAGCAACCAGACTGTTTCCACATCAAAAAGAGTTCCCAATCAAGAAAATCTCAGCTGCCGAATAGGCAGAACTTGCGATCTTGGCTTAAATAGCAACGCTCATCTTGCCATATAGGACAAGTGAAAATTTGTGTATGCAATAATTTCGCCAAAATCATTCTGAACCTAACGAAAAAAATATATTTGATTGTGTTTGTTTAGTACTAAATTATTGTATACGTATTTAAAATATATTTAGTTGGGTTAGGCTAAAATAAATTGTTCTTGTTATAATAAGGTTAGGTAAGTTTTCTAAGATTCTTTTGGTGCAAAATTAAAAATTTTTACATTAACATTAATGAAAAAAATGTATCTTTAAACGTATAAGAGAAAATTT
>NC_091293.1:26514100-26644100 GCF_038502225.1 Cherax quadricarinatus | reverse complement strand
TTGTCTCAACTCTAATGGTTTCCTCCGCAAACACTGTAGTTGCCCTGGTTCAGGATGTCTTCCTGTGGAAAGTGATGATCCAGAGCCACCTCAGGCACCTGAACCCACTCCAACAGATCTCATCTCATCAGACAATCTCTTGGAAGCAATTAAAGCAACAGGTACGAGGACACTCACACATATTCCCAAAGCAGCCCGTCCACACGCAGCTGGGAAACTTACAGACCTCCTGAAAAAAGTAAACGGTGGTTCCACTATCTTAAATGCTCCACCAACCATGAACCACCAACTTGCTACTTTTTGGAAATGTCTGCTAGCTGTGCCGGAAAGAAGGGGAAAGAGGCTAGCCTCAATGATAATTAAATCCTTAAGAGATTTTCCTAGAGTTGATAACCTCATTCGCCTTCCCCGTCAACACAAAAAAGGGAGAGGCAGAACCCCCACTCACTCTACTGACAGTGAAAAAGTCAGAGTCCAGGTGAGCAAGAAAATTGAAGAGGGCAACACACTGGGGGCAATCAGAATTATTACCAGTGAAGATACAGTTGCTCCCAGGGATGCTGACACGGCTGAAACACTTAGAGGAAAGTACCCTGCCAGGGAAACCAGTGGCACCAACAGTTCCAACACCTCTGTCCCCACTATGGAACCTTTGATTGTGGAAAACTCAGACATTTACAAAGCAATAATGTCGTTCCCATCTGGCTCTGCTGGGGGTTACACTGGAATAAGGCCACAGCATTTAAAGGAAATGGTTAATCCAGTTATTGGGAAAATTGCAGAGACACTGCTTTCAGAGATCTCAAGGTTCGTCAACAATTCCTTGGCTGGTCTGATTCCTGATGAAATTAGACCTTTCTTTTTTGGTGCAACACTTTGTGGACTTAAAAAGAAGGATGGAGGAATTCGGCCAATTGCAGTAGGCAACACGTTACGCCGCCTCGTATCCAAAGCTGCTGTCAGAAGTATTCGTGCACAGGCAGCCATGATGCTTCAATCATACCACCTTGGCTTTGGGGTCTCTCAAGGAAGTGAAGCAGCGGTTCATGCAACAAGGGCGTATATCAACAACCTGCCTGAGGACAATGCAGTGGTAAAATTAGATTTCAAGAATGCATTCAATCTCCTGAAAAGAGACGTGGTATTAGCAGCAGTACAAGAACATTTCCCTGGTCTCTTCCCTTTTGTTTCAGCTGGGTATAGCAAGGAATCAATGCTTCTCTTTGGAGAGCATGAAATCACATCATCGGAGGGTGTCCAACAAGAAGATCCTCTTGCACCATTTCTCTTCTGTATAGCAGTTAGGGAAATCACAGTCAGACTGACCAGCGAGCTAAACATCTGGTTCCTAGATGATGGCACACTAGCAGGTACAAAGGAGTCCCTCCTACATGACCTTACACAGGTAATTACACTGGGACAGGAAATGGGTCTCATCCTGAATCCATCCAAATGTGAAATCATCTCAGTCAGTCAACAAGTGATAAATGCAGTGAGATCAAAACTACCAGGAGCAGCAGTCATTGCCCCCCACAAATAGTGTCTTGCTAGGAGCACCTCTGGGAAGCAATGCCACTGACACAATTCTCAGGAAGAAATTGGAAGAGTTAAGGAGAATGGAACAACGAATAGGCAATCTGGACACCCACGATGCCTTGTACCTTCTCACAAAGTGCTTGAGTCTGCACATAAGATGTGCACCTTCATATGATAACCCTATACTGCACGAATATGACAGTATTCTGAGGAAGATTTTTACGAAAGTACTTAACCTTACTTTAGAAGACGGGCAGTGGAACCAAGCTACACTCCCAGTCAGACTAGGAGGCATTGGTGTCCGCAAGTCATCACAGATTGCGTTACCTACTTTTCTGTCCTCGTGTATTGCATTAAGAGAGCTTGTAGCAGCAATTCTCCCTGAACATCTTAGGGACAAGATTGGAGTCCAGGACCAAAAATTCATTGACGGAGCAATGATCTGGGATAATATAACGGGCTCTGAAACCAGACCTGCTCCCCCCAACAACTACAAACAATCGCACTGGGATGGTCCAATAGTGGAAAATATAGCCTCAACAATGCTTCAGAGTGTGTCAGGGAAGGATAGAGCCTGCCTCCTGGCAGTGAGAGCCCCTCATGCAGGGGACTTTCTGTTGGCTGTTCCCAACTCCAGCCTTGGCACACGCCTCGACCCACAGACCATTCGCATCGGTGTTGCCCTTCGACTTGCCGCCCCTATTCTCGCCGAACACAGGTGTATTTGTGGCAGTGAAGCAGCAGACCGATTCGGGTACCATGGTCTTGTGTGCCGTAAATCCGAGGGAAAGATTGCAAGACATGAGGAGGTTAATAACATTATCAAGAGGAGCCTCACAACAGCTGGATGCCCAGCAGTAAGGGAGCCACCCCAACTATGCAGATCTGATGGCAGCCAGAAGCGTCCAGATGGTATCGCCCTTCAAGCCTGGACAGATGGGAAGCAGGTGGTGTGGGACTACACATGTGCATCTACCTTGGCTGATACCTATCTCCAATACACCAGGGAGGAAAGAGGGGCAGCTGCCAGCTTCAGGGAGTCCCAGAAGTCTAGAAAATATGGAGAACTTGCCCATCATTATATGTTTGTTCCCATAGGCTCAGAGACCCTTGGCTCATGGGGATAGAGTGCATCTAAATTCCTTAAGGAGCTGGGAAAAAGACTCATCAGGGTAACTAGGGATCCCAAGGCAGCTAGTTTTCTGTTCCAGCGGCTCAGTGCGGCTGTTCAAAGGGGCAATGCCTGTTGCATTTTGGGCACACGCCCCAGCTCTGAGGAGCTGGATGAGATTTTCGCCTTATAATCGGTGATACACACGTAACAACATGTACCGTATATGCCACCTTTATATCAACAATGTATCTCTTAAATCTTCTGTACCATATTATGTAATAAAATATTCCTATTGGTAAAAAAATATATATTAAAAGGTGGTGTGGTAGGGGAAGTGGAATATTCAAACGGCTTCAGGAAGAAATCCAAACATTCTTCATTGAAGCCTTTTTATCCACTTCTCTGAGGCTATGGGTCCCACAATTTGCACCAGGGGTGGACCCCATCCTATATAATATACATATATATATATATATATATATATATATATATATATATATATATATATATATATATATATATATATATATATATATATATATATATATATATATATATATATATATATATATATATATATATATATATATATATATGTATATATATATATATATATATATATATGTATATATATATATATATATATATATATATATATATATATATATATATATATATATATATATATATATACATATATATAAATATATATATATATATATATATATATATATATATATATATATATATATATATATATATATATATATATATATATATATATATATATATATATGCAATAAAATCACAGTAAAGAGGTGATTTCAGAATATGCAAAACAACCACTGTGAAAGAATAATGAAATTCCTTGCTTTGAAAAACAGTGGGACTGTGAAGCAAAGGCAGATTAAAAACACTCCCTCCAACAAAGTTGGTGGGGTTTACAAGGTCCCATGTACTCAGTGTCTTCTCTCATAAATTGCTCAAACAGGTAAACTTCTGGAAACCAGAATAACCCAAAACAAATACTCAGTCGGGACAAGGGAGGAGTCGATCGCTATCCTTAATTAACCACGTTACTTCCTGTAATCACCCACCAGGGTGGGCTGCTGCCCACATTATTGTACCAATCAGTTCTGTCATAGAAAGAAACAATCAGATCTCCTCTCTTGAAACTTGAGAGGAATACCGTATATAACTCAAATTATGGGTTATACAACCTCGATAGCAATTTAGTAGAGTCTGTTGTACACAATCTTAAACAACAATGCTATACACAGTCACAGGATTGCTCATTATGCCAGGTGGTTTCATGTTTGATTGGTGACAATCGAACTGTGTCTATTACATCATGCTACGTCAGTTGTAAATGGTTATATAATGCGTTTAGCTGTTATTATACCTTACATTGACAGATACACAAGATTACTTGATAACATAGGTAGTGGGGTTTAAAAATATTGGAAGTAGAAATCTGGATCATAGAAATATCTGAATGGTATCGCAGATTCCCAAGCTAGGCATATTAATTGATACTGAGAAAAATATTAGACAACATTTACTTCTGAGCACCTCTGGGAACATTCGAGTGCCCCAGACCAGGACATTTAAACGAATAAAGAGCACCTTCATTTCCCTTATTTTATTAGTTTAAAATGTTACACAGAATAATAGGATTCCATGTAAATAGTATCGAGTGAGTAACGTATTCTCATGTCACTTAACCTGTTCTATGCGGCTAGAAAAAGTTTGGGGCTGGCTATTATATCTTCTAATCTCATTATAATTGATATCTCAAATCCCTCCTACCCCATATGGGGGGAAGGGGGATGGTGGTGGTGCGGGGTGGCAACAACTGTTGGCCCACATTCTGAGAAAGGCGGGGGGCAGGTGACAGACCTGCACTGCGCTACTCTGAAAAAATTTCCCCTCACTCCTTCAGTTCCTACCTTGCAACATTGCATAGCTCCTGATAACACACTGAGAAGTGTGAAAGTACTTGAGCTAAAGATTTCCACCCCACGTAGTTTGTCTTGCATAGTTAAGATCGCCTGTCTGCGATTGTTTGTAATACATACATACATACATACATACATACATACATATATATATATATATATATATATATATATATATATATATATATATATATATATATATATAGAAATTCATCAACTTATTGTATCTCGACATCCTGTAAGTGAAAAAGAGAATAAGAGGGCAATATATATATATATATATATATATATATATATATATATATATATATATATATATATATATATATATATATATATATATATATATATATATATATATATATATCAGGAGCTATACAGTGCTGCAAGGCAACAAGTGAGGGATTGAGGGGAAGTTTTTTCTCAGGGTAGCGCAACGTAGGTTGACACGATCCGCAGTCTTTCTGAAAGCGCCACTGAAAACCCGGAGGCCGTCTACTGCCCCATGTGGGGGGAGATGGGAAGAGTCGTAGGGTTGGCACACAGACTGTTACCTCACATTCAGAGAGACTGCGGCTGGTGTCAACCTGCGCTGCAATAAAAACCCCTTCAATCCTTCAGTTGCTGCCTTTCAACATAGTATAGCTCCTGATGAAGCGCTGAGAAGTGTGAAAACACTTGAGCTAAAAATTTCCATACCCCGTGGCTTGTCTTGCATTGTTAACATTGCCTATCTGCAATTGTTTGCATTATGAATTCTACTCACCAACTCTTCTCCCAATTCTCCCACTTGTTTACTTCCTTGACTTTTACTGTTACGTCCTCAAAGCCCATAAAGCTGCACTCAAATTAGTATTTCTAAGTGCCTAAGTGAACAGGTTCTACCAAAATCCCTACTGCAGAACAAGTTGGTCAGGCTAGCGACTACACCATTCGATCAACTACACAGATTAATGCTTACTAAAAATATTGACGTAGTAAGACATGAAAGGAAGATGCTTTTCTTAGAAATGAGGAGAACCAAGACGGTATTCTTTAAAAAGATTCCCTACTCTGACATGACTACTTGCTCGATTATATTTATAGGGAGCTTAGGAGAGTTAGAACACCAAACGCAATCACACAAGGAAGTATGAGTTTTGAGACTCTCTGATCGAGGGTTCTAACCCCGCCCGTGGTATGGTTAGGAAGTTAAATATTCTCATAGCACAAAGTGGTTGGACCACATATGTGAATCCGGAGATTTTTATGAACCTGCCTAGCAAAGAATTAAGTAGTGACCAGGCAGCACTAGGGTTTGGATTAAGCTTCGCTCCCACAACTAATCATGTTAATTATGAAAACTTAGAAAGTCGTTTTGCATCTTCAAAAAACATGGGCCTGACACCTGACATATTTGCTCAGCTGGTGCTACCCAGTTGCCCATTAAGATTCAAAAAAGCTTATAAAGAGCTCAGTAATGATCAGACTCTGCACCTCTCGAGAGGTGGTAAATCCAAGGTAGTTGTCATTTTGAATAAAAAGGAATATTTAGGTAAAATGAACCATTTATTGAGTGATAATGAAACGTATGAACCGCTCACTAAGAACCCCACCGACCAAGTCAACAGTCAGTTCAATAAACACCTTAAAACATTATTGAAAGGGAATGATGAACAAATTAAACATCTGTCGGCTAGGTCGGTAACTCTATGATATCTTTATGGGGTAATCAAGACTCATAAAATAGGATACCCGGTCAGCCCAATCATAAATTCAATAGGTTCGGCAGAATATTATCTAAATGGTTGGTCAAACTTCTAACTCTTATGGTTAGCTGGATCTTGGATGCACGTATTTAAAACAATGTTGACCTTACTTAAATGCTCCAGAAATTAAATGTTCCCCATGACTTTATCCTAGTGAGCTTTCATGTCACAGCTCTGTTCACCAGAGTCCCTGTCTATGACTTGCTTACGTTCCTTGACCTCTTCAAGGGGGGTTCATTGGCGCGGTGAAGAGGCTCTTAGTCTGAGGAATTAGACCTTTTGGTCTCCTTCCTCAGACCGAACCTAATTACCCCCCAATCCCGCCCTTCCCTATCCCACCCTCCCCATGCCCACCCTTTTTCCCCCTTTTCTTCCCTCTCCCCACCCTCCCTTTGTTTCCCATCCCATTTGTGGTCTCTGGGGTCCTCCCCTCGGCCATTACGGTTTCTAGGTAGGGAGAAGTGTGCCCGGGTTCGGGTTCATCGCACTCCGTGGGGTCCCTCGGGGGTGGTGTGGTATGCCGTGAAATCTGAATTGTCTGAAAGTGCCCTGCTCCTTCCCTGGATTTACAAGAAGTGAGCAGGGTGCCCTTCGGGATAATGGGTGTATCTCCGGAAGCTGCCTGTCGGTTCTGGGAGGTGGCAGCCGAAGGAGGCATGCTTTGTGGTGGGTTTCCGACCGATCTTTGTTTTGTCCACCGAGGCGGCTCGGTAGATGTGAGTGCTCGTTTACTGGTGTAAAGGGCACAGTATGACATGGGTTCCATGCTGCATATTCGCTGCCCGTGGGTTTGAGGCTCTCTCGGATGAGGGGGTCAACTTCCGGCCCTTCCGTGCCTCCTAGTGACTGTCCCTCCACCGTCCCTCTTTTTATTTTTCTTTCCTTTCTTTTTTCTAAAAATAACAAGAAAGGATATATCACAGAAAAATCACTTTTATTATGGAGTCTTCACCTAATGAAACCCTTTCTCCTCCCAGACCCCTTTCTGATCCCTCACCCTGTTTTGACCCGGCTCTTCATTATTGATCCATTCTCTCGACTCTTCTCATACCCTTGTACCTTCTGCTGGTGACGCTTCGTCACCTGCTTCAGGTCCTGCGGCGTCACCTGACGGTTTTCGGATCGCCCGCCCCCCCTCGGATCAGACTGCCCATGGTACTACTCCTAAGGGTCCAAGACATTCTATTGATGACAGTTCGTCGATGATCGCTTAAAAATGACCTACACAACACTCACTACCTTTGCATAACGGGCTAACAAGTGTGCAATAGACAAAATTCTTTTTTTTACAAATGACATCTCAAACGGATATCTGATCACGGAACTGGTAAAACTCTTTTAAGGCACGTTGGCCAAAATATATCTTTCCATGCTCTTCAAAGTGGTGTGTGTGTCGTAACTGTACAGAGTTCAGTGTAAGCACTTGCTCTCTCGCGCATCCCTTCTATTGATAACATACTGGTCACCGTCCATAAGCACGCTACTCTTAGTTCTTGCAATAGTACTGTGGTCTTACCGCGTACCATTGTACAGTGATTTTTTTGTCTTGCAGCAATGATATTTTGGAACAATTAATCCCTCAAAACCTCTCTATTCTTAAGGTAGATACATTCATCGTGCCCACTCGTGGGCAGAGGCGCTTTCCTAGTAACATCGCTCGTTTAACCTTCGACTGCTATGAACTTCCTTCTTCTGTATTGCGGGCCATCGTTTAGAGGTCCGTCAAGTAGTTCCCACTCCCCAACAGTGTCGTAACTGCTAGCGTTTTGGGCACCCCGCTAAACACTGCAGCAGATCGTTTCAATATGTCTTGTAGTCTTCCCCCCTCTTGTCTCATTTGCAAGGAACCTCATCCTTCCTTTTCCTGCCGTTGCCAGGTCTATCATAATGAACGAGAGATCCGTTACCTTAAAGAGCACGAGGGCCTTACTTACACTATGGCAATCTCTCAGTTCTGCCTCCAAGGAAAACTTCCTTGTGTCCCGTATGCTTGAGTAGCCCATAGACCTCCAACCTTGACAGTCCTCCCGCCACCCAATCCCTCTGCATCCGTCGCTCCCAGGGTCACCCCAGTTTCTAATGCTTTTGCAGTTTTATCCTCCGACACTGTGAGGGAAAAGTTCAATAGATAGGAGTAGAGAGGGAATATATATATATATATATATATATATATATATATATATATATATATATATATATATATATCTATATATATATATATATATATATATATATATATATATATATATATATATATATATATATATATATATATATATATATATATATATATATATATATATATATATATATATATATATATATATATATATATATTAACAATAGTTTCATTGCCGGCTACTCGTTAAGGTAGGGTCAGTCTAGCTCCCGATATTCCCGCCTTTTCTCCCCCAACCCCTAAATTGATAGTTTGTCTGCCGGCTACTAGTTAAGGTAGGGTAAGTCAAGCTCCCGTTTTTCCCACCTTTTCTCCCCCTCCCTGAAAGTGATAGTTTGACTGCCGGCTGCTTGTTAATGTAGGGTCAGTCTAGCTCCAGCTATCCCTTCCCCTCCCTTTCCCCCCCCGAAAGGTGACGTGTGGGGCTCTGGTTAAACAGTAAATCACTAGACTCACAGCTCCCAACTCTACTGTAAGTACATGCCTGCCTAAGCTTTATCATATCAACATCCTTAAGAAATATTACCGAAGAAATTCGGTTAACTGCCTTAACAACTTTGACTTAGTTTTTCCACACGAACTTGATAAGACAACTGAAGAATGTAAAGTGTGCGTAATTGACACCTCTAACTTAGACTATGATGAAGAACTACATGACTTGGTGACTCTTGACCACACGGACGCAACCACGATTAATATTAATGAATCTTTGGATGACCATAAGAGACATGAACTACTTCAATGTGTGAGTAACTTTTCAGACGTCTTTACTGATATTTCAGGTGTTACCTCCACGGTAGTCCATAAGATTGACTTAGTGACGGACAATCCTATCAAACGAAAATTATACCCAGTTCCGGTTCACCTTAGGGATGCATTTGACCGAGAGGTAGACAAATTATTAAAACTAAAGATCATTGAACCTTCAGTATCCTCATATTGTTCACCAGTAGTCATGGTTAAGAAGGAGGATAATTCATATAGACTTGCTATTGACTTCAGTGGCCTTAATGCTATAACTCGGTGGGATGCTGAGCCTATGCCCTTAATAGATAGCGATCTACACAAATTTTATGACGCTTCCTTCTTTTCAGAGATTGATATTGCACAGGCATATCATCAAGTAATGTTAGATCCTTCTTCTAAGCAGTACACCGCTTTTCCTACACAAAAAAGGACTGATGCAGTATAGAATTATGCCCTTCGGTTTGGTAACTGCCTGTGCTACCTACGTGAGACTGATGAGAAAGGTCTTGGGTAATATGCCAAATGTTTCAGTTTATTTTGATAACATTTACGTAATGACATCCACGTGGGGCGAACATATCCAAACATTAACATCAGTTTTGCGTAGGTTACGCTCACATGGCCTCACTGCCAAGCCGAAGAAATGCTTCCTTGGGTATAACAAGATTAGATATCTTGGACTGATACTTTCTAATAACTCTCTGCAGCCTCTCCCCAGTAAGATCAAAGCTTTATTAGAATTTAAATTCCCCAAAACCAAGAAACTCATGCGTAGCTTTCTTGGTTCTGTAAATTTTTATGCACGGTTTATTCCGAATCTTGCTGATCTTACAGGCATCTTATCGGACTTCCTTAAAAATTCTGTGAAGGAACCTCTTGAACTTTCCGACGTAGCTCGGGAAAAGTTTAATGAGATTAAAAGTATCTTTTCGAAAGACCCTATACTTAAGATTCCAGATATTAATAAAACATTTTGTTTGAGAACTGATGCCTCCAATACTGGCTTAGGTGCGGTGCTACTACAATACCATGATGGTACTCCCTTCCCTGTATGCTTCCTAAGCCGGAAACTCCTTCCCGCAGAAACAAGATACTCCACAATAGAAAAGGAATGTATAGCCCTTGTGTGGGGTATCTCCAAACTTAAATTTTATTTGCTGGGAAAAGAATTCATTTTAGAAACGGACCACAAACCTTTGATATACCTAGAAACTTTTAAGGGAACCAACAGTCGCCTCTTGAGGTGGACATTGGCACTCCAGGCTTTTAAGTTCCATATTGTGTATATCAATGGTTCATCCAATTATTTCTCTGACTGGTTAAGTCGTGACAGTCAGTAGAAGATTTGTTGCCTTACGCGACTTCCACATGTTAGAACTTTTTCCTCGCCTATTCTTCTTATACTCCTTGACTATAAGTCTTGGTATGGGGGAGTGTGAGGGAAAAGTTCAATAGATAGGAGTAGAGAGGGAATATATATATATATATTAACAATAGTTTCATTGCCGGCTACTCGTTAAGGTAGGGTCAGTCTAGCTCCCGATATTCCCTCCTTTTCTCCCCCAACTCCTAAATTGATAGTTTGTCTGCCGGCTACTAGTTAAGGTAGGGTAAGTCAAGCTCCCGTTTTTCCCGCCTTTTCTTCCCCTCCCTGAAAGTGATAGTTTGACTGCCGGCTGCTTGTTAAGGTAGGGTCAGTCTAGCTCCCGCTATCCCTTCCCCTCCCTCTTCCCCCCCCCCGAAAGGTGACGTGTGGGGCTCTGGTTAAACAGTAAATCACTAGACTCACAGCTCCCAACTCTACTGTAAGTACATGCCTGCCTTGTATTCTAGTGGATTTATTGGTTGAAAGCTTCACTTTTGATCAATAATAAACTTAGTCTTTTCAGCCTTGCTCTATGTTGACTGTTGTAATAATCACCACATCTTTTAAGTATCAGACTTACCATGGAGAGTGATTATTTAAGCAGAGGGTAACCTGTCTATCTTTCCAGCTTAGATGTCAGAGAGGGTCACCTGGCAATCAACGAGTAGAACAGGAGAAGGACTAACGTCCAGAGACTTCTCCATTTTGTATTGAAGTACCTGTGCACCTGTATGAAATTGCAGGACATAACCCCACATCATTGCAGCGGTAAAGAACCTGCTTTCCTGTCATCGGGATATTATACTCACGGCAATAATCTGTGAAGATCTAGCCAGTGATGGTCACCAACACCTGCGACCCCCCCCCATCATCAGCAACGGCTACGATTTCAACAACAGTGTCACCAACACCAGACACCCACGTTTTATATACATTTAAATTAGCGTTGAATTCAGTTATCATTTATATTTTTCATTTTTCATTTTCTTTAATGTAGGATTAATATTTCATATTTAAGTGTTTTACATTTTATATTTTCTACATAATAAAGTGTTTATGTTTGTCTGTTATTATTTCTTTTTCTATTCACTAATTTTCCTGAGGAGGAGCCAGCCTGAGTAATACTGACTCAAGTTGTTACAGGGCTGAGTAAGCCTTCACAGACACTCCAACCTTCGCACAACATTCTACTTCTACTTCTTCATCTCGCTTGCTCACTTCTCAGTCTACTAGACCTCGCAGACCTGTTCAACCCCCCTCCGTCTTCCATAGTTGCCCTCCAACCTTCTTCCTCTCCTGTTACACTGCAGGACTCTTCTCCCCCAGCCAACGCATCTCTCCATCTTGTCCGTATCTCCCGATGGCTTCACCTCCGTCCCTCATATCTTGCGTCTAAACCTACCAAAGAGCAATTTCCCTTAAATTTTTCCTCTGATGGGCTGGAACTACTCTTTTTCTCTTAGCTATAAATGACCTACCTACCTTCCATTCTTCCTTCGCATATTTAGTCGTCACTGTATGTTGATGACTTCACTATAGCTTACTCGGGCGCTGACTGTCGAATAATAGCAGCCTTTTTTCAGGTTGTGATAGACCAAGTCTCCCATTGGACCACTTCTCACGGCTTTAAATTTTCTAGTACGAAAACCCGGTTCATTACCTTCACTAGACGTCCTCTAATTCTGGATACTCTCTTGTACTTACACGGTTCACATATTCCGGCATGTGATACGGTCAAGTTTCTGGGTCTGCTCTTTGATCGCCGGCTGACGTGGAGACCACACATTTCTTCTTTAAAGACAATTTACCATGGTTGGCTAAATCTCCTTAAAGTTCTCGTGCATCATTCATGGGGAGCAGATCGTCGCACTCTCCTCCATTTGCATTCCACCTTAGTCTTGTCCAAGCTGGATTATGGTGACCAAATCTATTCTGCAGCCTCTCCCGCAACTCTGTCTAAGTTAGATCCCATTTATCACCAAGGTCTCCGTCTGTGCCTTGGTGCCTTTCGTTCATCCCTTGTTGAAGGCCTCTATGCAGTAGCGAATATTCCATCCTTGTCCGATAACCGTGATCCTCATTGCCTTCGCTATTATGTTCGATCTCATGACCTCTACAATCCTTCCGTATATAGGATGGTCACTGATGTTAGTAGACGATCTTTGTTCGTCGCTCCTGTTTACTCCTCCCCTATTCTCTCCGCCTCCATTTGCTCTTGTCTTCTCTTCAGTTACCACCTTTCTATGTTCATGTAGCATCTCACTTTCCCCTGCCCCCATGGGAATTTCCAGCTGTTCGTGTCTGTTCTTTCCAACTGCCATGTGCGAAAGCCCATCTACTTACAGTGGCTTCCCGCTCTCTTTTTATTCACCACTTCTGCTCTCATTCTCATGCCATCGCAGCGTACACCGATGGGTCTAAGTCTTCTGACTGCATCGGATTCGCAGCAGTGTTTCTGGACAGTGTCGTGAGAGGACATATATTATCCTCGGTTAGCATTTTTATGGCTGAATTGTATGTCATTCTGTTAGCACTTATCCGTACAGCATCTATGCCTGTATCACCATTTGTGGTTGTTTCAGACTCCCTTAGTGCGTTACAGGCTATAAAAAATTTGAAACACCTCACGCCCTAGTTCTTCGTATCAAACTTTGGCTATGCTGTATCTCTAGCAAACACAAAGATGTTGTGTTTTTGCTGGGTCCCTGATCATGTTGACGTACAGGGCAATGAACAGGCAGACACCGCTGCGCAGTCAGCAGTACATAACCTTCCAGTTTCATATAGAGATGTTCCATTCACAGACTATTTCGCTGAAATTGCTACCCACCTTCGCATCCGTTGGCAGCAGCGTCGGTCTGATCTGCTCCATAACAAACTTCATTCTGTTAAACCGAGTATTGGTTACTGGCCATCTTCTTGTCCTCAATGTCGAGGTTGGGAGACTACTCTTTCCCGTCTTTGCATCAGCCACACTCCTCTTACTCACGGGTATCTCATGGAGAGGCACCCTGTTCCTCTCTGTGAGAATTGTCAAGTTCCAGTATCTGTTAGCCATATCCTGTTGGACTGTGCACTCTATCAACAAGAATGCAGAATTTACCTCCAACGTCGTCTCCACTCCACTGTCCTTTCTTTACCTTCCCTTCTTGCTTATGGACCTTGCTTTAATCCAAACTTTCTCACTGACTTTTTGACAGCGACCGATTTACTACACAAACTCTGACGATGATGCCTCTTGCACTCTCCTCTGGCCTTTCTACCTTACTCTGTAAGCTACCCTCTACCCCTGCACTATCCACTGCCCCGCTCTACTCCATACCCTAATAATCATTCCTCTCCCTCTTGCCACCCATTTCCCCTGCATCCTTCTCTGCCCTGCTGTGCTGTATAACCCTTGTGGTTTAGCGCTTCCTTTTTATTTTAATAATACTTACGTACCTTGAAGAGGAACTAGAAAACTTCTCCCTGCCCTACCCCATGAACATAATTGGACTGATCAAACTCTGTGTTGCTGATTGCAAGTTTGTGTTTGAAGGGAAATACTATGCTCAAAAACAAGGCATGGCAATAGGAAATCCCCTCAGCCCCTTACTCAGCAACGTTTATATGGAATTTTATGAGACTAGACTTCTTAAAGACATTCTGCCAGATAAAGCTAGGTGGTTCAGATACGTAGATGATGTTCTTTGCCTATGTCCAAGGGACCACAGCATTGATGAGTTCCTACCTAGACTCGATGGTCTAGTAACTTCCATTAAGTTCACAACAGAACATGAAATAAATAGCACTTTGCTGTTCCTAGATGGTTTTAATCTATCGTGTTGACAGAAAATTCAAATATACAGGCTGTAGGAAGTCCACCAGTGTGTCGTCATACATTCAGTACCATTCCATTCTTGAATCTAGGGTACAAAGAAGTGTGTTCTTCACAATGTTCTTGACACCCTTCCGCATGTGCAGTTCGGAGTATTTAGAGAACAAATTCAGCAAAATATTCAACATACCCACAAAACTGAGATACCCTAGAGATTTTGTCGAAAAGGCACTAATGTCAGCAAGGAAGACTTTCCACAGAACTGAACCTAAGGAAGTATTGCCATTAAAAATGTACTAGTCTCACCAAATAATGAGAACCTGGTCTGCCTATATGAGGCATTAAAAAAGATCAATGTAAACCTTGCTTTCAAAAACACTGACTGTGAAACAAAGGTTGATTAAATACACACCCTGTATTGGTGAAACAGCTAAACCTCTGGAAACCAAAATAGCCCAACATAAATAATCAATCAGGACAGGGCAGGAGTCGAACGTTATCTTCAACCACGTCAGTTCCTGTAATCACCCACTGGGGTGGGCTGATGACCAGGTTATTGTACCCAACAGTTAAGTTATAGAAAGAAACATAATAGAATCTTCCCTCTTGAAACACGACAAGAACACCGTATATAACTCAAATTGTGGGTTATACAAGCTCGATAGCTATATAAAACAAAATCATAGGATTACTCATTATGCCAGGTGGTTTGGTGCAAGTGTCTAGGCACCAAACTCGTGCTACATTTGAAGGGATTGGTGGCATACAGTATAACATGTTTAGCTGTTGCTGTACCATAAATGGACAGGTACACAAGATTAGGTGGTAGCATAGATAGTGGGGTTAAAGGATATCCGAGGAGAAATTTTGGATCATAGTAATATTATCGGAAAGGCATAGAGATTCCCAGATAAGGCATATTAGTTGATACTGAGAAGACCGGTAGACAATATTTTAGAAATATATGAAGAGATACTTCTGAGTACCCCTGGGGATATGCCAAAAGCCCTATTATACAAAACTGTAAATGGTACACACAATCACAAGATTGCTCATTATGCCTGATGGTTTCATGACCCATTCGTGACACTCGACCAGTGTCTACGCACCTAACTCATGCTACGTCTGTATTGAAAGGTGGCATATAATATAACCCGTTTAGATATTACTGTGCCATATGTGGACAGGTACACAAGATTAAGAGATAGCATGGATAGTGGGGTTAAATGATATACGAAGAAGATATCTGTTATATAAATATTATCGAAAATGTATTGAAGATACCCAAATTAGGCATATTAATCAATACTGAGAAAACTGGCAGCCAGTATTTAGTAATATATGACGCGATACTCCTGAGTACCCCTGGGAACATTCTAGAACCCCAGACAATGACATTTAAATGAAGAAAAGTACATTCATATATTTTCTTTCATCAATTAGGGGTTACACAGAATAATCGCAATCCATGTGTATATTATCCATTGTGAAACATAATTTCTCAAGTCACAGGACCTGTTCTAGGCGACTAGATGAAGCTTGGGGATTACTATTGTATCTTCTAATTTCCTATTCCTTGACTGCTGAACACCCGGAGGCCGTCTACTGCCCTATGTGTAGAACGGGGGGAGGATGGAAAGAGTCGTAGGGTTGGCACACAGACTGTTGCCTCACATTCAGAGAGATTGCTGCTGGTGTCAACCTATACTGCGCTACACTGAGGAAAAACTTCCCCTCAATCCTTCAGTTGCTGCCTTGTAACACTGAATAGCTCCTGATGATGCACTGAGAAGCGTGAAAGCACTAGAGTTGAAGATTTCCATCGCCCGTGGCTTGTCTTGCATTAAGATTACCTGTCTGCAATTGTTTGTGTGTGTGTGTGTGTGTGTGTGTGAGTGTGTGTGTGTGTGTGTGTGTGTGTGTGTGTGTGTGTGTGTGTGTGTATATATATATATATATATATATATATATATATATATATATATATACATATATACATATATAATATATATATATATATATATATATAGTAGGTAGTAGGTTGGTAGACAGCAACCACCCAGGGAAGTACTACCGTCCTGCCAGATGACTGTGAAACAAAAACCTGTAAATGTTTTGCATGATGGTAGGATTGCTGGTTTCTTTTTCTGTCTCATAAACAGGCTAGATAACAGGGATATCTTGCTACTCCTACTTACACTTTGGTCACACTTCACAGACACTCACATGCATATATATATATACATACATCTAGGTTTTTCTCCTTTTTCTAAATAGCTCTTGTTCTTTTTTATTTCTTCTATTGTCCATGGGGAAGTGGAAAAGAATCTTTCCTCCGTAAGCCATGCGTGTCGTATGAGGCGACTAAAATGCCGGGAGCAATGGGCTAGTAACCCCTTCTCCTGTATACATTTACTAAAAAAAGAGAAGAAGAAAAACTTTATAAAACTGGGATGCTTAAATGTGCGTGGATGTAGTGCGGATGACAAGAAACAGATGATTGCTGATGTTATGAATGAAAAGAAGTTGGATGTCCTGGCTCTAAGCGAAACAAAGCTGAAGGGGGTAGGAGAGTTTCAGTGGGGGGAAATAAATGGGATTAAATCTGGAGTATCTGAGAGAGTTAGAGCAAAGGAAGGGGTAGCAGTAATGTTAAATGATCAGTTATGGAAGGAGAAAAGAGAATATGAATGTGTAAATTCAAGAATTATGTGGATTAAAGTAAAGGTTGGATGCGAGAAGTGGGTCATAATAAGCGTGTATGCACCTGGAGAAGAGAGGAATGCAGAGGAGAGAGAGAGATTTTGGGAGATGTTAAGTGAATGTATAGGAGCCTTTGAACCAAGTGAGAGAGTAATTGTGGTAGGGGACCTGAATGCTAAAGTAGGAGAAACTTTTAGAGAGGGTGTGGTAGGTAAGTTTGGGGTGCCAGGTGTAAATGATAATGGGAGCCCTTTGATTGAACTTTGTATAGAAAGGGGTTTAGTTATAGGTAATACATATTTTAAGAAAAAGAGGATAAATAAGCATACACGATATGATGTAGGGCGAAATGACAGTAGTTTGTTGGATTATGTATTGGTAGATAAAAGACTGTTGAGTAGACTTCAGGATGTACATGTTTATAGAGGGGCCACAGATATATCAGATCACTTTCTAGTTGTAGCTACACTGAGAGTAAAAGGTAGATGGGATACAAGGAGAATAGAAGCATCAGGGAAGAGAGAGGTGAAGGTTTATAAACTAAAAGAGGAGGCAGTTAGGGTAAGATATAAACAGCTATTGGAGGATAGATGGGCTAATGAGAGCATAGGCAATGGGGTCGAAGAGGTATGGGGTAGGTTTAAAAATGTAGTGTTAGAGTGTTCAGCAGAAGTTTGTGGTTACAGGAAAGTGGGTGCAGGAGGGAAGAGGAGCGATTGGTGGAATGATGATGTAAAGAGAGTAGTAAGGGAGAAAAAGTTAGCATATGAGAAGTTTTTACAAAGTAGAAGTGATGCAAGGAGGGAAGAGTATATGGAGAAAAAGAGACAGGTTAAGAGAGTGGTGAAGCAATGTAAAAAGAGAGCAAATGAGAGAGTGGGTGAGATGTTATCAACAAATTTTGTTGAAAATAAGAAAAAGTTTTGGAGTGAGATTAACAAGTTAAGAAAGCCTAGAGAACAAATGGATTTGTCAGTTAAAAATAGGAGAGGAGAGTTATTTAATGGAGAGTTCGAGGTATTGGGAAGATGGAGGGAATATTTTGAGGAATTGTTAAATGTTGATGAAGATAGGGAAGCTGTGATTTTGTGTATAGGGCAAGGAGGAATAACATCTTGTAGGAGTGAGGAAGAGCCAGTTGTGAGTGTGGGGGAAGTTCGTGAGGCAGTAGGTAAAATGAAAGGGGGTAAGGCAGCCGGGATTGATGGGATAAAGATAGAAATGTTAAAAGCAGGTGGGGATATAGTTTTGGAGTGGTTGGTGCAATTATTTAATAAATGTATGGAAGAGGGTAAGGTACCTAGGGATTGGCAGAGAGCATGCATAGTTCCTTTGTATAATGGCAAAGGGGATAAAAGAGAGTGCAAAAATTATAGGGGGATAAGTCTGTTGAGTGTACCTGGTAAAGTGTATGGTAGAGTTATAATTGAAAGAATTAAGAGTAAGACGGAGAATAGGATAGCAGATGAACAAGGAGGCTTTAGGAAAGGTAGGGGGTGTGTGGACCAGGTGTTTACAGCGAAACATATAAGTGAACAGTATTTAGATAAGGCTAAAGAGGTCTTTGTGGCATTTATGGATTTGGAAAAGGCGTATGACAGGGTGGATAGGGCGGCAATGTGGCAGATGTTGCAAGTGTATGGTGTAGGAGGTAGGTTACTGAAAACAGTGAAGAGTTTTTACGAGGATAGTGAGGCTCAAGTTAGAGTATGTAGGAAAGAGGGAAATTTTTTCCCAGTAAAAGTAGGCCTTAGACAAGGATGTGTGATGTCACCGTGGTTGTTTGATATATTTATAGATGGGGTTGTAAGAGAAGTAAATGCGAGGGTCTTGGCAAGAGGCGTGGAGTTAAAAGATAAAGAATCACACACAAAGTGGGAGTTGTCACAGCTGCTCTTTGCTGATGACACTGTGCTCTTGGGAGATTCTGAAGAGAAGCTGCAGAGATTGGTGGATGAATTTGGTAGGGTGTGCAAAAGAAGAAAATTAAAGGTGAATACAGGAAAGAGTAAGGTTATGAGGATAACAAAAAGATTAGGTGATGAAAGATTGAATATCAGATTGGAGGGAGAGAGTATGGAGGAGGTGAACGTATTCAGATATTTGGGAGTGGACGTGTCAGCGGATGGGTCTATGAAAGATGAGGTGAATCATAGAATTGATGAGGGAAAAAGAGTGAGTGGTGCACTTAGGAGTCTGTGGAGACAAAGAACTTTGTCCTTGGAGGCAAAGAGGGGAATGTATGAGAGTATAGTTTTACCAACGCTCTTATATGGGTGTGAAGCGTGGGTGATGAATGTTGCAGCGAGGAGAAGGCTGGAGGCAGTGGAGATGTCATGTCTGAGGGCAATGTGTGGTGTGAATATAATGCAGAGAATTCGTAGTTTGGAAGTTAGGAGGAGGTGCGGGATTACCAAAACTGTTGTCCAGAGGGCTGAGGAAGGGTTGTTGAGGTGGTTCGGACATGTAGAGAGAATGGAGCGAAACAGAATGACTTCAAGAGTGTATCAGTCTGTAGTGGAAGGAAGGCGGGGTAGGGGTCGGCCGAGGAAGGGTTGGAGGGAGGGGGTAAAGGAGGTTTTGTGTGCGAGGGGCTTGGACTTCCAGCAGGCATGCGTGAGCGTGTTTGATAGGAGTGAATGGAGACAAATGGTTTTTAATACTTGACGTGCTGTTGGAGTGTGAGCAAAGTAACATTTATGAAGGGATTCAGGGAAACCGGCAGGCCGGACTTGAGTCCTGGAGATGGGAAGTACAGTGCCTGCACTCTGAAGGAGGGGTGTTAATGTTGCAGTTTAAAAACTGTAGTGTAAAGCACCCTTCTGGCAAGACAGTGATGGAGTGAATGATGGTGAAAGTTTTTCTTTTTCGGGCCACCCTGCCTTGGTGGGAATCGGCCAGTGTGATAATAAAAATAATAAATAACATACATATATATATACATATATATATATATATATATATATTTACATATGCATATATATATATATATATATACATATATATATATATATATATATATATATATATATATATATATATATATATATATATATATATATATATATATATGTGTGTGTGTGTGTGTGTATGTGTGCAAAACAACCACTGTGAAAGAATAGAGAAATTCCTAGCGTTTTCGTGACTACTCACATTATCAAGGAACAATGAAAGTAATGCCTCAAAGGAAGGCATATAAAGGGTCTAGCCCACACCTCACTATCACATCCCACAACAAAGCAACACCTGACGCGCGACTCATAAGAAAGGGAACACTGTAGCAGGCCCGCTGGCCCAACTAGACAGGTCCTTCACACAATCCACCATCAAAATATTCTACCCAAGAATTAAGAATTTTAAAATTTATTATTTGTCCAATGTATTATTAAATTCTTCCCAAATTCTATTAATTATAAATGGATCTAACTTATATAAAACAAAGGAAATATTCATATTATTGTCAAAACTGCTTTTTATGAAACAAGATTCTATTATATTTCTGTCGACCGTGGACTTGCTTGATACAACTTTCTCAACTTTTTGAAAATCAATTGCATGGTTAAAATCTCTCACATGAATAAATAGAGCATTGGAATCTTGTACAGTTCTAATGCTATATTTATGTTGTTTTAATCTTTGTTCGAGATTTTTACCACTTTGACTGTAATAAACTTTATCGCAAATTTTACAAGGAATCTTATAGACACATCCATCAGCATTTTGGGGGAATTCTTTATCAAAAGTTTTTTTACTGTATCAAGATTTTTAAATACAACTTTGGTATTAAAAGTCTTAAGAAGAGAAGGCATATCAACCAAGTTTTCTTGGTAAGGGAGAACCAACATATTTTTAGTTGAATAAGGCTGGTTGTCCCTTTTTGGATTGTAAAAAGTATTTCTAGCAACTTTAAAAGATTTATCAATTACATTTCTTGGGTATTTTAAATCATTACCTATTTCATAAATTTTGGATATTTCCTCATCTATGAACTCAGGACTACATGTATGGACTAATAAAAACACACAAACCAGGGAATCCAGTCAGACCAATTATTAGCTCCATAGGGTCAGTTTCATATAAATTATCCAAATGGCTTGTTGATATTTTGAGCCCTATTTTTGGCAAAATTTCTAACTTTAATGTTAAAAACAACATAGACTTGGTTGATAAATTAAGCTCCTTGACTGACTTAAATGATTTTAACATGGTTAGTTTTGATGTTACTTCCTTGTTTACGAAAGTTCCTGTTGATGATTTATTAAGTTTCTTATCTGAAGAACTCGTTAACTATGATTTACCATTGCCAGTTCTTACTATCATTAAACTTATTAAACTTTGCATTGTTGATGCAAAATTTGTATTTAATGATAAGTTTTACACTCAGAAGTTTGGTATGGCAATGGGAAATCCTCTTTCACCTGTTCTTAGTAACCTATACATGGAATTTTTTGAAACAAGGTTGCTTAACACAATCCTCCCTAATAGAGCTAAATGATTCAGATATGTTGATGATATTTTGTGTCTTATGCCCAAAAATGTAGATATACACCATTTCCTTGGAAAATTAAATAGCTTAGCCCATTCTATAAACTTTACTGTTGAGTTTGAAGAAAATAACTCATTGCCTTTTCTAGATGTTTTAATTATTAAGGGTAATAATGAATTCAAATTTTAAATTTACAGAAAACCTACAAATAACTGTTCCTATGTCCACTATTATTCCTCGCATCAAGATAGAGTCAAATTGTCTGTTTTCTCATCAATGTTTTTGAGAGCTTTACGAATTTGTAGTCCTGAGTTCATAGATGAGGAACTATCCAAAATTTATGAAATAGGTAATGATTTAAAATACCCAAGAAATGTAATTGATAAATCTTTTAAAGTTGCTAGAAATACTTTTTACAATCCAACAAGGGACAACCAGCCTTATTCAACTAAAAATATGTTGGTTCTCCCTTACCATGAAAACTTGGTTGATATGCCTTCTCTTCTTAAGACTTTTAATATTAAAGTTGTATTCAAAAATCTTGATACAGTAAAAAAACTTTTGATAAAGAATTCCCCCCAAAATGCTGATGGATGTGTCTATAAGATTCCTTGTAAAATTTGCAATAAAGTTTATTACGGTCAAACTGGTAAAAATCTCGAACTAAGATTAAAACAACATAAATATAGCATTAGAACTGGACAAGATTCCAATGCTCTATTTATTCATGTAAGAGATTTTAACCATCCAATTGATTTTCAAAAAGTTGAGAAAGTAGTATCAAGCAAGTCCATGGTCGACAGGAATATAATTGAATCTTGTTTCATAAAAAGCAGTTTGACAATAATATGAATATTTCTTTTGGTTTATATAAATTAGATCCATTTATAATTAATAGAATTTGGGAAGAATTTAATAATACACTGGACAAATAATAATTTTTTAATTTTCTTGGGTAGAATAGTTTGTGGGTGAGTTGTGCAAAGGACCTATCCAAGTTGGGTCGGCGCGCGTCAGGTGTTTAACCGTTGTGGGATCTGATAGTGAGGTGCTGGCCAGACCCCTTATATAGCTTCCTTGGATGCTTTAGTTTCATAGTTCCTTGATAATGTGAGTAGTCACGAATGCGCTTGGAATTTCTCTATTCTTTCAGAGTAGTTGTTTTGCATATATATATATATATATATATATATATATATATATATATATATATATATATATATATATATATATATATATATATATATATATGTATATATATATATATATGTATATATATATATATATATATATATGTATATATATATATATGTATATATATATATATATATATGTATATATATATATATATATATATATATATATATATATATATATATATATATATATATATATATATATTGAATTATCAGAAGGGTGGACGAGAGGCTCAAACAGCGGTGCACAAATTGAGTCAGTCGCTCTAGTGCTTCAGCTTCCTTGGCTCCTAATAGGAAGGATTCGGAGATAATACTTCCTGAATTATATACCGTGAAAGGCACCAACTGTAACGCAAATGAACTTCTTCCTTCAGCCTAGGAGCTTTAGCAGTAGATCTATTCTTTCCCCCTCCGGCTCCAAGCCTAACAGTCGATGAACACACTAATTTGTCATAAACAACTGTCAGTGAATAAATTTAATTTGAGTTCATAGACGATGTGGCCCTAAGGGATAAGAATAGATCTACTGTTAAAGCTCCTGGGCCGAGGGAAGGAGTTCTGTTGGGTTACAGTTGGTGCCTCTGACAGAATGTGGTACAGTAATTATCTCCGAATCTTTCCTACTAGAAGCCAAAGTAACCGTAGCACTAGAGCGTCAGACTCTCAATTTGCAGACTGCTGTTCGAGCCTCTCGTCCACTCTTCTGTTTATTCATATACATGTATATGTATACGGCGACTTGCCGGGGATCGAACCCCCGGTATTGAAGCACGCCTCCCGAGCCCGCTAAAATTCCGAGACACCTTAGACCACTGAACCACAGATGTTTTTATCATTGATGGCTCATTGGTTTAAGGAATCTGGGAATTTTGGTGGGTTTGTGAGGCGTGCTAAAGTATCGGTGATTCTATCACTAGTCAGTTGCAGCATTTATTATTTGTATGTATATACAAATACACACACACACACACACACACACACACACACACACACACACACACACACACACACACACACACACACACACACACACACACACACACACACACACACACACACACACACACACACACACACACACAAACCTAACCTAACCAATCACATTAGCTCATAAATCCCCCCACCACACACAGTTTTACGATAAGCTGAAGCAGCTAGAACATCCCAACAGGATAAAAACAAAATGGGCTCTCAAAAGGGAGGACGTAAAGGCAAGGGAACCGATGATGGCTGGTCGGAAAAGGAAGAATGGGTAGAACGGCTCAAGAACAAAATGGAACAACAATGGGAAAAAAGGTTAAACGAGCTTTGCAATAACATGTTAGAGCAAATATCTGCAGAGAGCAAAAAGTGGGAATCACGAGCTGTAGTAGCTGAGACAAAGATACAGAGATTGGAGAAAGAAATGGATGTGCTGAAGCAGGATCTAGAGATGAGGTCCGAAAGGAGCAAGATGACTGAAATGGGAACATCAGCAGGCAGCGAGGGGACTGAAGGAGGGGATGGATCTAAGCAGTCTTTTGCAGCAGTAATATCAGACCATCATGGTGTCTGGGAGATGATTAGGGAAACAGCAAAGGAGATGCTTAAATCAGATCCAGAGATACAGAGGGAAAAGAAATGGGAAGAGGAGAGGGAGAGGTCAATAATTATTCATGGGCTTCAGGAGGCTGAAGGGCAGACCTATGATGAAAGAAAGCATTGGGAGAAAACAGAGATTAAGAACATCATTGCAATAACAGGAAAGAGGGACATGTCTCAGGTAGAAAATTTTCACAGACTTGGGGGGTATTCGAGGGAAAAAGAATCGACCAATCAGACTGACATTCAAGACAGATGTGGTACGGAACACGATACTACAACAGAAACCACTGTTAAAGGACTCTCCAGATTATCAAAAAGTGTTCCTCAATCGAGACAGAACACGAAAGGAAAGGGAACAACTGAAAGTGAGAGCAAGACAAAACCAGTGGAAGGAAAGAGAGACAGGACAGGCAACAACAGACAGGAAAACTCAGCCTTTGGGGGGACATCAAACATAAATGCTTACAGAAACCTCTCAACCCCTGTCACCACATATCAACCAAACACAGTAAACAGAAACGAACCTCACTCCATAGCCACCACCCCCCTAAGCACTAATTCCACAGTCACAGCAGCCTCCCATAATATTGTGCCCTGCCTCCCATCCTCCCAGCCTGCACCTTCCTCCTCCATCTCCCAAAATACAGTAATGAAAAGGAAGCTAAAGGTACACCAATGCAGATGGAATAACAAATAAGAGTGAAGAGTGGCAAGAATGCATCATTGATGCATCACCTGACATTATAGCACTAACAAAGACAAAACTTACAGGGATGATAACAGATGCAATTTTTCCACCTGGATATCAGATTATGAGGAAAGACAGAGAGAACAGAGGAGGGGGAGGAGTAGTATTGCTCATAAAAAACCAGTGGAGTTTTGAGGAGATGGGAGGAATGAAAAGAAGGGAAACAGACGACTTCATTGTAGGAACACTTCAGACTGGTGGTCCAAAGGTGATGATAGCAGTGATGTATAACCCACCACTTAACAGCAGGAGAACAAGAGAAGAGTATGATGTGCACAACAGGGCAATGGTGGATACACTAGCTGAAGTGGCCAGGAGGGCTCATATGGTAGGACAAAATTGCTTATAATAGGGGATTTCAATCATAAAGAGATTGACTGGGAAAGCCTAGAGCCACACGGGGGACCAGAAACATGTTGGTGACTGTATTGGAGAACTTTATGCATCAACATGTTAGGGATACAACTAGAGAGAGAGGAGAGGATGTTGCAGCAAGGCTGGATCTCATATTCACCTTGAATAGTTCAGACATAACGGATATCACCCACGAAAGACCCCTTGGCGCTAGTGATCATGATGTCCTGATTTTTGAATGTCTTGTTGAGTTAACAGTGGAGAATGCAGTAGCACGAGAACAAAGAGAGAAACCAAACTTCAAAAAAGGGGACTACATAGGAATGAAAAGTTTCCTGCATGAAGTGCAGTGGGAAAGAGAACTAGATAGAAAGACAGTAAATGAAATGATGGAAATAGTAACCACTAAATGCAGGGAGGCAGAGGAAAGGTTCATACCAAAGGGCAACAGAAAAAATGGTAAAACCAGAGTGAGCCCATGGTTTAATTGGAGGTGTAAAGAGGCCAAAGCCAAGTGTGCGAGAGCATGGAAAAGGTATAGAAGGCAAAGGGCTCAAGAAAACAAGGAGATGATCAGAAGAACCAGAAACGAATATGCAAGGATAAGGAGAGAGGCCCAGAGGCAATACGAGAACGACAAAAGCATCAAAAGCCAAATCTGAACCAAAGTTGTTATACAGTCACAATAGGAGAAAAACAACAGTCAAGGACCAGGTAATCAGTCTGAGGAAAGAAGGAGGAGAGCTGACGAAGAGTGACCAAGAAGTATGTGATGAACTAAACAAAAGATTTAGAGAAGTATTCACAATAGAGCCAGGAATGCTTCCAGCAAACTGTGGAGGTAGGGTGCACCAGCAGGCGCTGGACACAATACACATAACCAAGGTAGAGGTGAAGAAACTGCTAGACGAACTCGATACCTCAAAGGCGGTAGGCCCAGATAACATATCTCCATGGATACTGAGAGAGGGAGCAGAGGAACTGTATGTGCCATTAGCAGCAATCTTCAGTAAATCTATCGAAACAGGGCAGTTGCCTGAGGCGTGGAAGACAGCACATGTAGTTCAAATTTTTAAGAATGGGGACAGACAGGCAGCATTAAACTACAGACCAGTGTCACTGACTTGTATAGCATGTAAAGTCATGGAAAAGATTATCAGGAGAAAAGTAGTGGAACACATTGAAAAGATTGGGCTCATACATGTCAGTCAGCATGGCTTCAGAGATGGGAAATCCTGTGTCACAAATTTACTTGAGTTCTACGATAAGGTAACAGAAGTAAGACATGAGAGAGGGGGATGGGTAGATTGCATCTTCTTAGATTGCAAGAAGGCTTTTGACACAGTACCACACAAGAGACTGGTGCAAAAATTAGAGGAGCAAGCAGGAATAAAGGGGAAAGTACTGCAATGGATCAGGGAATACCTGACAGGAAGGAAACAACGTGTGTTGGTACGTGTTGAAGTGTCGGAGTGGGCGAATGTGTCGAGTGGGGTTCCACAAGGTTCAGTCCTAGGCCCGGTGCTGTTTCTTGTATACGTGAATGACATGGTGGAAGGAATAGATTCAGAAGTGTCACTGTTCGCTGATGATGTGAAACTGATGAGGAGAATACAAGTGGGAGAGGATCAGTTAAGATTACAAGGGGATCTGGACAAACTACAAGTATGGTCCGACAAATGGCTCCTGGATTTTAACCCCAGTAAGTGTAAGGTCATGAAGATTGGGGAAGGACACAGAAGACCGCAGACGGAGTACAGATTAGGAAACGAACAGCTGCAAACGTCAGTTAAAGAAAAGGATCTTGGGGTAAGCATCATAACGAGCATGTCCCCTGAGGCACACATCAATCAAATAACTGCTGCAGCATATGGGAGATTGACAAACCTGAGATTGGCGTTTAGACATCTGAGTAAGGAGTCATTCACGACATTGTACACAGTGTACGTAAGGCCTATACTGGAATATGCAGCGCCAGTATGGAACCCTCACTTAGTCAAACACGTCAAGAAATTGGAGAAAGTGCAAAAATTTGCAACACGATTAGTCCCGGAACTGAGGAGAGGTTAAGGGAACCCAACCTGATGACACTAGAGGATAGGAGGGACAGAGGGGACATGATAACAACGTATAAAATACTAAGAGGCACTGACAACGTGGACAAGGATGGAATGTTTCAGAGATGGGATACAGAAACAAGGGGACACAATTGGAAACTGAAAACCCAGATGAGTCATAGGGATGTTAGGAAGTATTTCTTTAGTCTTAGAGTTGTCAGGAACTGGAATAATCTGGAGAGCGAGGTAGTGGAGGCAAGTTCCATAAATAGCTTTAAGAAGAGGTATGACAAATATCATGGAGCAGGGAGAGAGTGAATTAGTGTCGACCAGTGAAGAGGCGGGGCTAGGAGCTATGAATCGACCCCTGCAACCACATATAGGTGAGTACATATAGGTGAATACACACACACATACACACACTATATATATATATATATATATATATATATATATATATATATATATATATATATATATATAAAATATATAATATATATATATCATATATATATATAATATATCATATGAATCATATATTTCATATACCATGTATATCAGTAAGACTGCAACTAACCGAGGATTCGAACCCGTGTTGTTTTGAGCCCGCCTCATGGTGAGGGAAAACTCTTGACGCTCTAATCCACGGAACCACATAATCCTCTTTCGTTCTGTGGACTAGAGCGTCATGGGTTTTCGCTCACCATGAGGTGGGCCAAAGCAGCATGGGTTCGACTCCTTGGCTAGTCGCAGTGTTGTCCTTTCTAAAATTTTCTCTTATACGTTTGAAGATATATTTTTTTCATTAGCGATGGTGTAAAAAATTTTAATTTTGCACCAAAAGAATCTTAGAAAACCTAAATAACCTTATTATAGCAAGAACAATTTATTTTAGCCTAACCTAACTAAATATATTTTAGATTTGTTTACAATAATTTAATACTAAACAAGCACAGTGAAATATATTTTTTCGTTAGGTTCAGAATGATTTTGGCGAAATTATTGCATACACAAATTTTCACTTGTCCTATATGGCAAGATGAGCGTTGCTATTTAAGCCAAGATAGCAAGTTCTGCCTATTCGGCACGACATATATATGTATATATATATATATATATATATATATATATATATATATATATATATACATATATATACATATAGATATATACATATATATATATATATACATATATATACATATATATATATACATATATACATATACATATATATATATATATATATATATATATATATATATATATACATTTTTTTTTTATTTTATTTATTATCACACTGGCCGATTCCCACCAAGGCAGGGTGGCCCGAAAAAGAAAAACTTTCACCATCATTCACTCCATCACTGTCTTGCCAGAAGGGTGCTTTACACTACAGTTTTTAAACTGCAACATTAACACCCCTCCTTCAGAGTGCAGGCACTGTACTTCCCATCTCCAGGACTCAAGTCCGGCCTGCCGGTTTCCCTGAATCCCTTCATAAATGTTACTTTGCTCACACTCCAACAGCACGTCAAGTATTAAAAACCATTTGTCTCCATTCACTCCTATCAAACACGCTCACGCATGCCTGCTGGAAGTCCAAGCCCCTCGCACACAAAACCTCCTTTACCCCCTCCCTCCAACCCTTCCTAGGCCGACCCCTACCCCGCCTTCCTTCCACTACAGACTGATACACTCTTGAAGTCATTCTGTTTCGCTCCATTCTCTCTACATGTCCGAACCACCTCAACAATCCTTCCTCAGCCCTCTGGACAACAGTTTTGGTAATCCCGCACCTCCTCCTAACTTCCAAACTACGAATTCTCTGCATTATATTCACACCACACATTGCCCTCAGACATGACATCTCCACTGCCTCCAGCCTTCTCCTCGCTGCAACATTCATCACCCACGCTTCACACCCATGTAAGAGCGTTGGTAAAACTATACTCTCATACATTCCCCTCTTTGCCTCCAAGGACAAAGTTCTTTGTCTCCACAGACTCCTAAGTGCACCACTCACTCTTTTTCCCTCATCAATTCTATGATTCACCTCATCTTTCATAGACCCATCCGCTGACACGTCCACTCCCAAATATCTGAATACGTTCACCTCCTCCATACTCTCTCCCTCCAATCTGATATTCAATCTTTCATCACCTAATCTTTTTGTTATCCTCATAACCTTACTCTTTCCTGTATTCACCTTTAATTTTCTTCTTTTGCACACCCTACCAAATTCATCCACCAATCTCTGCAGCTTCTCTTCAGAATCTCCCAAGAGCACAGTGTCATCAGCAAAGAGCAGCTGTGACAACTCCCACTTTGTGTGTGATTCTTTATCTTTTAACTCCACGCCTCTTGCCAAGACCCTCGCATTTACTTCTCTTACAACCCCATCTATAAATATATTAAACAACCACGGTGACATCACACATCCTTGTCTAAGGCCTACTTTTACTGGGAAAAAATTTCCCTCTTTCCTACATACTCTAACTTGAGCCTCACTATCCTCGTAAAAACTCTTCACTGCTTTCAGTAACCTACCTCCTACACCATACACTTGCAACATCTGCCACATTGCCCCCCTATCCACCCTGTCATACGCCTTTTCCAATTCCATAAATGCCACAAAGACCTCTTTAGCCTTATCTAAATACTGTTCACTTATATGTTTCACTGTAAACACCTGGTCCACACACCCCCTACCTTTCCTAAAGCCTCCTTGTTCATCTGCTATCCTATTCTCCGTCTTACTCTTAATTCTTTCAATTATAACTCTACCATACACTTTACCAGGTACACTCAACAGACTTATCCCCCTATAATTTTTGCACTCTCTTTTATCCCCTTTGCCTTTATACAAGGGAACTATGCATGCTCTCTGCCAATCCCTAGGTACCTTACCCTCTTCCATACATTTATTAAATAATTGCACCAACCACTCCAAAACTATATCCCCACCTGCTTTTAACATTTCTATCTTTATCCCATCAATCCCGGCTGCCTTACCCCCTTTCATTTTACCTATTGCCTCACGAACTTCCCCCACACTCACAACTGGCTCTTCCTCACTCCTACAAGATGTTATTCCTCCTTGCCCTATACACGAAATCACTGCTTCCCTATCTTCATCAACATTTAACAATTCCTCAAAATATTCCCTCCATCTTCCCAATACCTCTAACTCTCCATTTAATAACTCTCCTCTCCTATTTTTAACTGACAAATCCATTTGTTCTCTAGGCTTTCTTAACTTGTTAATCTCACTCCAAAACTTTTTCTTATTTTCAACAAAATTTGTTGATAACATCTCACCCACTCTCTCATTTGCTCTCTTTTTACATTGCTTCACCACTCTCTTAACCTCTCTCTTTTTCTCCATATACTCTTCCCTCATTGCATCACTTCTACTTTGTAAAAACTTCTCATATGCTAACTTTTTCTCCCTTACTACTCTCTTTACATCATCATTCCACCAATCGCTCCTCTTCCCTCCTGCACCCACTTTCCTGTAACCACAAACTTCTGCTGAACACTCTAACACTACATTTTTAAACCTACCCCATACCTCTTCGACCCCATTGCCTATGCTCTCATTAGCCCATCTATCCTCCAATAGCTGTTTATATCTTACCCTAACTGCCTCCTCTTTTAGTTTATAAACCTTCACCTCTCTCTTCCCTGATGCTTCTATTCTCCTTGTATCCCATCTACCTTTTACTCTCAGTGTAGCTACAACTAGAAAGTGATCTGATATATCTGTGGCCCCTCTATAAACATGTACATCCTGAAGTCTACTCAACAGTCTTTTATCTACCAATACATAATCCAACAAACTACTGTCATTTCGCCCTACATCATATCGTGTATACTTATTTATCCTCTTTTTCTTAAAATATGTATTACCTATAACTAAACCCCTTTCTATACAAAGTTCAATCAAAGGGCTCCCATTATCATTTACACCTGGCACCCCAAACTTACCTACCACACCCTCTCTAAAAGTTTCTCCTACTTTAGCATTCAGGTCCTCTACCACAATTACTCTCTCACTTGGTTCAAAGGCTCCTATACATTCACTTAACATCTCCCAAAATCTCTCTCTCTCCTCTGCATTCCTCTCTTCTCCAGGTGCATACACGCTTATTATGACCCACTTCTCGCATCCAACCTTTACTTTAATCCACATAATTCTTGAATTTACACATTCATATTCTCTTTTCTCCTTCCATAACTGATCATTTAACATTACTGCTACCCCTTCCTTTGCTCTAACTCTCTCAGATACTCCAGATTTAATCCCATTTACTTCCCCCCACTGAAACTCTCCTACCCCCTTCAGCTTTGTTTCGCTTAGAGCCAGGACATCCAACTTCTTTTCATTCATAACATCAGCAATCATCTGTTTCTTGTCATCCGCACTACATCCACGCACATTTAAGCATCCCAGTTTTATATATATATATATATATATATATATATATATATATATATATATATATATATATATATATATATATATATATATATATATATATTTTTATATATATACATATATATATATATATATATATATATATATATATATATATATATATATATATATATATATATATATATATATATATATATATATATAGATCAGTGTTTGTGTATATTTCGCATGCTCTCGCGAATTCCTTGCATATATATATATATATATATATATATATATATATATATATATATATATATATATATATATATATATATATATATATATTTATTTATATGTATATATATATATATATATATATATATATGGAGAGAGAGAGAGAGAGAGAGAGAGAGAGAGAGAGAGAGAGATTTTTTACACTAGGCTCAGCAGGTCACTCTAGATGTTACCACAGTCTCAGGAGGTCACTATAGGTGTTACCACAGTCTCAGTAGGTCACTCTTGTGTTGCCCCAGTTCCTGAAGGCCAAAACTCAGGTCATTTCTCTTAAGCTGCTGAATAGAAACCTATTTGATTTCAATTAAGATCTGACGAAGGTTTAAGGAACATAAAGTCGATGAAAACCGCGGGGGTAAAATTGCCACCTTTGTTTATAAACCGAAAATAGAGAGTCTAAGAGAGTAAAAGAGCTGTGAAAGTAGATGAGCTGGGAAGGTAGATGAGCTGGGAAGGTAGATGAGCTGGGAAGGTAGATGAGCTGGGAAGGTAGCTGAGCTGGGAAGGAAGATGAGCTGGGAAGGTAGCTGAGCTGGGAAGGTAGATGAGCTGGGAAGGTAGATGAGCTGGGAAGGTAGCTGAGCTCGGAAGGTAGATGAGCTTTAGCAGTAGAAGTGTTTTTAAAGCAAAAGAGCTAGGATAATATAAGGGTTCATAAAGTAGAATGCTTAGTACAGTAGAGGAGCTAGTACAGTAGAAGAGCTAGTATAGTAGAGAAGCTGGGAATGTTAGTGTCAGAACAGAATGGTACGACTCAAATGGTGTTGACAAGCATGGTAAAGAGACAGTTTTCTGAGCAGATCCTTATTGGGACAGTTTTTTTGCTCTGCGCATAGTTTTATCTAGCCATATCTTCACGAATCTCAACACTAAATGAAACGTCGTCAAAATAAACCCTAGCTCTGCTAACCGTCTGAGAATGTAAAGAAACTGAGAGCTGAGAATGTAGAAAGACTGGGTATTAAAGATTTCTCCAATGAGATAACTTTCTTAATATCATTTATAGCACTGTCTGGCTCTCTTACTCATTTAATCACGTTTTTCACAGAGAAGAAACGACATCTATGTCAAAGTCCCTTTTAACTTTATTTCATCTTTAACCAGTCGAATTATTAAGTGAATACCATAATTCTGAAAAGATGTTGCGTTAGGTTTCTTTTGATGACATACGTTACGTAAGTGCCTGCATAAGTACGAGAATTATAATTAAATTAATTATGTAGTTAGTTTCACGCGTAGATAAAATTCTCTTAGCAGTGCTGGAAGTTCCTCATTGCTGCCATGGATGCCTTGGCTAGGTAATTACGATTTAGAAGTCACTGGAGGCGACAGCGGACATTTTAATTCGTCATGTGAGATGTCGGTGACAAGTTGAAAGTGGTGGTTTTGTTGGTGCTTTTATCACTCTTAATTAATGTTGCCATGGAAGGTCTAGCTGGAGAAGGATGCCATTGTCTTCATTAACCCTTTACTCCATTTTAACTGTGAAAGCTAAGCTGTTTATAGCTAGCTATAGTTAGCAAACACTGAATCTAAAATGATTACGAATTTTAGTACCATTTAATTAAAGGGCGTGTACTTGTACGTGATAATGTACACGCACGTTCTACTGTGAAGCTTGGTGACTCTTTATGAACAATGCCAGGACATTCGTGTAACATTTACATTCAGTTCATAGTTCTCCTTGGAGAATTTATGGCAAATGTCGCAGTTACATCTCGGTCACCTAGTCTCTGAGTCAAAATGTCGCTGTGTTCAACCAACAACAACAAAAAAAAAGAATTTCATCTGCGCAAGTCAAACTGTCGCAGAATTCAATTAAAATAACTTTGAATCTAGGGCAAGTTATTGAAAAATTCCGTCAAGGAAACCTTTGATCTGCCTCAAATTGTAGCAAAATTCCGTCAAAGGAAACAGTGATATGCATCACTTTTCCTCAAACTTCCGGTCAAGGCATTTTTGTTCCTGCGTCAGATCTTCAGAGACGCAGGGTTCTTGACCTTGTCTGTGAATATTATTGCTTTCTGTCTTGCCATATTTTTGTTTTGCTGTATGACAGCCACTTAAATTTTTTTATACGCTTCTGAAAAATCTCTGACTCGAACAGTGAAGAGACGATGCTGAAGGAAAGGCAGACTGTAAAAGAAGAGAGTGGAAGAGATCAAAGGAGGGCAGGAGGGCAGGAGATAAAAGGAGGGTAGATAATGAGAAGAGAAGACATGATGAAAGAAGAGGAGTTGACGAGAGAAGATATGAGAGAAGAAGAGATTGAGGTCGTAGGAGATGAAAGGGGGAAAGCTAGGAATGGAGGAATGAGATAAAGAGAAGGGCCCACTGGAGATGAAAGGAATATAGATTACAGGACGACAGGAGACGACAGACAACGAAGTAACTATAGGCAATTAAAATACACATAGGTAATTCAAGAGACTTTAGTCATCGTCACCGAGTTGAACACATATCTCCACATAAAAAAATTCTCATTTCAATACGAGGCAAAACATCAGACAGGTTAAAACACCCATGTATGGCCTGTTGTATCCCGGTCGCTAAAATAAACCGCTCACACATACGGAATACCAGTCTCTTTTTTGCTCAATCTACCGCCTGTTTATTACCCTTTAAAGACCATTGGTTTCTTTAGAATTTTTACTAAATCTGCTTCAGATATCTACACAATTTACAACGGAATATTGATCTTGTAACCACTACCCCTGAGAGTGAGTTGAATTAGCAAAACATTTTACACGCTAATCCAGAAAGTAATGTGAAGTAGTGAATATTTTTTCTTTGATTTTACATACAGAAATTAAATTCAAATTTACATTATTAAGTAATTTTTTTTTATATTTTATTTAAAATACAATACATAGCTTATCATAAAACCCCTTAAACAAGGGTTGATATACATTTAATATAAATACATTATGAATCACAATCCCTCAGGACGTACAATAGCAAAATGAAAAACAAAATATTAACAGACACAAAGAGGTTACACAAATACACTAGAAAATATCGCTTATGACAGAACAAAACAATAAGAAAGATGGATAATCTTAATCCTATGTACACAAGAACAACAACAAGGACAAAACATACAGGTGACCCCTGTCACAATTAAAGCCATAATCCCTTTAGGTATACACTATTTACATAATATTACTGTGACATATTGTCCATGCACAATACAATAAGAAGAATATTACGATAAATATATCGGTTACTCACAACCTGCACAAATAATCAATAAATGAAAGGACCTACATCACAATCTCATGATAAAACAAAGTACATACTCTTACTCAACTAACCCTCCAGTACATAAGTTCCCTACAGTCACACATACTCGCCTTACCACAAGTCTTACGAGTCAGCCACAAAACTAGAAAAGCCATAAGCATTCCGCACTCATCTACAGGCTATACACATTATATAATATAGCAATAAAATACTCGGTACAAACACATAAAACCCCGTTTGCCAGGGCAAAGCCTGAAGGTAAATCAAGTACTTCAACAAAGAAAGAAGGCAGTAGACACTGACGTAAGACAGCTATAACACATTATATAACTGCACCACCACATCCTCTCACACAACCACATTCACCACAACCACACATTACACTGATACACACAGCAACGCTAACAATGCTCTCACGCTCATGCTACGATACCCTGATGAAAAAGCCTGGTCCCAGCGACTTCATATATTCCCCGATTACAACACAACGTTTTATAAATGGTTGCCGCCAACACCCTTTTGCGCACCTCCCAATCCCCATTCCCTCTCATCGCCCAGGATACAAAAACAAAATCAGCAATTATATACGTGATTGCACGTTGCACAGGCGCCTCTACGCCTCCCACGTCCAAACTTAACGCCCTCTATACTGATATCCCGCCCCCTCCCACTGTCCTCAGAACCTTACCCATCCATTCCCTGATACTCCCTAAATTATCACAAAAATACACTACATGAAATGCCGTCTCCCCATCCCCGCACACCCGACACGCGCCCTCCACCATCAACCCTCTTTCCTGAAGTGCAGCACCCGATGGCAGTATACCATGGAGAAAACGGAAAAATACCTCTCGCACATTTGGTCGCACGCGCATCAACCGTAACCTCTCCCATATATCCTCCCAAGCATACATAGGGTAGATGCTCTCAGCCTTCGCGACTACCTTCGCCCCTACAGCACGCTCTAAAACACCCACCGGAACTTTATTAGGGTCCCGGACATGCAGCAATGCCTGCAACACGTCTTCACACACCCTCATCTCCGACCCTCCCCACCACATTCGCACCTCTTCATGTAAGTCATTCACGCCCCTCCCCGCTTGTCCCAGCACATGGCATAACCGTAACCCCAACTTTAAATAAATACACTTGACTCTTAACCGTAAATTAGTCAACCCCAATCCTCCTCTGTTGACCGGTAGGGTAACCACACTCCTACTCAACCATTCAAACCTGGAACCCCAAAGAAAATGGAAAACCCTCCTTAACAGCCTCGTAACATTCGGACCTGCTAACGGATGTACTGCTGCCACGTGCCAGACTTTACTGTATAACAACACATTCACAACAATCGCACGCTGATGTACTGTCAAATGAGTTGGTCTCAAGCCATCCAAGCGCCCCACCCCTCGATCCACAAGTCCAGAATTAACCATCCTCGCCTCTCTCGCACTACCCATATACACTATCCCACACACTTTTATCCTGTCCACCATATTCCAACGTACATTCCATCCCCAACTCTTTCTTCCCACCCAATCTCCTAAGACCAGTAATTTTGATTTACCACATTAACTCTTAAACCTGTAACCCCCGCGAAATTATCAATAACATCTCCTATAGCATGTAAACTCCTCAGCGTTCGCACGAGTATTGTCGTGCCATCCACGTACCCTATTATTCCCTGCTCTCCACTTCCTATTCCCCAATCCACCTCCATACACGCTCCCACCACTCTATAGAAAGGGTCTGTTAAACAGGCAAACAACAATTGAGACAGGGGACAACCCTGCCTAATTCCCGGACCCATGGATACCCACTCCCCCAACTTCCCATTTACCTGTACACACACTCCCACACCTTTATACAATGTCTCTTCCCAACGCACCACCTCCTCCCCAAAACCCTGCCTCCTTAATATGTACCACAACACCTCACGTTCTACACTATCATACGCAGCCTGCCAATCTAACGCTAAGACACCCCCCCCCCTGCTCCCCTCCCGACCCTTCCACAAAATTCTTTATAATACTATGCCCGTCATACATCGTCCTCCCAGACACACCATATTGTCCTCTCGCAACCACTCTATCCACCACACACTTCAGCCTATTTCCTAAAATTTTTGCAAAAATCTTATAATCAGCACACAACAATGATTTTATCCTAAAGTCCTGCACCGTGTCTTGTCGCTCACCTTTTGGCACTAAAACCACAACTGCAGTTCCTTGCAACCTGCCCATCCTCCCCTCCCTTTTCATCATATTCATTAGTTCTACTAAGAAGAACTTCATCACTCTCCAATGGCTCACATAAAACTCGCAGGGCAAGCCATCCAAACCTGGTGCCTTACCTCGTGCCATCCCCTCTAAATCCCTCCACACCTCCCCTTCTTCAATATCCCCCCCAACGTCATGCGATCACTGCCACTTAGCACACAAGATACATTCTCCCCCAGCCCCCCGAAAGCCCTCACATCCACCCCTGCACTCAGTAAATTTCTTTCAAACCACCTATCCACGTAATCACTCATCGCCTCCATTGTTCTTAACTCCTGTCCCGCCCTATATCCACCTAAGTCCTCATGTACCACCAGCCTATCAATTTCCATAGCCATACGGCGCTGCCTCTGTCCCCGTAACACACAGGCTGATGGGCGATCACCCCACACTGCCTCTTCAAATCCACCCTGCAGTCTCACCGCATCAAATCTGTCATTCTGCAAATCTCGAATCCTCCCTTTTAACAGCTCGATTTCCTCCATGGGATACTGCCCTGCCTGCACGCCCCTCTCATAACACCCTTGCAACCTACCTTCGAAATACTGCTGCAACCCGTACATCATCCAACCCTGGTACTTTCCCCATCATGCATAAAACTGCCGGATCCTCTCCTTAGCTACCCCATCCCACCACCCCAGTAAGTCACCCACATCCCTACCCTCTCCCCACAAATTCTCCCACATTGTCCCAAAATCTAACCTCGCCTCCTCCACCCCAAGAAGTCTGCCATTTAACTTCCAATACCATGGTTACCTCTTAGGCAAGTTGGCCCAAGTCAAGTCTGCATAAACAGCTCTATGATCCTTGTATACTGCATCTACTGTACGCACGCACATCACCCGCACACTTCTCGTCACATATAACCTATCTAGCCTGGCCGCGTATCCCTGTCTACAAAACGTATGCTCAACCATCAGGTCCCCACCTCCAATAACATCACTTAACCCCACGCCCATCAAAAGATCCCTTAGGCTAACCAAAAAACACCCTGCCCCCCGTGGCTCCACATCCTTTCTATGTACTACACAATTCCAATCACCGCCTACAATTGCTACCGAGGGAAGAGATCGCAAATAATAAATAAAAAAAAACACGCACAAACTCATTCTTCACCCATACATCACGCTCCGCCGGCGCATACACACAAACCACTGCCAGTCGCTCACCTCTCCACCATCCATCTACCTGGAATACCCTACCCTCCTCCCCTCCCTCACATCTAATTACAACAAACGGGCTCGTCTCCCGAATCAGGATGCCAACCCCACCCTTCAAACGTTCCGAATATGCCACAAACACGATATCCAGCCACATTCAAATCCCGACCAACCTTAATTAAAATTATGCTCCTGCACAAACACAATATCTATGGCATAACGCCTCAAAAAACCCTGGAGCCACAAACGCTTCACATTCGCACACATCCCATTTACATTTACAGTCATACACCTGAAACCTTCGTGAAGGGTTTTACATGCTGCCCTGGAACTCCTCTCATAGGCGCATTACCAGCCTTCCTACTTTTCCCACCTCGGTCTCCACTGTGAGCGCGATTCCCCCCCGGTCGAACACCTGACCGGACACACCTTTGGCGCCTCCACTCACCACGTCAGCCCACGGTTTCTTCCCCGGCCTCTGCGCCGGGGCCAAGACATCATCGGAATCAGAGTGCGTTGCCGCCCTCTTTCGCCGAACACTCTCTGCATCCATGTTCTGGTCGGGAGATGCCTCACAATGTACCTCCGCCGCCACCTCGACCACGGTCACCACTCCAGTAGAAGCGGCACCCGCAGTCAGCTGAGTGCCTCTCCTTTCGTCTTCACTCTCCTCTGATCCTTCCAACGACCGTACATCGTCCCCAGCTCTCGTCGTCTCCAAAAACCTGTCCGTCAACTGCTCTAAAGCCACATCCTCAGCTCGTTCCTCGTCACTCAACTTGGTCTCCCCTTCTACCAAAGCGGAGACCATAGAACCTACAGGCATTGATGGGCCCGACCCCACCGTCGGGAACTCTCTCTCCACCTCCTCGCTCCAAGAAAATCTATGACCATTTACAGGTGGCCCACTGACAGGCCCCGCCATCAGGTCAGGCCTCTGCTCCGTCCCTCTGTCTGCATCCTGTCATCGCTGCTGCCTCTCACACTGGGCTGCCATATGGTCATAAGCGCCACATAGCCTGCAAGTCTTGCGCTGCCCTGCATAATACACCATAACTTGTGTCTGGAAGTCCTCTAGGATGACAAACGATGGGATAGAATGCCTCAGCGTCATCTTCAGGTTGAACGTACCTTCCGGCAAGCCGGCGTACGCCCCATCCGCCCAAGTACCCGCTGTTGCCAGGTGAACAGTACCGTAACGTACAAAAACGTTCCTTAGGTCTGCCTCGTCAGCTTCGAAAGGCACATTACGTACCTTCACCCAGGTGTAGTGTCTCGACACATGAATGAGACGAACTCGTATTGCCGAGTTAACGTCCACACAGCCATCTTGATACTTCAACACCAGGCGTTCATACACTGCCGTCGATAGTAGCTTGACAAATATCCGGTGAGCCCCATTGAGCGATACTCCGTACAGATCTTGATCAGCAATGCCGTATGTGTCGCGAATAATCATAGGTAGAATCACCTGTGCGGACTGAGGTGTAACGACACCCCGCACTAAATCAAAGCACACAGTGTTGACACGCCTTCTTGTATTCTGCGCCATCTTGAGAAAATCAAACTGCTCAGGAAGGCCTCTCAACCAGGAGCGTGTGCGCAGCACAACCACACGGCCCGAAAGCTATATGGTCAATATTATTAAGTAATTACACAGGATAATATCCTCCACTTTTGGATTATTTAAAATAACTGATTTTGATTTTTTTTACTGAGCTTCGCTTACATGACTTAATGTAATTAAGGTTCACTGGGATGTTCAAAGTTTACTTGCAATTTTTAAGCTTAATTGACGATGTTTAAGGTTGCGATTAACCATAAATGACGATGTTTTTTACTCTATGATGATGTTTAATGTTCATTAATCCTAATCATGTGTTAGGTTCTCAGATTCTCTGAGAACGTTAAAGTTTCACCGGAAATGATTTTGGTTCACTTTTGATGTTTACAGTTATCTTAACGTAAGTATCACTGACGATGTTTAAGAATAACTGGTGATGTGTAAGCTTCATTAAGGATGTTTAAGGTTAACTGATCTTTAAACTACACAAAAAATACTTAAGGGTTCATGAATATGTTCACCAATGCTCAATGGTCACTTAAAATTTAAAGTTTACTGTTGATGAAAGTGAAGCTGATTCTTACGACATCTGGTAGCAGTAACAGCAACCTCGTGAGTACTATGTTTGCTGGCTACAATTGTAGTTTAAGTGTCACAGTTGTAGTTTAAGGATCACAATTGTAGTTTAGGGGTCACAGTTGTAATTTAAGGGTCACGGTTGTAGTTTAAGAGTCAGAGTTGTAGTTTAAGGGGCCACTTGCTGGCGGCGTTTGTAGTTTAAGGGTGACACTTGTAGTTTAAGGGGCCACTTGCTGGCGACGG
Organism: Cherax quadricarinatus; assembly: GCF_038502225.1. Lineage (NCBI taxonomy): Eukaryota > Metazoa > Arthropoda > Malacostraca > Decapoda > Parastacidae > Cherax > Cherax quadricarinatus. The sequence goes on along the minus strand of NC_091293.1, from coordinate 26,602,719 downwards.
TTGTAGTTTAAGGGTGACAGTTGTAGTTTAAGGGGCCACTTGCTGGCGACGGTTGTAGTTTAAGGGTGACAGTTGTAGTTTAAGGGGCCACTTGCTGGCGACGGTTGTAGTTTAAGGGTGACAGTTGTAGTTTAAGGGGCCACTTGCTGGCGACGGTTGTAGTTTAAGGGTCACTGATTATGTTACTTATCCACAGACAATATTTTCTCTAGATGTTTAAAGCCCAACGGAGATATTTAAGTTAATTTGACGATATTTAGGGTTTTATTAACATTATTTATGTTCCGTGAAAGTTTTTTTAGGTGAATTATCTATGTTAAATAATTTTGCTTAATACTCATATTCCAATGGTTTAACAACGATGTTTAGTTTTTATACCTTCATAACCATATTCATAGTTTTTTTATCTATGTTAAAAATATATTTTGTGTTCCCCGCAATGTATAGAAATTATCTTATGATGTTTAGAGATTCAAGTTTGTCCTAAACATCGCAAAGATTCCCTTGTGATGTTTAGGGCTTAATGTTGACGTTTCAAGTTCATTAACCATGTCTAAAGTTCAAAAAGCAATATTTAAATTTCAATATAGATGTTTAAAACTCAAAAATAATGTTTAAGGTAAAGTACAACGGCGATGTTTATCTATAATAACGACGGTTAAGGTACAATAACAAGATTCAGAGTACATATACAATGTTTAGGGTACATTAACACCGCTTAGGGTACAATAAGAATCTTTAGGAAAGAATAACGATCTTTTAGGGTAAAATAACGATATTTAGGCTCTAAAATCGATGTTTGGGGTTCATTGATGATGTTTAGGATTAAAAAAAAAAAAAATAATCCGCATTCATCCGAAAGCTTCTTTGAAAATTACTTCAGTTTTTACATTAAATTTCAGAAATTTCAGGCTAAGCTTTAAGGAATTTTCCAATCTTATAATCATGGGAAAAATCTTGGCCAGACGACCTCCTCAACCCAAATTCAATTCCATTTTTCCTTGAGCGCGGACATAATGCCCAAGAAAAAAAATATCTCATTTAAATACATCGATATTTAAATGTGACGCTCATTCGATTTGCTTTTGGAATTAATATTCATTGAGATATTTCTGGGAGGATATTAATAAATGCTTAAATAATATAGTATTATACTTGCTGTTATTTTATACGAAATATTATATTTGTTTTGTGGTGTTTGGAAGTTATTATTATGTCTTGTGGTGTTTGGAAGTTATTATTATGTCTTGTGGTGTTTGGAAGTTATTATTATGTCTTGTGGTGTTTGGAAGTTATTATTATGTCTTGTGGTGTTTGGAAGTTATTATTATGTCTTGTGGTGTTTGGAAATTATGTCTTGTGGTGTTTGGAAGTTATTATTATACTTATCTTGAGGTGTTTGGAAGTTAATATTATGTCTTGTGGTGTTTGGAAGTTATTATTATACTTATCTTGAGGTGTTTGGAAGTTAATATTATGTCTTGTGGTGTTTGGAAGTTATTATTATGTCTTGTGGTGTTTGGAAGTTATTATTATACTTATCTTGAGGTGTTTGGAAGTTAATATTATGTCTTGTGGTGTTTGGAAGTTATTATTATGTCTTGCGGTGTTTGAAAATCATTATTATATTTATCATGTGGTGTTTGGAAGTTATTATTATACTTGTCTTGTGGTGTTTGGAAGTTATTATTATGTATTGTGGTGTTTGGAAGTTATTATTATGTCTTGTGGTGTTTGGAAGTTATTATTATACTTGTCTTATGGTGTTTGGAAACTATTATTATGTCTTGTGGTGTTTAGAAGTTATTATTATACTTATTTTGTGGTGTTTGTAAGTTATTATTATGTCTTGTGATGCATGGAAGTTATTATTATGTCTTGTGGTGTTTGGAAGTTATTATTATACTTGTCTTATGGTGTTTGGAAACTATTATTATGTCTTGTGATGCATGGAAGTTATTATTATGTCTTGTAGTGTTTGGAAGTTATTATTATGTCTTGTGATGTTTCGAAGCTATTATTATACTTATCTTGTGGTGTTTGGAAGTTATTATTATGTCTAGTGATGTTTGAAAGTTATTATTATACTTATTTTGTGGTGTTTGGAAGTTATTATTATGTCATGTGATGTTCAGAAATTAATATTATGTCTTGTGGTGTTTGGAAGTTATTATTATGTCTTGTGGTGTTTGGAAGTTATTATTATGTCTTGTGATGTTTGGAAGTTATTATTAATCTTATCTTGTGGTGTTTGGAAGTTATTATTATGTCTTGTGGTGTTTGGAAGTTATTATTATGTCTTGTGATGTTTGGAAGTTATTATTATACTTATCTTGTGGTGTTTGGAAGTCATTATTATGTCTTGTGGTGTTTGGAAGTTATTATTATGTCTTGTGGTGTTTGGAAGTTATTATTATACTTATCTTGTAGTGTTTGGAAGTTATTATTATACTTATCTTGTGGTGTTTAGAAGTAATTATTATACTTATCTTGTGGTGTTTGGAAGTTATCATTATACTTATCTTGTGGTGTTTAGAAGTTATTATTATACTTATCTTGTGGTGTTTGGAAGTTATCATTATACTTATCTTGTGGTGTTTGGAAGTTATCATTATACTTATCTTGTGGTGTTTAGAAGTTATTATTATACTTATCTTGTGGTGTTTGGAAGTTATTATTATATATGTCTTGTGGTGTTAGGAAGTTATCATCATACTTATCTTGTCGTGTTTGGAAGTTATTCTTACACTTATCTTATGGTGTTTGGAAGTTATCATTATACTTATCTTGTGGTGTTTGGAAGTTATCATTATACTTATCTTGTGGTGTTTAGAAGTTATTATTATACTTATCTTGTGGTGTTTGGAAGTTATTATTATATATGTCTTGTGGTGTTAGGAAGTTATCATTATACTTATCTTGTCGTGTTTGGAAGTTATTCTTACACTTATCTTATGGTGTTTGGAAACAACTACTATAGCTGTCTTATGTTTTCTTAGTAAGTTCAGTAATATACAGTTATATTCGTTCTTTTCGATGTTCTTCTCTTACGTTAGTTTTTTCAACGTCAGTTTTTTTAAATGTTTCAAAATAAATCCAGGTAGATAAATTCCTAGACTTTTTTTTTTATCAGTCTGACTAATATTGCTTAAACATATCCCGTCTTTGTGAATAAGTTATTAGTAATTGAAAGACTGTTTAGTATAGTAAGTATATAGGTTTTACTCAGGTTAATTATATAAGTTTAGATTATTTTAATTTTCGTATGTTATAACATGCGTACATTAGCCTAAGATAACTCAGTAAATTCATTTCCAACGATTTATTTCTCTTAGGGTCTTTGGTATTTCCACTCTGGAACACTAAGATTTGTATCATATTTACAGGAAGGTCTGAAACCGCGAAGGTCATTCAGCGCACTGATTACCTTAAGAGTGCTATATATCCACAGGATCCCCTCAGCCTCCTTGACACGGTAGCTTCAGGGTTTTGCATAATGTTTCCCGGGATTAACTATGCATACTACATGACCTTTGTACTTAATAACTTCATCTGCCAGTAATTATCTTTACCATAATTGTTAACACTTTTTTTTGTTGTCACTTGTTGACTTTTTTGAAGAGATACTTCAGTTCTCTTATTATTAATTGGTTTACTAGGGGAAAATTTCCAACACCAATATTTTATTCCGTTTTTATGAGTTTGACAAATATTGCAAAAAAAAGGGATAAGCCTTTCGTTCACAATTCTTTAAATTAAAATCTTTTTCTCGCTGGGAATCTGATTTGAAAAGCAAATTCGTTGTACTCTCTCTTGGTCTCGTGCAATATTGTCATACACAAAGCTTTGAGGCGTACATTTTTTTATGCTATTTTTTTTACAGTTATACTTCTGTGACACAGTGAAACTTATTTATCTGCGTGTTTTCTTATTGAATTTCTAAATCACGTAGTTCGCGATCATATTTTGTTTTATTGTGTCCGATTACTTTATTGTATCTTCTTGTCATAATCAATCATCAACTTTCTTCACCACTGTATACCTGACGCTACTTGTATTAGACACTGTTCACAGCTATTTTTCCTTCAAGGTACCTGTTAAAAAACTTCCTATCACGAAATAAATTGGTAAAAGTGATGTCTGAGTCCCTCAGGGTGTTGGAAAGAAAGACAAAATGCCATCACGTTTCCGTCCAAAGATCTTGGTCACTCTAGTTAAGTGACCAAGGTTCAACGACCGAAACGTTTCCACTAAAATTCTATAGCGTTTATATTTTGTGTCTTTTTCGAAAAACATTAAAAATTCCTTTTATACCAGGGAGACTCTCGCCTACGTCGGCTTTGTAATTTAAATAATTATTAAAGTTGCCTTCTTTTGCTGCAATTTTTTATTTCAGTGAATTAGACAGGATCTGTCTAAATGATGTCAGGGTTTATATACAAAGACGAGTATCGAAACTGTATATGTTAACTAGAAAATTTATTTATATAACAGTATGTCAAAATATTTCCTTGATTCCTCAGCGTAACATTTAATACTCACTCATTTACCATTATATCTCGTACATGATAAACGATTCACCATTGTTACTTCTACATTATTAAGAAACAAAATTAAAACCATTACATAATCATTTTCAGTGTAACTTTCAGTTTTAACTTTTGAAGCCGAGATTATGAATCACAACTCAGCTGTTGGCCATGATATAAACTAATAATATAAATGTAAACAATAAAATGATATATATATATATATATATATATATATGAGCTACTACACCACATATATGTATATGATGGATGATGGCAGGTACGGAAGAGTCCCTGCTAGAGGACCTACAACTGGTCTGGTGAAGTCACTGGGGGAAGCCTTAGGACTCATTCTCAATCCCTCCAAGTGTGAAATCATCAGAGCCAACTAGGAAATAATCACAGCTGTGTAAACACTCCTTCCTGAATCCTCAAGAACAGCCCCGTCCAAAACATCTTCTTGGGAGCACCGATGGGTCATCAGGCCATCGATACAGTCCTTAGGACAAACTGAATGACCTGAAGAGAATGGAGGAGAGAATAAGTGATCTGGATGTCATGATGCCCTCTATCTCCTCACAAGGTGTCTTACTCTGTCAAGACTAACTTATTTCAACACTCAGTGAATATGATTCACTCCTAAGATCTGTCTTTACGAAAGCACTGAATCTGTCACTGAAAGATCACCAATTTAATCAAGCAACTCTTCCGGTACGACGAGGAGGTATAGGGGTGCGTAAGTCAAAGCAGGTAGCATTACCTGCATTTTAGTCCTTGTGTATGGCTTCCAGTGAACTAGTAAAGGAGATTATCCCCGAACGCTGGAGAGGTGGTGTAGTAGCTCATGACCCAAAGTTCATCGAAGCAGCCACGCAGATTCTTCAAGTAGACCAGTTCCTCCCACTAAACACAAACAGTCGCACTGGGACAAATCGCCAACACATTGCTCAACAATGCTTCAGGAAAGCACAAAGCTCTTCTCCTAGCTGTGAAGGCACCTCATTCAGAAGAGTTCCTTTTAGCTGTTCCCAATTACTCCTTGGGCCACGGGACTACCCATTCCTACAAATATCGTGCATGTCCTCAGACATACGACGTCCTCGGTTCACGGTAAAACACCTAGCTCTACTGGGTGCGTGATCTTTGTAGGATTGGGTGGTCCTGTGGGTTAGAGCGTTGTGAATTTTCGTTCACCATGAGACGGGTTAAAACCACACGGGTTCAAGTCCTCGGCTAGTCGCAATGTTGTTACTGATTTAATACCACTCGTTCGTGGTTACAATTATATATATATATATATATATATATATATATATATATATATATATATATATATATATATATATATATATATATATATATATATATGCATATATATATATATGTATATATATATATATATATATATATATATATATATATATATATATATATATATATATATATATATATATATATATATATATATATATATATATATATATATATATATATATATGCAATAAGATCACAGTAAACAGGTGATTTCAAAATATGCAAAAAAAACCACTCTGAAAGAATAGAGAAATTCCAAGCGCTTTCGTGACTACTCACATTATCAAGGAACTATGAAAGTGAAGCATCCAAGGAAGCTATATAAGGGGTCGGCCAGCACCTCACTATCAGATCCCACAACGGTTAAACACGTGACGCGCGGCGAGCCAACTTGGACAGGTCCTTTGCAAAACTCACCCCCAAGCTATTTATTTGTCCAGTGTATTATTAAATTCTACCCAAATTCTATTAATTATAAATGGATCTAATTTATATAAACCAAAGGAAATATTCATATTATTGTCAAAACTGCTTTTTATGAAACAAGATTCAATTATATTCCTGTCGACCATGGACTTGCTTGATACTACTTTCTCAACTTTTTGAAAATCAATTGGATGGTTAAAATCTCTTACATGAATAAATAGAGCATTGGAATCTTGTCCAGTTCTAATGCTATATTTATGTTGTTTTAATCTTAGTTCGAGATTTTTACCAGTTTGACCGTAATAAACTTTATCGCAAATTTTACAAGGAATCTTATAGACACATCCATCAGCATTTTGGGGGGAATTCTTAATCAAAAGTTTTTTTACTGTATCAAGATTTTTGAATACAACTTTAATATTAAAAGTCTTAAGAAGAGAAGGCATATCAACCAAGTTTTCATGGTAAGGGAGAACCAACATATTTTTAGTTGAATAAGGCTGGTTGCCCTTTTTTGGATTATAAAGTGTTCCTAGCAACTTTAAAAGATTTATCAATTACATTTCTTGGGTATTTTAAATCATTACCTATTTCATAAATTTTGGATATTTCCTCATCTATGAACTCAGGACTACAAATTCGTAAAGCTCTCAAAAACATTGATGAGAAAACAGACAGTTTGACTCTATCTTGATGCGAGGAATAATAGTGGACATAGGAACAGTTATTTGTAGGTTTTCTGTAAATTTTAAATTTGAATTCATTATTACCCTTAATAACTAAAACATCTAGAAAAGGCAATGAGTTATTTTCTTCAAACTCAACAGTAACGTTTATAGAATGGGCTAAGCTATTTAATTTTCCAAGAAAATGGTGTATATCTACATTTTTGGGCATAAGACACAAAATATCATCAACATATCTGAACCATTTAGCTCTATTAGGGAGGATTGTGTTAAGCAACCTTGTTTCAAAAAATTCCATGTATAGGTTACTAAGAACAGGTGAAAGAGGATTTCCCATTGCCATACCAAACTTCTGAGTGTAAAACTTATCATTAAATACAAATTTTGCATCAACAATGCAAAGTTTAATAAGTTTAATGATAGTAGGAACTGGCAATGGTAAATCATAGTTAACGAGTTCTTCAGATAAGAAACTTAATAAATCACCAACAGGAACTTTCGTAAACAAAGAAGTAACATCAAAACTAACCATGTTAAAATCATTTAAGTCAGTCAAGGAGTTTAATTTATCAACCAAGTCTATGTTGTTTTTAACATTAAAGTTAGAAATTTTGCCAACAATAGGGCTCAAAATATCGACAAGCCATTTGGATAATTTATATGAAACTGATCCTATGGAGCTAATAATTGGTCTGACTGGATTCCCTGGTTTGTGTGTTTTTATTAGTCCATACATGTAAGGCAAAGATGGATTAGTGGAAGTAAATTGTTTGACTAATTCATCTTTGCCTTTCAGTAGAAGTTTTATTGTTTTATTGAAATTGCTGTTAACGGTTTCTAGGGGATTTTTCCTAAGTTTAGAATAGGTTTCAGTATCATCTAAGAGATTATTCATTTTTTTCTTGGTAATCATTTTCTTTCATAATTACTTCACCTCTTGTTGTGTCAATACTTCAGGTATCCTGACACCTGAGGCTGGCTCTTGTTGTGTCAATACTTCAGTTATTCTGGCACAATATTCTGATACTTGTAGTGTCGATACTAAACTGACTCTTGCATTGCCAAGATCACTGTTACAAATCAGAAGATTCTAAGTACAAGTGGAGACCAGCAGAGTGAGAACGTCCTTGTTTGCTCCCGTGGACTGAACCAAGATGCCCTCCATCGAGCAACTTTACCAGCAACTTAAGGAAGAATTGAGGGCAGCGAAGATGGAGATACGGCGACTGACCGAAGAAAACAAGAGGATTCGTAGCAGTCCTCCTGTTTCGAGTCCTCAGGTCAAGAAGGGATCGTGGTCAGTGGCTGGACAGCAGGGGACGACGAAGTTGACGATCAAGAAGACGAATGGAAAGCCAGAAACGATGAAGAAGAAAGAGACTGCTGTGGAAACTCCCGTGGAAACCTCCAACGCATTCTCGGTGCTACCCGACGAATGTGAGTCTACTACTGGGATCGTCACGACGAACGACAACAAGGAAGGTAAGAATATTGTTGTTGTTGGGGATAGCCAGGTTAGATACATGGATAGGGCATTTTGCTTGAAGGACAGGAGTAGGAGACAAAGGGTATGCTTTCCTGGGGCTGGGATGGAGGACATTGTTAGCCGGCTTGACAACATCATGAACGGTAATGGGATCAAACCTATTATTTGCCTCAGTGCTGGAGGCAATGATGTTGGCAAGCGTAGAAGTGAGGATTTAGTTAGAAAGTTCAGGACAGCTATAGACATGATTAGGAAGAAGGGGGGGCGCCCTGTTATATGTGGCATTTTGCCAAGAAGAGGTGTTGGTAATGAATGGTTGTCCAGAGCAATTGGTATTAATTGTTGGCTGGATAAACACTGTAAGGATAATGCAGTACCATTCATTGACAACTGGGACAACTTCTATGGCCGAAATGACATGTATGCCAGGGATGGGGTTCACTTATCCAGGGCAGGTGTGGGTTTTCTTGCTAACTCAGTTGAGGGGGTTGTTAGGACTTTAAACTAGGATTAGTTAGAGGTATGGGTTTTTGCAGGAAAACTGTGAAGTCGCAGGGTAGTAATATGAGTACTAGGAGAACTAGTAATAGGCAAAATGAGGTGGATATTGGAAAGCCAGTGGCACTAATTGACAAGGACAGTAATAGGTTTAGTGGAATAATAGAAAAAAGCAGGAAGGGTAAAGAGAGAGGAGGGTCATTAAAAGTTTATTACACAAATAGTCGCAGTGCTAGGAATAAGATGGACGAGTTGAGACTAGTTGCTAGTGCAGGTAACATAGATGTATTTGCCATTACTGAGACGTGGTTTAATTCAAAAAGTCGGGACATGCCTGCAGAATGTCACATTCAGGGTTTTAAATTGTTCCAAGTAGATAGAAGTATCGGGAAGGGGGGTGGGGTGGCATTGTATGTCCGAGATCGCTTGAACTGTTGCATAAAAACGGGTATTAAGTCTGAAGTAACACATACAGAGTCTGTTTGGATAGAATTTTCAGAGGGGCATGAAAAATTAATTTTAGGTGTGATATACCGTCCCCCAAATTTAGATAGGGACCAAGGGAGACTACTATGGGAGGAAATTGTTAGGGCCACAAGGCACGATAATGTAGTAATTCTAGGAGACTTTAACTTTAGTCATATTGATTGGAATTTCTTGACTGGGAATTTAGAATCATACGATTTCTTAGAAGTAGTTCAGGATTGTTTTTTGAAGCAGTTTGTGATAGAACCTACAAGGGTAAATAACCTGCTTGACTTAGTTCTGGCAAACAATGAATCCCTTGTTAATAATTTAGAAGTTTCAGAGGAACTGGGTGCTAGCGACCACAAATCAATTACATTTAGAATTGAATGGAAGTATGATAGTAGGGATAACTCAGTAACAGTCCCAGATTTTCGCTTAGCAGATTACGATGGGCTTAGAGAACACTTATCATCTGTTGACTGGGGTAACGAAGAGAGCTATCAATATGACAGTTTTCTGAACACAATACATGCTGCTCAAAGAACGTTTATCCCTTATAAGGAAATTAGATCAAATAGAAATGACCCTAAATGGATGAATAATAGGCTGAAATATCTACTAGGGCATAAGAAAGGAATTTATAGGCGTATCAAAAGAGGCGAGGGTCATCTTATGAATCAGTATATTGACATTAAGAGGGACATTAAAAAGGGGATAAGAAAAGCTAAATGGGACTATGAAATTAAAGTTGCTAGGGATTCTAAAACTAATCCAAAAAGTTTTTTCCAGGTATATAGAACAAAAGTCAGAGATAAGATAGGTCCCCTTAAAAATAACTATGGGCATCTTACTGACAAAGAGAATGAAATGTGCTCGATTTTAAATAATTATTTTCTCTCGGTTTTTACACAGGAAGACACTAATAATATCCCGGTAATTAATTTTTATAGTGGATCAGAAGAAGATAAATTATGTAACATCACAGTCACTAGTGAAATGGTTGTGAAGCAGATAGACCGACTGAAGCAAAATAAGTCACCGGGTCCTGATGAGGTTTTTTCAAGGGTCCTTAAGGAATGCAAAATGGAAGTCTGTGAACCATTAACTAATATTTTTAATTTATCTCTTCAAACAGGTGTAGTGTCTGATATGTGGAAAATGGCTAATGTAATTCCTATTTTTAAAACAGGGGACAAGTCGTTACCCTCAAATTACCGCCCAATAAGCCTGACCTCAATTGTAGGGAAATTACTAGAGTCAATTATAGCTGAGATTATAAGAAGCCATCTCGATAAGCATAGCTTGATTAATGATACTCAGCATGGATTCACAAGAGGCCGGTCTTGTCTAACTAATTTATTAACTTTCTTCAGTAAAGCTTTTGAGGCTGTTGACCACGATAAAGAATTTGATATTGTTTACTTAGATTTTAGTAAGGCATTTGATAGAGTTCGTCACCAAAGACTGTTGAAGAAAGTAGCAGCTCATGGCATTGGGGGGAGGGTGCTCTCATGGATCAAGTCATGGCTCACAGACAGGAAGCAGAGAGTGTCCATAAATGGGGTTAAATCTGAGTGGGGATCAGTAACAAGTGGCGTTCCACAGGGATCAGTCTTGGGCCCGTTGTTGTTTATAATATATATCAATGATCTTGATGAAGGAATTGCTAGTGATATGAGCAAATTCGCCGATGACACGAAGATAGGTAGGATAATTGATTCAAACGTAGATGTTAGGGAACTTCAGGAGGATTTAGACAAACTCTACTCTTGGTCAGAAAAGTGGCAGATGCAGTTCAATGTGGATAAATGCAAGGTTCTGAAGCTCGGGAGTGTCTATAACCCTAGCACTTATAAGTTAAATAATGTAGAACTTAGCCATACAGATTGCGAAAAGGACTTGGGGGTTATGGTAAGCAGCAACCTTAAACCAAGACAGCAATGCCTAAGCGTACGTAATAAGGCAAATAGATTACTGGGATTTATATCAAGAAGTGTAAGCAACAGAAGTCCAGACGTCATACTGCAGCTTTATACATCATTAGTAAGGCCTCACCTAGATTATGCAGCTCAATTCTGGTCTCCATATTACAGAATGGACATAAATTCGTTAGAAAACATTCAGCGTAGGATGACTAAATTAATACATAGCATTAGAAATCTTCCTTATGAAGAAAGATTGAAGACTCTTAAGTTACATTCACTTGTTAGACGAAGAATGAGGGGAGACCTGATCGAAGTGTATAAGTGGAAGATAGGTATTAATAGGGGGGATATTAACAAAGTCTTGAGGATATCTCTCCAAGAGAGAACCCGCAGTAATGGATTTAAATTAGATAAGTTTAGATTTAGAAAGGACATAGGAAAGTATTGGTTTGGAAATAGGGTAGTTGATGAGTGGAACAGTCTACCTAGTTGGGTTATTGAGGCTGGGACTTTGGGTAGTTTCAAATTTAGGTTGGATAAGTACATGAGTGGGAGGGTTTGGATTTGAGTGGGACTTGCACATCGGAGCTTGTTTCTTGGGTGGCATTGAAAATTTGGTTGGGCAAATGTTTTGTTAGTGGGATGAATTGTAAAGGACCTGCCTAGTATGGGCCAACAGGCCTTCTGCAGTGTTCCTCCTTTCTTATGTATGTTCTTATGTTCTATTGCATTTTTACTAAAGCAGACAAAATAAATGCAATAGTAATTATGAAAGAAAATGATTACCAAGAAAAAATGAATAATCTCTTAGATGATACTGAAACCTATTCTAAACTTAGGAAAAATCCCCTAGAAACCGTTAACAGCAATTTCAATAAAACAATAAAACTTCTACTGAAAGGCAAAAATGAATTAGTCAAACAATTTACTTCCACTAATCCATCTTTGCCTTACATGTATGGACTAATAAAAACACACAAACCAGGGAATCCAGTCAGACCAATTATTAGCTCTATAGGGTCAGTTTCATATAAATTATCCAAATGGCTTGTCGATATTTTGAGCCCTATTGTTGGCAAAATTTCTAACTTTAATGTTAAAAACAACATAGACTTGGTTGATAAATTAAACTCCTTGACTGACTTAAATGATTTTAACATGGTTAGTTTTGATGTTACTTCTTTGTTTACGAAAGTTCCTGTTGATGATTTATTAAGTTTCTTATCTGAAGAACTCGTTAACTATGATTTACCATTGCCAGTTCCTACTATCATTAAACTTATTAAACTTTGCATTGTTGATGCAAAATTTGTATTTAATGATAAGTTTTACACTCAGAAGTTTGGTATGGCAATGGGAAATCCTCTTTCACCTGTTCTTAGTAACCTATACATGGAATTTTTTGAAACAAGGTTGCTTAACACAATCCTCCCTAATAGAGCTAAATGGTTCAGATATGTTGATGATATTTTGTGTCTTATGCCCAAAAATGTAGATATACACCATTTTCTTGGAAAATTAAATAGCTTAGCCCATTCTATAAACTTTACTGTTGAGTTTGAAGAAAATAACTCATTGCCTTTTCTAGATGTTTTAATTATTAAGGGTAATAATGAATTCAAATTTAAAATTTACAGAAAACCTACAAATAACTGTTCCTATGTCCACTATTATTCCTCGCATCAAGATAGAGTCAAACTGTCTGTTTTCTCATCAATGTTTTTGAGAGCTTTACGAATTTGTAGTCCTGAGTTCATAGATGAGGAAATATCCAAAATTTATGAAATAGGTAATGATTTAAAATACCCAAGAAATGTAATTGATAAATCTTTTAAAGTTGCTAGGAACACTTTTTATAATCCAAAAAAGGGCAACCAGCCTTATTCAACTAAAAATATGTTGGTTCTCCCTTACCATGAAAACTTGGTTGATATGCCTTCTCTTCTTAAGACTTTTAATATTAAAGTTGTATTCAAAAATCTTGATACAGTAAAAAAACTTTTGATTAAGAATTCCCCCCAAAATGCTGATGGATGTGTCTATAGATTCCTTGTAAAATTTGCGATAAAGTTTATTACGGTCAAACTGGTAAAAATCTCGAACTAAGATTAAAACAACATAAATATAGCATTAGAACTGGACAAGATTCCAATGCTCTATTTATTCATGTAAGAGATTTTAACCATCCAATTGATTTTCAAAAAGTTGAGAAAGTAGTATCAAGCAAGTCCATGGTCGACAGGAATATAATTGAATCTTGTTTCATAAAAAGCAGTTTTGACAATAATATGAATATTTCCTTTGGTTTATATAAATTAGATCCATTTATAATTAATAGAATTTGGGTAGAATTTAATAATACACTGGACAAATAAATAGCTTGGGGGTGAGTTTTGCAAAGGACCTGTCCAAGTTGGCTCGCCGCGCGTCACGTGTTTAACCGTTGTGGGATCTGATAGTGAGGTGCTGGCCGACCCCTTATATAGCTTCCTTGGATGCTTCACTTTCATAGTTCCTTGATAATGTGAGTAGTCACGAAACGCTTGGAATTTCTCTATTCTTTCAGAGTGGTTGTTTTGCATATATATATATATATATATATATATATATATATATATATATATATATATATATATATATATATATATATATATATATATATATATATATATATATATATATATATATATATATATACATTAACAAGGAAAAAAAACAAATAAATACAATGAAAGAAATGACAATTTACACATTTCATAAAAAAAGGTAATTTGTACAAGAATAAGGAGTCAGATGATAATGTTCACTGAGGCGCCACTGCACGGCTGCTGCACCTCACCTCATTAATATGTGATAGTTTAATCTGGCCTCGGTAACTAATTAGACTTGTAACCTGACAACCTTGTACCACCCCGTAGGGATTATCCAGCAGCATTCGTATTCATACCAACATGATTCAATGAGCTTTGTACGTGATCCAATATGTTTCATGCATGATCCAACAGGCTTTATACATGATCCAGCAAGATTCATAAGTGATCAGACGAGATCTATAACATGGTCTATTAACTTTCATACAGGATCCATCAAACTTCATGCATTAGGCAGCATGCTTCATTCGTGTACCAACACGTCTCATACGTGAATCAACATGCTTTATACATGAACCAGCAAGCATTGTACATGAACCAGATGACACCAAACATGAACTAGCGAACATCATACTTGAACCAGCAAGCGTCATATATATAAATCAACAAGCATCATACATGAATCTGCAAGCATTATACATGAACCAGCAAGCATCATACATGAATCTGCAAGCATCATACATGAATCTGCAAGCATCATACATGAATCTGCAAGCATCATACATGAACCAGCAAGCATCATACATGAATCTACAAGCACCATACATGAACCAGCAAGCATCATACATGAATCTGCAAGCACCGTACATGAACCATTAAGCATCATACATGAATCTGCAAGCATCATACATGAATCTGCAAGCATCATACATGAATCTGCAATCATCATACATGAACCATTAAGCATCATACATGAATCTGCAAGCATCATACATGAATCTGCAAGCATCATACATGAACCAGCAAGCATCATACATGAATCTGCAAGCATCATACATGAACCAGCAAGCATCATACATGAATCTGCAAGCACCATACATGAACCATTAAGCATCATACATGAATCTGCAAGCATCATACATGAATCTGCAAGCATCATACATGAACCAGCAAGCATCATACATGAATCTGCAGGCATCATACATGAACCAGCAAGCACCATACATGAATCTGCAAGCACCATACGTGAATCAGCAAGCATCATTTATTTTTGGACTACAGGACACCAGAAAATTTTACTAGAATTTCTGGATACAACTCATAGATGAGAGGACACAGATAAAGTCAAGAAGGAAGCGTCGCCGTTTGCTTTTCTAAATGTGTGCACCTAGTACGTATGTACTAGCATGTACAATGTAAAGATTGTAATGGTAGCATGCAGACTCCACCAACTTTCTGATGGAAAACGTGATTTCCTACCTGCTTCAACATAAATATCAACATATTATAATTATTTGTGACCTCAACCAACATCTTATACAAGGGAATTTTTGATAAACTCCTTGCAGTGTTTCACATAAAAAAATCTGTTTACTTCCCTCCTCACATCTCTGGCTCCTCCCTTGATCCAGTAGTGAATGCATAGTCACTTGCAAACCCCTTGGCTATGTTGGAGCTTCTGGTCCAAGCTTATCTTTATGTACTGAAAATTCCAACGCAACGAGTTAAAGAATCTTTAAGCCCAACTTGGCTGTGGGAAAGAGCAAACTGGCCGGCTCTTTGTTTGGAGCTTCCCACCTCCTATTGAAATTCTCTTCTCCAAAGTGACGTAGATAACCAAATGAATACTTTCACTGAATATATCCTTAATCTCCAGCACACAAATATTCCTCACCGGCAGTATGTTACAAAGCCTTAAAATCAGCCTTAGTTCAGCTTTCATTTTTGAGAGGCTTTGTTATTATCTACTGCTAAGTACAAGGCTTGGAGGAGGTATAAGAGGCATCCTACTCTATATAACAGGAACCTGCATAGACAAGCCTGTCGCAAATGGAAAAAGTCCAAAATAGGTCATCTTTAGACGAGAGACTGTCACAAAAAGAAAACTGGCATCAGACATTGTGGGCTATAAAACCTAGTGGTCGGTGGCCAAGGACCGGCAAGGCTATTCGTCTCATGAAATTAGTCCACCTCTAAATCGGCAGGACGTGGCCGTCTCTGTTTCAGTGATAAAAAAGCTGACCTCTTTTCTGAACACTTTGTTGCCAAAATGCAAATTCCTGATCCAGCAAGGGAACCTCCTATACTGGCCGGAGGAATTGTCAAAATTGACAGAGGTGAAAATAAGGAAGAATGAAGTGCACCAAACCATACCCCCGGCCGGGATTGAACCCGCGGTCATAGAGTCTCAAAACTCCAGCCCGTCGCGTTAGCCACTAGACCAGCCACTAGACTAGCTGGTCTAGTGGCTAACGCGACGGGCTGGAGTTTTGAGACTCTATGACCGCGGGTTCAATCCCGGCCGGGGGTATGGTTTGTTTGCAATCGTGTCATTACGATTTCTTGAGTCATGAAGTGCACCATCTGCCCTCTGAAGGGTTAAATCCCTGCCTGGGCCATGAAAAGTTTGTGGGCTCAGATAAGGTGAGTCCAAGATTGCTGAGTGGACGTACAGACCAGCTAGCATCACCTCTAACTCGCATCTATCAGCACTACCTTGTTCATTGTAAATGGTCTTCTCTTCGGAAGCAGGCAAATGTAGTCCCTGTTTACAAAAAGAAGAAAAGCGGAAAGTCAGCAACTGTAGACCAGTGTCATTCCTGTCAATCACTAGCAAGATTCTTGAGGCAATAATCTCATTGCAGATGTCAGCGTTAATCGGCTACCACTTGTTTCTTTGTGACAGTTAATATGGCTTAAGAAAAGATCACTGCTGCTGATCTGTTAAATTTCTTCACTATGTGACACCAGTGACTGGATGAATCCAAGATCAGCTGTGTAGTAGCAATGGACATAGCTGGCGCTTTCGACAGAGTATGGCACCAGGGACGCTTGACGAAACTGCAAGCACTAGGAATCTCTGTTTCTGCACTATGCCTCCTCAGTGATTACCTTCAAGACAGATACCTAAGAGCAATTCTCAATGGGGCAGAGTCAACAAGATACTCTTTTGGTGCAAGTTGTTCACAAGGAAGTGTTTGGGTCATTATGAAATGTGTGCTTGTGAAGCAACAAGCCTGGCTTTATGTTGGTATATTAGTTTAATATTTTAAATGCCCCTAGAAAAGGCTTTCATCCTTAGGTGCCAGCATTTATTTGCGTAACATTTTAAATGAGTTTTATCTTGTCACAGAGACTAATCAAGTGGTCTTGTCACATGGTCCAGTCAAGGGACCTTGTCACGTGGTCCAGTCAAGTGACCTTGTCACGTGGTCCACTCAAGTAACCTTGTCACGTGGTCCAGTCAAGTAACCTTGTTTCATCGTCCAGTCAAGTGACCTTGTCACGTCGTCCAGTCAAGCAACCTTCTTACATCGTCCAGTCAAGTGACATTGTTGCGTCGTCCAGTCAAGTGACATTGTTGCGTCGTCCAGTCAAGTGAGCTTGTTGAGTCGTCCAGTCAAGTGACCTTGTTGTGTCGTCCAGTCAAGTGACCATGTTGCGTCGTCCAGTCAAGTGACCTTGTTGTGTCGTCCAGTCAAGTGACCATGTTGCGTCGTCCAGTCAAGTGACCTTGTTGTGTCGTCCAGTTAAGTGACCATGTTGCGTCGTCCAGTCAAGTGACCTTGTTGTGTCGTCCAGTCAAGTGACCATGTTGCTTCGTCCAGTCAAGTGACCTTGTTGTGTCGTCCAGTTAAGTGACCTTGTTGTGTCGTCCAGTTAAGTGACCTTGTTGTGTCGTCCAGTTAAGTGACCTTGTTGTGTCGTCCAGTTAAGTGACCTTGTTGCGTCGTCCAGTCAAGTGACCATGTTGCGTCGTCCAGTCAAGTAACCTTGTTGTGTCGTCCAATTAAGTGACCTTGTTGTGTCGTCCAGTTAAGTGACCTTGTTGTGTCGTCCAGTCAAGTGACCATGTTGCGTCGTCCAGTCAAGTGACCTTGTTGTGTCGTCCAGTTAAGTGACCTTGTTGTGTCGTCTAGTTAAGTGACCTTGTTGTGTCGTCCAGTCAAGTGACCATGTTGCGTCGTCCAGTCAAGTGACCTTGTTGTGTCGTCCAGTTAAGTGACCTTGTTGTGTCGTCCAGTCAAGTGACCTTGTTGTGTCGTCCAGTTAAGTGACCTTGTTGTGTCGTCCAGTCAAGTGACCTTGTTGTGTCGTCCAGTTAAGTGACCTTGTTGTGTCGTCCAGTTAAGCGACCTTGTTGTGTCATCGAGTTAAGTGACCTTGTTGTGTCGTCCAGTTAAGTGACCTTGTTGTGTCGTCCAGTTAAGTGACCATGTTGTGTCGTCCAGTTAAGTGACCTTGTTGTGTCGTCCAGTTAAGTGACCATGTTGCGTCGTCCAGTCAAGTGACCTTGTTGTGTCGTCAAGTTAAGTGACCTTGTTGTGTCGTCCAGTTAAGTGACCTTGTTGTGTCGTCCAGTTAAGTGACCTTGTTGTGTCGTCCAGTTAAGTGACCATGTTGTGTCGTCCAGTTAAGTGACCTTGTTGTGTCGTCCAGTTAAGTGACCATGTTGCGTCGTCCATTTAAGTGACCTTGTTGTGTCGTCCAGTTAAGTGACCTTGTTGTGTCGTCCAGTTAAGTGACCTTGTTGTGTCGTCCAGTTAAGTGACCTTGTTGTGTCGTCCAGTTAAGTGACCATGTTGTGTCGTCCAGTTAAGTGACCTTGTTGTGTCGTCCAGTTAAGTGACCATGTTGCGTCGTCCAGTCAAGTGACCTTGTTGTGTCGTCCAGTTAAGTGACCTTGTTGTGTCGTCCAGTTAAGTGACCTTGTTGTGTCATCCAGTTAAGCGACCTTGTTGTGTCATCGAGTTAAGTGACCTTGTTGTGTCGTCCAGTTAAGTGACCTTGTTGTGTCGTCCAGTTAAGTGACCTTGTTGTGTCGTCCAGTTAAGTGACCTTGTTGTGTCGTCCAGTCAAGTGACCATGTTGCGTCGTCCAGTCAAGTGACCTTGTTGTGTCGTCCAGTTAAGTGACCATGTTGCGTCTTCCAGTCAAGTGACCATGTTGCTTCGTCCAGTCAAGTGACCTTGTTGTGTCGTCCAGTTAAGTGACCTTGTTGTGTCGTCCAGTTAAGTGACCTTGTTGTGTCGTCCAGTTAAGTGACCTTGTTGTGTCGTCCAGTTAAGTGACCTTGTTGTGTCATCGAGTTAAGTGACCTTGTTGTGTCGTCCAGTTAAGTGACCTTGTTGTGTCGTCCAGTTAAGTGACCTTGTTGTGTCGTCCAGTCAAGTGACCATGTTGCGTCGTCCAGTCAAGTAACCTTGTTGTGTCGTCCAATTAAGTGACCTTGTTGTGTCGTCCAGTTAAGTGACCTTGTTGTGTCGTCCAGTCAAGTGACCATGTTGCGTCGTCCAGTCAAGTGACCTTGTTGTGTCGTCCAGTTAAGTGACCTTGTTGTGTCGTCTAGTTAAGTGACCTTGTTGTGTCGTCCAGTCAAGTGACCATGTTGCGTCGTCCAGTCAAGTGACCTTGTTGTGTCGTCCAGTTAAGTGACCTTGTTGTGTCGTCCAGTCAAGTGACCTTGTTGTGTCGTCCAGTTAAGTGACCTTGTTGTGTCGTCCAGTCAAGTGACCTTGTTGTGTCGTCCAGTTAAGTGACCTTGTTGTGTCGTCCAGTTAAGCGACCTTGTTGTGTCATCGAGTTAAGTGACCTTGTTGTGTCGTCCAGTTAAGTGACCTTGTTGTGTCGTCCAGTTAAGTGACCATGTTGTGTCGTCCAGTTAAGTGACCTTGTTGTGTCGTCCAGTTAAGTGACCATGTTGCGTCGTCCAGTCAAGTGACCTTGTTGTGTCGTCCAGTTAAGTGACCTTGTTGTGTCGTCCAGTTAAGTGACCTTGTTGTGTCGTCCAGTTAAGTGACCTTGTTGTGTCGTCCAGTTAAGTGACCATGTTGTGTCGTCCAGTTAAGTGACCTTGTTGTGTCGTCCAGTTAAGTGACCATGTTGCGTCGTCCAGTCAAGTGACCTTGTTGTGTCGTCCAGTTAAGTGACCTTGTTGTGTCGTCCAGTTAAGTGACCTTGTTGTGTCGTCCAGTTAAGTGACCTTGTTGTGTCGTCCAGTTAAGTGACCATGTTGTGTCGTCCAGTTAAGTGACCTTGTTGTGTCGTCCAGTTAAGTGACCATGTTGCGTCGTCCAGTCAAGTGACCTTGTTGTGTCGTCCAGTTAAGTGACCTTGTTGTGTCGTCCAGTTAAGTGACCTTGTTGTGTCGTCCAGTTAAGCGACCTTGTTGTGTCATCGAGTTAAGTGACCTTGTTGTGTCGTCCAGTTAAGTGACCTTGTTGTGTCGTCCAGTTAAGTGACCTTGTTGTGTCGTCCAGTTAAGTGACCTTGTTGTGTCGTCCAGTTAAGTGACCTTGTTGTGTCGTCCAGTTAAGTGACCTTGTTGTGTCGTCCAGTTAAGTGACCTTGTTGTGTCGTCCAGTTAAGTGACCATGTTGCGTCGTCCAGTCAAGTGACCTTGTTGTGTCGTCCAGTTAAGTGACCTTGTTGTGTCGTCCAGTTAAGTGACCTTGTTGTGTCGTCCAGTTAAGCGACCTTGTTGTGTCATCGAGTTAAGTGACCTTGTTGTGTCGTCCAGTTAAGTGACCTTGTTGTGTCGTCCAGTTAAGTGACCTTGTTGTGTCGTCCAGTTAAGTGACCTTGTTGTGTCGTCCAGTTAAGTGACCTTGTTGTGTCGTCCAGTTAAGTGACCTTGTTGTGTCGTCCAGTTAAGTGACCTTGTTGTGTCGTCCAGTTAAGTGACCTTGTTGTGTCGTCCAGTTAAGTGACCTTGTTGTGTCGTCCAGTTAAGTGACCTTGTTGTGTCGTCCAGTTAAGTGACCTTGTTGTGTCGTCCAGTTAAGTGACCTTGTTGTGTCGTCCAGTTAAGTGACCTTGTTGTGTCGTCCAGTTAAGTGACCTTGTTGTGTCGTCCAGTTAAGTGACCTACAAACATTCGAGTTAAGAAAAAATAATATATTTTTGCTTCTCGTTTTTCTTTTGTTCTAATATTTTCATCCTCTTGATCACTTTTTCTGTTTCACACTTTTTTGCTCTCTGTCTGTCTGTCTGTCTGTCTGTCTGTCTGTCTGTCTCTCTCTCTCTCTCTCTCTCTCTCTCTCTCTCTCTCTCTCTCTCTCTCTCTCTCTCTCTCTCTCTCTCTCTCTCTCTCTCTCTCTCCCCTGCAATTCAACCCTTAGAGGGAGGTGACCTGATGCACGGAATTGGAGCATCAATCCACTTCCTTGGATACGGTTTCACTGCCTCTCGTGTGCTCATTACCTTCAAGCTCATTAACCTCTGCCAGAGTAGAGCTCCAATGTAATAATAATAATAATAATAATAATAATAATAATAATAATAATAATAATAATAATAATAATAATAATAATAATAATAATAATAATTACTGTTATTTATTATTGTAATTATTATTACTTCTACTTCTACTTTTATTATTTCTGTTTTTTTTATTATTATTATGATTATGATTATTATTATTATTATTATTATTATTATTATTATTATTATTATTATTATTATCATTATTATTATTATTATTAGAAAATAAGTGCCCGATAAAAAAAATGGGACAGAGCAGCAGAACTAGAAGAATTTAAGCCATAACAGCCTAACGTTAAATTAATACAAATGCAGAATCTTTCTATGCCTAAAATAACAGAATGAAGCACAGAAAACAACATTAATTAAATGTTTGAGAACCCAAAAATAACATGATAACAATTACGTAACATTAAGCAATCGTTCAGATAAACATCAAAATAACATCAAGGCAACATTGATATACATATATATAATATATATGTATATATATATATATATATATATATATATATATATATATATATATATATATATATATATATATATATATATATATATATATATATATATATATATATATATATATATATATATATATATATATATATATATATATATATATATATATATATATATATATATATATATATATATATATATATATATATGCAAAACAACCACTGTGAAAGAGTAGTGAAATTCCAAGCGCTTTCGTGACTACTCACATTGTCAAGGAACTATGAAAGTAATACATCAAAGGAAGGCAATTAAAGGCCTTAGACCACACCTCACAGTCAACTCCCACAACAAAGAAACACCTGACGTGAGACAATACCGGACTTATAAGAAAAGAGGAACACTGCAGTAGGTCCGCTGGTCCAATTAGACAGGTCCTCACGACAACCCACCAACAAATCATTCTACCCAAGAAATAAGGTTTATTATTTGTCCAATGTATTATTAAACTCTAACCAAATTTTATTAATTATAAATGAATCTAATTCATACAAACCTAAGGAAATATTCATATTATTTTCAAAACTGCTTTTTATGAAACAAGATTCAATTATATTTCTGTCAACCATGGACTTGCTTGATACAACTTTTTCAACTTTTTGAAAATCAATTGCATGGTTAAAGTCTCTCACATGAATAAATAGAGCATTGGAATTTTGTCCAGTTCTAATGCTATATTTATGTTGTTTTGATCTAAGCTCGAGACTTTTACCAGTTTGACCGTAATAAACATTAACGCAAATTTTACAAGGAATCTTATAGACACATCCGTCAGCATTTTGGGGGGAATTCTTTATCAAAAGTTTTTCTACTGTATCAAGATTTTTAAATACAACTTTAATATTAAAAGTCTTAAGAAGAGAAGGCATATCAACCAAGTTTTTATGGTAAGGGAGAACCAACATATTTTTAGTTGAATAAGGTTGGTTGTCCCTTTTTGGGTTGTAGAAAGTATTTCTAGCAATTTTAAATGATTTATCAATTACATTCCTCGGGCATTTCAGATCATTGGCTATTTCATAACTTTTGGATATTTCTTCATCTATGAACTCTGAACTACAAATACGTAAAGCTCTCAAAAACATTGATGAGAAAACAGACAGTTTAACTTTATCTTGATGGGAAGAATAATAGTGTACATAAGTACATTGTTGGGCATAAGACATAAAATATCATCGACATATCTGAACCATTTTGCTCTATTAGGGAGGATTGTGTTAAGCAATCTTGTTTCAAAAAATTCCATGTATTGATTACTAAGAACAGGTAAAAGAGGATTCCCCATTGCCATACCAAATTTCTGAGTGTAAAATTTATCATTAAATACAAATTTTGCATCAACAATGCAAAGATTAATAAGTTTAATGATGGTAGGAACTGGTAATGGTAAATCATAATTAACGAGTTCTTCAGATAAGAAGCTTAATAAATCATCAACAGGAACTTTCGTAAACAAGGAAGAAACATCAAAACTAACCATGTTAAAATCATTTAAGTCAGTCAAGGAGCTTAATTTATCAACTAAATCTAAGTTGTTTTAAACATTGAAGTTAGAAATTTTACCAACAATAGGGCTCAAAATGCCAACAAGCCATTTGGATAATTTATACGAAACTGATCCTATGGAGCTAATAATTGGTCTGATTGGATTACCTGGTTTGTGTGTTTTTATTAGTCCATACATGTAAGGTAAAGATGGATTAGTGGAAGTAAATTGTTTAATTGATTCATCTTTGCCTTTTAGTAGAAGTTTTATTTTTTTATTGAAATTGCTGTTAACGGTTTCTAAGGGATTATTTCTAAGTTTAGAATAGGTTTCAGTATCATCTAAGAGATTATTAATTTTTTCTTGGTAATCATTTTCTTTCATAATTACTATTGCATTTATTTTATCTGCTTTGGTAAGGCGCAAATTTTTATTATTGTTAAGTGTATCATAAGACTTAAAGTATCTTTGAGGGCAATTGGGAATGTTTGGTTTTAACATAGAGTTATATACCATTCCCTTACTAATATTAATTTCATCAGAGGATAAATCAGAAGATTTTTCAAAGTTACAAAAGGCTTTTGTAACTTCAACATTCCCAATTGCCCTCAAAGATTCTTTAAGTCTTATGATACACTTAACAATAATAAAAAACTGGCGCCTTACCAAAGCAGATAAAATAAATGCAATAGTAATTATGAAAGAAAATGATTACCAAGAAAAAATGAAAAATCTCTTAGGTGATACTGAAACCTATTCTAAACTTAGAAAGAATCCCTTAGAAACCGTTAACAGCAATTTCAATAAAACAATAAAACTTCTACTAAAAGGCAAAGATGAATCAATTAAACAATTTACTTCCACTAATCCATCTTTACCTTACATGTATGGACTAATAAAAACACACAAACCAGGTAATCCAATCAGACCAATTATTAGCTCCATAGGATCAGTTTCGTATAAATTATCCAAATGGCTTGTTGGCATTTTGAGCCCTATTGTTGGTAAAATTTCTAACTTCAATGTTTAAAACAACTTAGATTTAGTTGATAAATTAAGCTCCTTGACTGACTTAAATGATTTTAACATGGTTAGTTTTGATGTTACTTCCTTGTTTAACACAATCCTCCCTAATAGAGCAAAATGGTTCAGATATGTCGATGATATTTTAAGTCTTATGCCCAAAAATGTAGATATACACCATTTCCTTGGCAAATTAAATAGCTTAGCCCATTCTATAAACTTTACTGTTGAGTTTGAGGAAAATAATTCATTGCTTTTTCTAGATGTTTTAATTATTAAAAGTAATAATGAATTCAAATTTAAAATTTACAGAAAACCTACAAATAACTGTTCCTATGTACACTATTGTTCTTCCCATCAAGATAAAGTTAAACTGTCTGTTTTCTCATCAATGTTTTTGAGAGCTTTACGTATTTGTAGTCCAGAGTTCATAGATGAAGAAATATCCAAAATTTATGAAATAGCCAATGATCTGAAATACCCGAGGAATGTAATTGATAAATCATTTAAAATTGCTAGAAATACTTTTTACAACCCAAAAAGGGACAACTAACTTTATTCAACTAAAAATATGTTGGTTCTCCCTTACCATAAAAACTTGGATGATATGCCTTCTCTTCTTAAGACTTTTAATATTAAAGTTGTATTTAAAAATCTTGATACAGTATAAAAACTTTTGATAAAGAATTTCCCCCAAAATGCTGACGGATGTGTCTATAAGATTCCTTGTAAAATTTACGATAAAGTTTATTACGGTCAAACTGGTAAAAGTCTCGAGCTTAGATTAAAAAAACATAAATATAGCATTAGAACTGTACAAGATTCCAATGCTCTATTTATTCATGTGAGAGACTTTAACCATCCAATTGATTTTCAAAAAGTTGAGAAAGTTGTATCAAGCAAGTCCATGGTTGACAGAAATATAATTGAATCTTGTTTCATAAAAAGCAGTTTTGAAAATAATATGAATATTTCCTTAGGTTTGCATAAATTAGATTCATTTATAATTAATAAAATTTGGTTAGAGTTTAACAATACATTGGACAAATAATAAACCTTATTTCTTGGGTAGAATGATTTGTTGGTGGGTTGTCGTGAGGACTTGTCTAGTTGGACCAGCGGACCTACTGCAGTGTTCCCCTTTTCTTATGAGTCCGGTATTGTCTCGCGTCAGGTGTTTCTTTGTTGTGGGAGTTGACTGTGAGGTGTGGTCTAAGCCCTTTAATTGCCTTCCTTTGATGTATTACTTTCATAGTTCCTTGACAATGTGAGTAGTCACGAAAGCGCTTGGAATTTCACTACTCTTTCACAGTGGTTGTTTTGCATAATTTAAAATCACCTGTTTACTGTGATCTTATTGCATATATATATATATATATATATATATATATATATACACATCTTCTGTTTCTCTACTTTATGCCATCTCCCTCCTCCCCCCCCCCCACACACACACACATATATATATATATATATATATATATATATATATATATATATATATATATATATATATATATATGTGTGTGTGGGGGGGGGAGGGAGGAGGGAGAGGGCATAAAGTAGAGAAACAGAAGATGTAGTGACAAAAAAGCCCACTGAGTGGTCGAAACGTTCTCAGTAAAGTATTTCATAATCACTGCATTTCCTGCTGTGTCTGTTACACAATAATCGACGTTCGTCACACAGTCACTGGCATAGCTTCTCAACCAGCTAACTAGTTATTCGGAGTATAGCAGTTCTGTGGCCACACTGCTATGTTTATTGTCCTGTTCAGCCCACCAATCAAGCGAGAGCCTGCTTCCCCAGCCAAAGTGGAGTCACACCTACCTGCCTGGCTGGGAGGCAGGCTTTGTCTTATCACTGTACTGCTAACTTAATATCTTAACCTTGTAAATATTGTAAATAAGTTGTAAAGGAATACATGGGTACAGAAATCTACCCCTACTGTGTTTGTCTTGCTCTGCTGATCCATGTATATTGCTGACTTTGCTAACGGCTGGGTGCTGCAAGTCTTGAATTGCTACCTGTGTTCGTAATAATATCCACCAGTGTAACGTGATAGGATCAAGAGAACGTCAAGAAGACATCAGCATATCGTGATATTACGAAAGATGTCTTCCAGATAATCATCAAGACAACTTCAACAATTTGTGATAATATAAAAACAACGTCTCTGTATAGTGACGACTTCAAGAAATAACAAAAGCAGTTTTTTTAAGAGGATAAATTGAAATTAAGTTGAAAGAATACACATATTTTTATTTAGAGACGGAAATTAGGCAGACAGGCCTCAGTATTATATTAAGAGCAGCAGCAGCAGCACTGTCAGCAGTAGCAACAGCTGTAAGAGCGCTGGGTTCAGGAGCAACAGGCATAGCACCATCAACACTGGCAACAGCAACAAGAATACTAGCAGCAAGTGGAGCAGCAGGAGTAGTATCAGCATTAACAACAACACTTGAAAAAACAGCAGCAGCAACACTAGCAGCAACAGTAGCAGCAACACTAGCAGCAACAGCAGCAGCAACATCACTACTGTAGCAGAAAAAAAAACAACGGATTTACAGTAACAGGAACTACACCAGCAACTGCAGCAAAAACAGAAGCAACAGTATCAGCCACAGCAGTAGCAGCAGCAGCAGAAGAAGAAGCAGAAGCGTCAACAGCAGCAGCAGAAGCAAGGGTTTGTGATAGCAAGTGAAAGTGAGTGTTGGCAGCAAGTGAAAATGAGTGTTGGCAGCAAGTGAAAGTGAGTGTTGGCAGCAAGTGAAAGTGAGTGTTGGCAGCAAGTGAAAGTGAGTGTTGGCAGCAAGTGAAAGTGATTGTTGGCAGCAAGTGAAAGTGGGTGTTGGCAGCAAGTGAAAGTGGGTGTTGGCAGCAAGTGAAAGTGAGTGTTGGCAGCAAGTGAAAGTGAGTGTTGGCAGCAAGTGAAAGTGAGTGTTGGCAGCAAGTGAAAGTGAGTGTTGGCAGCAAGTGAAAGTGAGTGTTGGCAGCAAGTGAAAATGAGTGTTGGCAGCAAGTGAAAGTGAGTGTTGGCAGCAAGTGAAAGTGAGTGTTGGCAGCAAGTGAAAGTGAGTGTTGGCAGCAAGTGAAAGTGATTGTTGGCAGCAAGTGA
Organism: Cherax quadricarinatus; assembly: GCF_038502225.1. Lineage (NCBI taxonomy): Eukaryota > Metazoa > Arthropoda > Malacostraca > Decapoda > Parastacidae > Cherax > Cherax quadricarinatus. The sequence goes on along the minus strand of NC_091293.1, from coordinate 26,575,168 downwards.
AAGTGGGTGTTGGCAGCAAGTGAAAGTGGGTGTTGGCAGCAAGTGAAAGTGAGTGTTGGCAACAAGTGAAAGTGGGTGTTGGCAGCAAGTGAAAGTGAGTGTTGGCAGCAAGTGAAAGTGAGTGTTGGCAGCAAGTGAAAGTGGGTGTTAGCAGCAAGTGAAAGTGAGTGTTGGCAGCAAGTGAAAGTGAGTGTTGGCAGCAAGTGAAAATGAGTGTTGGCAGCAAGTGAAAGTGAGTGTTGGCAGCAAGTGAAAGTGAGTGTTAGCAGCAAGTGAAAGTGAGTGTTGGCAGCAAGTGAAAGTGAGTGTTGGCAGCAAGTGAAAGTGAGTGTTGGCAGCAAGTGAAAGTGAGTGTTAGCAGCAAGTGGAAGTGAGTGTTAGCAGCAAGTGAAAGTGGGTGTTGGCAGCAAGTGAAAGTGAGTGTTGGTAGCAAGTGAAAGTGAGTGTTAGCAGCAAGTGAAAGTGGGTGTTGGCAGCAAGTGAAAGTGAGCGTTAGCAGCAAGTGAAAGTGGGTGTTGGCAGCAAGTGAAAGTGAATGTTGGTAGCAAGTGAAAGTGAGTGTTAGCAGCAAGTGAAAGTGGGTGTTGGCAGCAAGTGAAAGTGAGTGTTGGTAGCAAGTGAAAGTGAGTGTTAGCAGCAAGTGAAAGTGGGTGTTGGCAGCAAGTGAAAGTGAGTGTTAGCAGCAAGTGAAAGTGGGTGTTGGCAGCAAGTGAAAGTGAGTGTTGGTAGCAAGTGAAAGTGAGTGTTAGCAGCAAGTGAAAGTGGGTGTTGGCAGCAAGTGAAAGTGGGTGTTGGCAGCAAGTGAAAGTGAGTGTTGGCAGCAAGTGAAAGTGAGTGTTGGCAGCAAGTGAAAGTGAGTGTTGGCAGCAAGTGAAAGTGAGTGTTGGCAGCAAGTGAAAGTGAGTGTTGGTAGCAAGTGAAAGTGAGTGTTAACAGCAAGTGAAAGTGGGTGTTGGCAGCAAGTGAAAGTGGGTGTTGGCAGCAAGTGAAAGTGGGTGTTGGCAGCAAGTGAAAGTGAGTGTTGGCAGCAAGTGAAAGTGACTGTTGGCAGGAAGCGAAAGTGAGTGTTCGCAGTAAGTAAAAGTGGGTGTTGGCAGCAAGTGAAAGTGAGTGCTGGCAGCAAGTGAAAGTGGGTGTTGGCAGCAAGTGAAAGTGAGTGTTGGCAGAAAGTGAGAGTGGGTGTTGGCAGCAAGTGAAAGTGAGTGTTGGCAGCAAGTGAAAGTGAGTGTTGGCAGCAAGTGAAAGTGAGTGTTGGCAGCAAGTGAAAGTGAGTGTTGGCAGCAAGTGAAAGTGAGTGTTGGCAGCAAGTGAAAGTGAGTGTTGGCAGCAAGTGAAAGTGAGTGTTGGCAGCAAGTGAAAGTGAGTGTTGGCAGCAAGTGAAAGTGAGTGTTGGCAGCAAGTGAAAGTGAGTGTTGGCAGCAAGTGAAAGTGAGTGTTAGCAGCAAGCTGGAGAGGTGCCATAAAAACTGCAAAACATAAACAGAAAAAAAAGAAACGCTAGGGAGGAATAAAGTAGTTCAGAAAAATAAAAGAACATGAAAAGGGAGAAGAAAATGTGGAAGAGTAGAGTAGAAGGATGTATTAAAAAAAACCAGACGACGATTACCAAAAGCAAAGAAAGAAGAAGAGAAAATACATTTTCTATAGAAGGAAAACGACGAGAAGATGTACACTAAGAGGATAAAGATGGGAAGAGTAAGAGAGTGAGTGATGATAGGAAGAAAACATGGCTTGAGAATATTCACCGTGAATCTGACCCACTTTTTCTTCAGATACACCCATTCAGGGCAGTGGGTCTTACCTAGTCACCGGTGGGTATTATTTAGTTACTAGTAGATCCTGCCTTGTGATCAGTGGACCCTGCTTAATGACTAGCGGGTTCTGCCTTATTACCAGGATAGTACTAGGTCCTGCCTAGTGAAAAGGACAATGGATCATTCCTAGTGACCAGGACTGGGATTAACGAGCACAGTTTTTTTTTATGTTTTGAATTTTCGTTGATGAACCCAAAAAATAATAACGCGGAAAGAAATGACGAATCATATTTGTAGTCCCGTGTATTGTCAGTTGGAAGGGAAGTGTCTCTCACTAACATAAAAGACTTCTCATGAATTTGATATGATAAGACTTGCATTTTCGTGAGAGACAAAACTTAAAAAAATCCATGGCGTTCATAATAATCCACGTCACGAGTATCCCTCTTAATTAACATTGCTTTACTTAATGTGGAAAGAAGCAAGGGTTACTAGAATTTAGTGATCGGTGACAGTAGCTTAACCAGAGCAGAGGGAGGTATGTACTTAACAAACACTTAGGTATCATCTAATGCTCCTCTGAATACAAGATCAAATTATCTCCCAGGTTACAGATCTCTAGATTCTTTGCCTTTTCTGGATCCATATATGATCCTGCGCTACCGTCCACAGAAATGATATGCGGTGGATAATGAACTAGTCGCTTCGGTGGCAAAATCGAAAAATTCAATCTTTTGTTCTCTCCACCTACATAGTCAACTGTATATAAACATGGTATTGGCAACTTCAGTAAAAATCTCAACCGGAGACTGCAGCTTTAACATTCAACGCCCACACCTAGACATCTATATATCAACTTGAAAGGTTAAAATTTTAAATGAATAATATATCTTCGAGCTATACATGCTAGGACAGATCTTATCGAATTATGGCAGGTATAGAGCAGGAAAGATAACTTTAACCTCCAAAGTTTCTCCAAGATGGTTAATGCTAGATAAACAGGCCTTATTTTTATGCTAGTTGTCTTGTGGAAATGGGGATAAAAAGTTATTCATGTTTTTTAGTTTTTTAATACTTCTCTGCACACTTCCTCTTGATGAATTAGACACCTATGCAACACTTAGTTATCTTTACTGTGGAAACGTTTCTCTAACCAGTGGCTTCCTCAATCATATACAGAGAAAAACTGTTAAAGATCAGGAGTATGAGGTAATCCGTCCCTCAGCCTGGAGTCGACGTGATCAGTCCATCACATATCTGCGGAGAAGGAACGTTTATACTGTAGACAAGTGAGGTGAAGTAGTCGTAGGCGGTATCACCTTGGACAAATCCAGTGGTGAAAGTAGGTCATGCCCATAGGTTAGGCAAGCGCAGAATTCATGTGTCAAGATCCCAAGTTGCTGCTGTTCTGACAGAAATGTAGATAATGGTTCAGAGAACCGACACCATGATGAATTAGACACTTGTGCAACACTTGCTTATCTTTACTGTGGAAACGTTTTGTCAACCAGTGGCTTCTCCGCACAAATGCTGTACTCTTTTCAAGATTGAACATAAGAACATAAGAAAGAAGGAACACTGCACCAGGCCTACTGACCCATGCAGAGCAGGTCCATGTCCCCCCCCCCCCGGATTATCCCAATGACCCACCCAGTCTGGTCATCCCCGCTCAAGGATGGAACACTGCACCAGACCCAGCAGCACAAGCTAGTCAGGTCCAACTCACACCCACCCACACCCACTCATGTATTCATCTAACCTATTTTTAAAACTACACAATGTTTTAGCCTCAATAACTGCACTCGGGAGTTTGTTCCACTCATCCACAACTCTATTACCAAACCAGTGCTTTCCTATATCCTTCCTGAATCAGAATTTTTCTAACTTGAAACCATTGCTGCGAGTCCTGTCTTGGCTGGAAATTTTCAGCACACTATTTACATCCCCTTTATGGACTGATCACATTGACTTCAGGCTGAGGGACTTATTACCTCATATGCCTTCTGATCTTCAACAATTCTTCTCCGTACTGGACTAAGGAAGACACTGCTTGGCGAAACATTTCTACAATAAAGATACCTAAATGTTGCATATGTGTCTAATTCATTATCCATTCCGGAAGTGACACTCTCCAACCCAACGACTTCGTTTCTCTCTGTTTATAGGAAGTATAAAGCTGTTAAATATGAAAAAATGCCGACGGGGAGGATTTATAAAATTCTAAAAAATGTCGAACTACTATCTGTTCGAGTTCAACCTAAAAAAAAAAACGTAAAGTTTTAGTAAAGAGACAGACTGCAAAAACTGTTGAAAGAGAAGGTCCTGAAGGCGAGTATCACATGAACGACACACGCGAGAGACGCACATCAACATTAGCAGCTTAAGAGAGGCTGTCACGCCTCAGAAATCTTAATAAATAACATATGAAGATTGTATACACAGCGTATATCAGATCAATTATATATTATGAAGCATTGACATGGAGTCCCTACCTAATAAAGCGTGTTCGAAAGATTAATAAAGGTCCAAGGGTTTGCAGCCAGATTGGACCTGTAACTCTGCGGATGCTCTAATAAGTGAGACTAATGGAACTGAAATACCTTAGAAGAGACGAGGACAACGATAGACATTATTATAGTATAAGATACCTGAATGGATATGGCGGACAGGGACAAATTGTATGAACAACGAGAACGGGACAAATAGAAACTATAAAGGCAGAATATCTATAAAGGATGTTAGATAATACTTCTTAAGTCTTATGTTATTAAGTACGTGGAATGAATTAAACAAAAACTAGTGAAGATAAACTCAATACAACTTCAAAAGCAAATAAAATAAAAACCAATAGAACAGGAATCGATACTGACATTCAGTACGGTTAAAAGGTTGGCCACTCACAAATTGGTGAGCACAGATCTGCGAAAACGCCATTAAACTATAGTCTAGTATCTATGACGTGCATACAGTCAAAGAAAATAAAGCTAATAATAAGAATGAACGTGATGAAGAAACTGAGGAAAATGGCTCTAAAAGCAGCAGTCAGCACACGTTAAGAAAAGTGCATCTTTCAAACGAACCTAATGGAGAAAACAAGAAAGCCCTGAACTACAAGACGATCAATACTGATTCACAGACAAGAAGAGCAGGCAACGATTACGGCTATGTGCTCAACTAGATCAAGGAATAATTAAGAGTAAAGAGGAGAGAGATGCTTTGAAAGATGCTAAGACGAAAATCAGTAAGGATTCCCACTATGTAAGTCACTTTTCCAGCTATGCATGACAGATATGTCTCACAGGATATTCTTATTTATCTTTACTCGTATATGATGTAACTCTACAGAGAATAAACAACGAAGGAAATTGGATACGGCTATAAGAAGACTTTGAGAAACTGCATCTTGGCTCAGTCTAGCGGCTACTGGAGCTCAGCCTCAGCAAGTACTTAGTTATGAAAATTGAAGAAGAAATATCTCCTAAAACGAAATACAGACTTAGAACTGTAAACCTTATCCTTGGTTAAGAAAAGTACCAAGAATACCATCCGAGGTGTGTATCAGCATAATAGAGTATGCTGAACCAGTACGGAACCAACACTTCATCAAACATGTCCTTAAATAAGAGAAAATGCATAAATTTGCCATGAGATTAATACAGGAGCTGAGGTGAATGATCTATGAGTAAAGACTAGTAGAAGTAAGCAATAAAGTATTAGATAATTGGAGAACCAGGAGAGACATAATCACGGCGTTAAATTTGCTGGAAAAAACGCAACAGGGCGGACAGAAACAGACTATTTAAAAAGCTTGGACAAGGAAAATGTGGCATGGAAGAAAGTTAAAGACTCGAATGACTCACAGAGACATCAGAAAGTGCTTATTACGCTTGAGAGTGGTCACGAAGTGGATCAATGTTCTTAATGAAAGGAATAGGTTAGCCAGTAAACAGTTTTACGAATAGTTATCACACGGTACAAGCGGCTAGGAATTAGTGTGATTAGTAATTAAGAGGATGGCCCGGGAGCCATTGCTCGACTCAAGCTATCACAAATTATGATCATAAAAACAACAGTTATATTGTATTTACCATTATCAAAAGTAATATGGTGAAGATTTCGTCTTAAGGAACACGACAAAATTATTGTGGACGTGCACACTAGTGTTTGTTATTTTCAAATCAAGACATTGGTGGCTGTGGACTACTAAGTTTGTTTGCACCATCAATACTAACTGGAAAGAACTTCACCTTAGATATTCCTCGTGCTCGTGAAGGAACACCTCAATCCCGATGGAACATTTCTATTAGTTTCTAAACGAACGTTTATTTCTTAAGAAACTCCTCACTCCCAACAACATCTCTTAACTGCTAAAAGAACACCATGCTCTGGAAGGAACAATTTAATCCTGAAGGATTACTTCTCTTCAGTCCTAGACGAATGTTTTGATCCTGAACGAACACTTGACTTCCGAAGGAACACCTCTCTTTACCCTTACTCCTGAAGGAAGAATTTCTTCCCGAACAAACACTGTCCTCCGGATGGAACCCTTCGCTCGTAAAGAAACACTTCCATCCTGAACGAACACTTTCCTCCTGATGGAACACTTCGCTCGTGAAGAAACACTTCACTCCTGGTGCAACACTTCACTTCTGAAGAAACATTTTATTCCTGAAGATTCTCATTCCTGAAGGAAGACTTTACTCCTGAAGGAACATTTTACTCCTGAGGGAACATTTACCCTGCCGTGATCTCTCTTTCGGAGTAAAGCGTCTTATACACGCACGACAAACATTCTGAAGCAGCATCTCACTACTGTAAATAATCTTTACTGCCCAGGGAATACCTCACTCAAATGTGTAAATGTTACTAAGGCGGACAACAAACGTTTTCCAGAGGGAAATCATTCAACTGTTGAGATACCTCACATTTGGACGTAAATACATCTTTCCCAAAAGAGTCATTCCTCAATTAGCCTCTCATATTTCCTCGTCACGTAAACGGCTTCAAGAAGACTCATTCCTCTTGCAGCATCTCATATGTACCTGTTGGATAGATATTGGGTCTCTGGAAGAGTCATTCCTAATGAAGTTACCTGAAGCTCTTGGGAAGATATTGAGCTTCAGAGACATTCTTCCTTCCTTTACTCATACCTTCCATCACTCACCCTACCCTCACATCACTCATCATCCCATCTCCTCACACATCATCCCTCTTTCCTCATCCGCCCTTGCGATTTTGGTTTAAATAGCAACGCTCATCTTGGCGAATAAGGAAAGCGAAAATTTATGTATGCAAGAATTTCGCAAAAATCATTCAGATTATTATTGAATTACTGTAAACTTATCTAAAATATATTTAGTTGAATTATGCTGAATTAAATTACGCTTGTTATAATAAGGTTAGGTAAGCTTTCTAAGTTCGTTTGGTGCAGATTATTAATTTTTACATTAACATAAATAAAAAATATATATCTAAACGTATAAGAGAAAATTTTAGAAAGGGCTTAATTTTTAAGTTAGTTCCTGCTAAGTGACCAGTTTTACCTATTCGGCACTATATATATATATATATATATATATATATATATATATATATATATATATATATATATATATATATATATATATATATATATACATATATATATATATATATATATATATATATATATATATATATATATATATATATATACATACATATATATATATATATATATATATATATATATATATATATATATATATATATATATATATATATATATACATATGTCGTGCCGAATATGTAAAACTGTCATTTAAAATTAAGTCTTTTCTATATATATATGTCGTGCCAAATAGGCAGAACTTGCGATCTTGGCTTAAATAGCAACGTTCATCTTGCCATATAGGACAAGCGAAAATTTGTGTATACAATAATTTCGCTAAAATCGTTCTGAACCTAACGAAAAAAAAATATTTCACTGTGTTTGTTTAGTATTAAATTTTTGTAAGCAAATCTAAAATATATTTAGTTGGGTTAGGCTAAAATAAATTGTTCTTCTTATAATAAGGTTAGGTAAGTTTTCTAAGTTCCTTTTGGTGCAAAATTAAAATTTTTTACAATAACATTAATGAAAAAAATATATCTTTAAACGTTTAAGAGAAAATTTTAGAAAGGTCTTAATTTTAAATGAATTCTTGCTAATTGACCAGTTTTACATATTCGGCACGACACATATATATATATATATATATATATATATATATATATATATATATATGTATATATATATATATATAAATATATATATATATATATATATATATATATATATATATATATATATATATATATATATATATATATATATATATATATATATAATATGTCGTGCCGAATAGGCAGAACTTGCGATCTTGGCTTAAATAGCAACGCTCATCTTGCCATATAGGACAAGTGAAAATTTGTGTATGCAATAATTTCGCCAAAATCATTCTGAACGTAACGAAAAAAATATATTTGATTGTGTTTGTTTAGTACTAAATTATTGAAAACGTATTTAAAATATATTTAGTTGGGTTAGGCTAAAATAAATTGCTCTTGTTATAATAAGGTTAGGTAAGTTTTCTAAGATTCTTTTGGTGTAAAATAAAATTTTTTTACATTAACATTAATGAAAAATATATATCCTTAAACGTATTAGAAAAAATTTCGGAAAGGACTTAATTTTAAATGAGTTCTTGCTAATTGACCAGTTTTACATATTCGGCACGACATATATATATATAAATATATATATATATATATATATATATATAAATATATATACATATATATATATAAATATATACACATATATATAAATATATATATATATGTATATATATATATATATAAATATATATATATATATATATGTAAATATATATACATATATATATAAATATATGTATGTATGTATATATGTCGCACCGAATAGGCAGAACTTGCGATTTTGGCTTAAATAGCAACATTCATCTTGCCATATAGGACAAGTGAAAATTTGTGTATGCAATAATTTCGCCAAAATCATTCTGAACCTAACGAAAAAATATATTTCATTGGTTTTGTTTAATATTAAATTGTTGTAAACAAATCTAAAATATATTTAGCTGGGTTAGGCTAAAATAAATTGCTCTTACTATAATAAGGTTAGGTAAGTTTTCTAAGATTCTTTTGGTGCAAAATTATAAATTTTCACATTAACATTAATGAAAAAAATATATCTTCAAACGTATAAGAGAAAATTTCAGAAAGGAATTCATTTTAAATGAGTTCTTGCTAATTGACCAGTTTCACATATTCGGCACGACATATATGGAGTGAATGATGGCGAAAGTTTTTCTTTTTCGGGCCACTCTGCCTTGGTGGGAATCGGCCAGTGTGATAATAAAAAAAATAAAAATAATATATATATATTTATATATATGTATATATATATGTATATATATATATATATATATATATATATATATATATATATATATATATATATATATATATATATATATATATATATATATATATATATATATATATATGTCGTGCAGAATAACCAGAACTTGTGATCTCTTAATATCAACGCTCATCTTGCCATATAGGACAAGCGAAAATTTGTCTATGCTATAATTTCGCCAAAATCATTAGGAATATAACGAGAAAAATATATTTCATTTTGTTTGTTTAGCATTAAATTATTGTAAACAAATCTAAAATATATATAGTTGGGTTAGGCTAAAATAAATTGTTCTTGTTATAATAAGGTTAGGTAAGTTTTCTAAGATTCTTTTGGTGCAAAATTAAAATTTTTTACATTAACATTAATGAAAAAAATATATCTTTAAACGTATAAGAGAAAATTTTAGAAAGGACTTAATTTTAAATGAGTTCTTGCTAATTGACCAGTTTTACATATTCGGCACGACATATATATATATATATATATATATATATATATATATATATATATATATATATATATATATATATATATATATATATATATATATATATATATATATATATATATACATCAGATATTTACAGGATACCCCAGGGAAATGTTTAAAAGACAATATTCAAAATAAAGTTGCTAGTAAAGGCAAAACAATTGCTCAACAAACAAAGACAGATTGTAGAGAGCAACGAAAGACTAGCTCCCTTAAGGTTTACTATACAAATAGTAGGAGTCTAAGAAATAAGATAGATGAGCTAAGATTACTTGCAAGCGCAGGTAATGTAGATATTATTGCTAGCAGAGACATGGTTCAACTTGAAAGATAGAGAAATGCATTTTGAATGCAACGTACAGGGTTATAAACTATTCCACACTGATAGGGTCAACAGGAAGGGTGGTGGAGTGGCGATGTATGTCAGAGATAATTTAAATTGTTGTGTTAGACAAGATGTAAGATTAGAAACATCAGACACAGAATGTGCTAGCCTACAGTTTCTCGAAAGTTGTGAAAAATTTATTTTGGGAGTGATTTATAGGCCCCCAAACCTTGATAGGGAGTGGGTAGGCTACTATGGGACGAAATTCATAAGGCGTCTAGATATGAAAATGTGTTAATGGGAGATTTTAACTTTACACAAACTAACTGGAACAATATGACAGGAAATCTTGAGTCTAGTGACTTTCTTGATACGGTTCAAGACTGCTTTTTAAAACAGTTTGTGACAGAACTAACTAGAGGAAACAATATGCTTGACTTGGTTCTTGCCAACAAAGAATCACTAATTAATAATCTTGAGGTTAGTGATGAGCTTGAGTAAAGTGATCACAAATCACGTTGTTTCAATATATCTTGGAATTACCCAGATAACTGCAATCAAGTTGCTGTCCCGGATTTCCGCTTGGCCGACTTCATGGCTATCAGAAATTACCTGAGTGGGCTAAATTGGGACGACCTTACTATGTGTCAGGTAGGTAGAGTTAGTTGCCAATATGATGTATTTCATAGCATAGTGCTGGCTGCCCAGACGACTTTTCTCCCAAGTAGGGAAATTAGATCTAACAAAAATGATCCCAAATGGATAAACAATAGATTAAAACATCTTATTGGTCAAAAGAGAGGCATATATAGTCGTACTAAAAGAGGGGAACGGCGGTTAAGAAATCAATATATTCAATTAAAGAGAGAAATAAAAAAAACGGAATAAGAAAAGCAAAAAAGGATTATAAGGCTAAAGTTGCAAGGGATTCGAAGACTTACCCAAAAGGGTTCTTTCAGGTATACCGAAGTAAAATTAGGGATAAGATAGGCCCACTTAAGAGAAACTCAGGTCAGATCACTAACAGTGATAAGGAAATGTGTAAACTATTCAATACCTACTTTCTCTCAGTTTTACTCAGGAAGATACTAACGAAATTCCAGAAATAATAAATTATATAGAACAGGACGATAATAAACTATGCACGATTAGGGTAACTAGTGACATGGTCCTCAGACAAATAGAGAATTTAAAGCCTAACAAATACCCAGGCTCTGAAGAACTGTTTATAAGGGTTTTAAACGAATGCAAAGAGGAACTTATCATATCTTTGGCTAATCTTTTCAATATATCACAACAAACTGGCATAGTGCCAGACAAGTGGAAAATGGCAAATGTAATACCTATTTACAAGGCAGGTGACAGGTCCTTAGCTTCGAACTATAGACCAATAATTACCGAAGCAACTCGTAGCCATCTTGAAAGGCATAAATTGATTAATGAATCTCAACACTGTTTTACAAAGGGGCATTCGTGTCTTACGAATTTACTAACTTTCTTCACTAAGGTATTTGAGGAGGTAGATCATGGTATTGAATATGATATTGTGTATATGGACTTCACTAAGGCTTTCGATAGAGTTCCACATCAGAGGCTGTGGCACATGGAATAGGAGGAGAAATTTTTTCCTGAGTAGAGGCATGGTTGACAAATATGCAGCAGAGCTGGCATAAATGGGGAGAAATCAGAATGGGGGCACGTCACAAATGGTGTTCCACAGGGGTCAGTGTTGGGCCCCTTGTTGTTTACAATCTACATAAACGACATTAGATGACGGAATAAAGACGACATAAGCAAATTTGCTGTTGACAAAATAAGAGGCCGTCCAATTCATTTTAGTGAGGATATTAGAGCACTTCAGGATGATTTGATTAGACTGATGCACTGATCGGAGAAGTGGCAGATGCAGTTTAATATAGACAAATGCAAAGTTCTAATGTTGGGCAGGAAAATAACCATGGCACATATAAACTAAATAATGTAGATCTTAATATTACGGATTGCAAAAAAAGAGATTTAGGAGTCCTGGTTAGCAATAATCTGAAGCCAAGACAACAGTGCATAAGTGCAATAAAGCTAACAGAATCTTTGGCTTCACAGCAAAAAGTATAAGTAATAAAAGTCCTCAGGTTGTTCTTCAGCTCTATATATCTTTGGTTAGGCCTCATTTAGATTATGGAAAAGAGGAATTAATTAAGGGGATGTAAATAGCATGCTAAAAATATCTAACATAGACAGGACTCGCAATAATGGTTTTAAATTGGAAAAATTCAGATTCAGGAAGGATGTAGGAAAGCACTGGTTTTGTAATAGAGTTATGGATGAGTGGAACAAACTCCCGAGTCCCATCATAGAAGCTAAGACGTTGTGTAGCTTTAAAAATAGGTTGGATAAATACATGAGTGGCTGTGGGTGAGTGTGAGTTAAACCTAACTAGCTTGTGCTAGTAGGTCGGATGTCGTGCTCCTCACTTAAGTGACGTGTCTGACCTCACTAAGACAGTAAGGTCAGACGGTCAGTGAACTTAAGGCCACTAGGTCAGTGAGCTTAAGCCAGTGAGAGAATTGGACCTGCCTCGCATAGGCCAGTAGGCTTGACTTACGAAATCGTAATGACACGATTGCAAACAAACCATACCCCGGCCGGGATTGAACCCGCGGTCATAGAGTCTCAAAACTCCAGCCCGTCGCGTTAGCCACTAGACCAGCTAGCCACAATAAGATTCGTCCAACTAGGTATATTTCTACACCATAGGAAGGTTAGCACAATTCAATTCAATTCAATTCAAAATTATTCTCTATAAGGATTACAATGCTGAGTTTACAGAATTTGGTTATTGTGTGGTTTACATGTAGTAAAATAATAACTACAGAGTGTACCACTAGAACACCTAGCATGGCTAGGCATTTCGGGCAGACTTAAATTAAATCTTAAGTTTAAAATATTACAAAATTATGAGGTTAGTTGGTATTATGGCTAAGTGACTAAATACTAGTTTGTGAGTTTAGCAATGTGAATGCTTTTGTTTTGGCACTATACATAGTTTCAGTATTGGAGTATCACAGGCCAACTTATGACTAGTTAAGATTCATTATTTTGAGATTGAGATTGATATTTCTGTTTATGGTCAAATGGGTGAGTGAGTGTAAGTGTTAACCACCAGGTGGTATTCGTGTAATTGGTTGACAGGGTGTATCAGGGAGATGTTTTCTAATGGTAGTTTTGAAGGTGATGAATGTGTCTGCAGTTTAAGAATTTTCAGGTAGGGTGTTCCAGATTTTAGGGCCTTTGACATACATTGATTTTTTGTAAAGGTTTAGTCGGACACGGGGAATGTCATAGAGATGTTTGTGTCTGGTGTTGTGCCTGTGGGTTCTGTCACAACTATCAAGAAAACGTTTTAGGTCAAGGTTAATATCGGAATTTAAGGTCCTGTAGATGTAGATTGCACAGTAGTAAGTGTGGATGTACTGAACAGGGAGTAAGTTTAGATCTATGAAGAGTGGGGGGGGAGTGTTGCCAGGGATGGGATTTAGTGATTATTCTTACTGCGGCTTTTTGATGGGTTATTATTGGCTTTAGGTGTGCTGCTGCAGTTGAACCCCAAGCTCAGATAGCATAGGTGAGGTATGGATATATAAGTGAATGGTATAGTGTGAGAAGGGCAGTTTGCGGCACGTAGTATCGTATCTTGGAGAGGATCCCAACCGTTTTGGATACTTTTTTGGTTATGTGTTGGATATGGGTGCTGAAGTTCAGGTTGTTGTCGAGGTATAGGCCTAGGAATTTGCCCTCATTATGCCTGGCAATTAGAGTGTTGTCGATCTTAATGTTAATTTGCACATCTCCTGCTCTGCTACCAAACATAATGTAGTAGGTTTTGTCAGTGTTAAGCGTAAGTTTATTGGCTGTCATCCAAGTCAATATTTTGATCAGCTCCTCATTAACAATGGTGTTGAGGGTGGCAAGATTAGGGTGAGAGATGACATAAGTCGTGGCACCACTGTGACCACAAATGCAAGTTTTTACAGACGAATCTCCAGCTAGCGTGGCCGTGACGAACTCTAGCTCAAGTCCCTTCACTGCCGTCAACATGACTCACGAAATCGTAATAACACGATTGCAAACAAACCATACCCCCGGCCGGGATTGAACCCGCGGTCATAGAGTCTCAAAACTCTAGTGGCTAACGCGACGGGCTGTTTTGAGACTCTATGACCGCGGGTTCAATCCCGGCCGGGGTATGGTTTGTTTGCAATCGTGTCATTACGATTTCTTGAGTCATGTTGATGGCAGTGAAGGGACTTGAGCTAGAGTTCGTCACGGCCACGCTAGCTGGAGATTCGTCTGTAAAAACTTGCATTTGTGGTCACAGTGGTGCCTGTGCTAACCTTCCTATGGTGTAGAAATATACCTAGTTGGACGAATCTTATTGTGGCTAGCTGGTCTAGTAGCTAACGCGACGGGCTGGAGTTTTAAGACTCTATGACCGCGGGTTCAATCCCGGCCGGGGTATGGCCAGTAGGCTTGTTGCAGTGTTCTCGTATTACAGAATGGATATAAATGCACTGGAAAACGTACAAAGGAGGATGATGAAGTTGATCCCTGAATATGTACACTCTATGAAGGCGTAGAATTAGGGAGGATATAACTGAGGTGAATAAATGGAAAAGAGGAATTAATTAAGGGGATGTAAATAGCATGCTAAAAATATCTAACATAGACAGGACTCGCAATAATGGTTTTAAATTGGAAAAATTCAGATTCAGGAAGGATGTAGGAAAGCACTGGTTTTGTAATAGAGTAATGGATGAGTGGAACGAACTCCCGAGTCCCATCATAGAAGCTAAGACGTTGTGTAGCTTTAAAAATAGGTTGGATAAATACATGAGTGGCTGTGGGTGAGTGTGAGTTAAACCTAACTAGCTTGTGCTAGTAGGTCGGATGTCGTGCTCCTCACTTAAGTGAAGTGTCTGACCTCAGTAAGACAGTAAGGTCAGACGGTCAGTGAGCTTAAGGCCACTAGGTTAGTGAGCTTAAGCCAGTGAGAGAATTGGACCTGCCTCGCATAGGCCAGTAGGCTTGTTGCAGTGTTCCTCTTCTTTGTTTTGTTCTTATGTTCTTAAAACATGCAATCCTCTTTAACAGTTATCTGTCACCATTCTGATACCTTATCACTTACCATGACTTATTGTTGCCTCCTTATCAGGTATTCTCTGATCCATTGCAGTGCCCTCCCTGTCTCCCTGTTATATGTGCCTGGTCCATTAGCTTTTGCACTAATCTCTTGTGAGAAACTATGTCGAAGGTCTTCTTGCAGTCCAAGAAAATGCAATCTACCCACCCCTTTTTCTCATGTCTTACTTCCATTACTTTGTCATAAAACTCCAGTAGGTTTGTGACACAGGATTTGCTTTCTCTGAATCCATGCATGCTGGTTGTCATTCATGAGTTTGTTCCTTTCTAGGTGCTTCACCACTTTCTCCTGATAATCTTCTCAATGAGTTTGCATACTATACACGTCAGTAACACTGGTCTATAGTTAAGTGCCTCGTGTCTGTCGTCTTACTTAAAAATGGGGACTACATTTGCCGTCTTCCTTACCTCAGGTAGTTGCACAGTTTCAATGGATGTGTTGAAAATTGTTGTTAGTGGCATTCACAGCATCTCTGCTCCCTCTCTAAGGACCCATGGAGAGATGTTGTCCGATCCCACCACCTTTGAGGTATCAAGGTTACTTAGCAGCTTCTTCACCTCCTCCTTGGTTGTATGTATTTCATCCAACACTTGTTGCTATATCCCTTGTTGGTGTACCCCTCTGTTCTGTCTTCCCAGAGTCCTGTAAATACTTCCTCAAATCTCATGTTGAGCTCCTCACATACTTCTTAGTGATTTCTTGTGAGCTCCCCACCTTCTTTTCTCAGTTTGATTACCTGGTCCATGACTGTTGTCTTCCTCCTGATGTGGCTGTACAACAACTTTCGGTCAAACTCGACTTCTAATGCTATGTCGTTGTCGTTCTGTCGCTGGGCCTCCCTCCTTATATGTGCATACTCATTTCTTGCTCTTCGACTAATCTCTTTATTTTCCTGGGTCCTTTGTCTTCTGTACTTTTTTCATTCTCTAGCGCATTTAGTTTTTGCTTCCCTTCACCTTTGGGTAAAACAAGAGCTCATTCTGATCTTCCCATTATTTCTGTTGTCCTTGGGAACAAAAATTTTTTCTCCCTCCTTGCATTTGATTGTTACATAGTCAATCATTTCATTTACTGACTTTCCTACCAATTCTCTTTCCCACTGAACTTCCTGTGGGAAGTCCCTCATACCTGTGTAGTCCCCCCTTTTATAGTTTGGCTTTTCTCATCCTACTCCTGTTATCCTCTCCACTAGTAACTCTACTATGCATTTAAAGCTCAGAACCACGTGATCACTAGCTCCAATGGGCCTTTCATATGTGATGTCCTCAATGTCCGAGCTACTCAGGATGAAGACGAGGTTCAGTGTTGCTGGTTCATCCTCCCCCCTCTCTCTCTCTCCCTGGTAGTGTTCCTAACATGTTGATGCACGAGATTTTCCTGTACCAAATCCATTATCTTGGCTTTCCGTGGCTTGGGACCTCCATGTGGCTCCAAGTTTTCCCACTTAATCTCCTTGTGCTTGAAATCACCCATAAGTAGTAACTTTGTTCTACCCGTGTGAGCTCTTCTGGCCACATCAGCTCCTGTGTCCACCATTACTCTGTTGCTCTCTTTATATTCTTCTCTTGCCCTCCTGCAGTTCTGTGGCAGGTTATACAGGGTGCCCACCAAAACACTCCCTGATTTCAAACAGGTATAACAAGTAACGTTATTGTAATAATCTTTAACAGGTAGTAGCTTCAGATGCAGGATTTCATTCAGTTTCATGTGGTATAGGGTAGCACTAAAGGTACTCAGTGTGTGCCCCTCTGGTTGCTTGACAAACATCGATGCGATAGCCCAGTTCGGTCCAGAAGCTCTACAGCATATCTGGTGTTATCATGCGAACTGTTTCAGTAATCAAAATTTTCAGCTCATCCAGGGTTGCAGGTAGTGGCGGTACGTAAACTGTGCTCTTCACTTACCCCCAAAGAAAGAAGTCACAAATAGTTAGGTCCGGTGACCTCTAGTCCTTGGCTAGTCGCAGTGTTGTTATTGATTAAATACCACTCGCTCGTGGTTACAATAATATAAGATACTGTTCGATGGGTTAGTACACCAAACAGGGAGTAGAATGAAATTAGCTCATAGGCACCCACACCATCGTATGTCCTCGGACCAAGGGTTACACACCTAGCTTTGCTGGGTGCTTGGTTCTTTTAGGACCTGATGGTCCTGTGGGTTAGAGTGTAATGTGATTTTCGCTCACCATGAGGTGGGCCAAAACATCATGAGTTCGAGT
Organism: Cherax quadricarinatus; assembly: GCF_038502225.1. Taxonomy (NCBI): domain Eukaryota; kingdom Metazoa; phylum Arthropoda; class Malacostraca; order Decapoda; family Parastacidae; genus Cherax; species Cherax quadricarinatus. The sequence continues at coordinate 26,557,698 of NC_091293.1, read as the reverse complement.
CATTGGCTCGTCGCAGTGTTGCTACTGATATATATATATATATATATATATATATATATATATATATATATATATATATATATATATATATATATATATATATATATATATATATATATATATATATATATATATATATATATATATATATATATATATGCAATAAGATCACAGTAAACAGGTGATATATATAATGTTCTTAGTGCTTTGCGTGTTTGATCTCACTGCTTCTATCACATACTATTTTATTTTAATTAATAATTCCAGGAATCTTCCACCAAGACAGACTTAATTTAAAAATAAAAACGAAAATAATTAATTTTTAGAATATCTTGATTTTTTTTTTTTTTTTTTGCTGATCATCGACATGCATGAGCTGTGGTGAGTCTTATTTATTATTTGGAAATAGCGTGATGGTCTGGGTTCCTCAGTTTCATAATTATTCTGATTTAATTAGCGACAGTACAGAGGCAAATGTAGGGTCAGGAGGACACTCTAACTGCAGACAAGAGGTCGTTTTAATGGTAATTGAAAAATCATGTGATAGGGAGTTACGTCTGCCTCAGCAAGAACAACACGTGAAGACCATTATGGTGTGTGTGTGTGTGTGTTTGTGTGTGTGTGTGTGTGTGTGTGTGTGTGTGTGTGTGTGTGTGTGTGTGTGTGTGTGTGTGTGTGTGTGTGTGTGTGTGTGTGTGTGTGTGTGTACTCACCTAGTTCTCACCTAGTTGAGGTTGCAGGGGTCAAGTCCAAGCTCCTGACCCCGCCTCTTCACTGGTCGCCACTAGGTCACTCTCCCTGAACCATGAGCTTTATCGTACCTCTGCTTAAAGCTATGTATGGATCCTTCCTCCACTGCATCACTTGCTAGATTATTCCACTTCCTGACGACTCTATGACTGAAGAAATACTTCCTAACATCCGTGACTCGTCTGAGTCTTCAGCTTCCAATTGTGACCCCGTGTTTCTGTGTCCTCTCTCAGGAACACTCTGTCTCTGTCCACCTTATCTATTCCACGCAATACTTTGTATATCATTATCATGTCTTCCCTGACCCTCCTGTCCTCCAGTGTCGTCAGGCCGATTTCCCTCAACCTTTCTTCATAGGACATTCCCCTTAGCTCCAGAACTAGTCTTATTGCAAACCTTTGTATTTTCTCTAATTTCTTGACGTGCTTGATCAGGTGTCGGTTCGAAACTGGTGCTGCATACTCCAGTATGGGCCTGACGTACACAGTGTATAGTGTCTTGAACGATTCCTTACTAAGGTATCGGAACACTTTCCTCAGGTTTTCCAGGCACCCATATGCTGCAGCATTTATCTGGTTGATGTGTGCCTCCGAAGACATGCTCGGTGTTATGGTCACCCCAAGATCTTTCTCCTTGAGTGAGGTTTGCAGTCTTTGTCCACCTAGCCTATACTCTATCTACGGTCTTCTTTGCTCTTCCACAATCTTCATGACTTTGCACGTGGCGGGGTTGAATTCGAGAAGCCAGTTGCTGGACCACGTGTCCAGTCTGTCCAGGTCTCTTTGAAGCCCTGCCTGATCCTCATCTGATTTAATTTTCCTCATTACCTTCACATCATCTGAAAACAGGGACACTTCAGAATCTCTCCCTTCCATCATGTCATTCACATATACTAAAAATAGCACTGGTCCTAGGACTGACCCCTGTGGGATGCCGGTCGTCACAGGCGCCCACTGTGATACCTCATCAAGTACCATGACTCGTTGTTGCCTTCCTGTCAGGCATTCTCTGATCTATTGCGTGTCCTTCCTGTTATACGCGCATCATCCTCCAGCTTCTGCACTAATCTCATGTGAGGAACTATGACGAAGGCCTTCCTGCAGTCCAGGAAAATGCAATAAACCCACTCCTCTCTCTTGTGTCTTACTTCTGTTACTGTGTGTGTGTGTGTGTGTGTGTGTGTGTGTGTGTGTGTGTGTGTGTGTGTGTGTGTGTGTGTGTGTGTGTGTGTGTGTGTGTGTGTAAGTGTGAACGCTTGCACATTACAAACACACCCACAATATCGGGAAGTGCCCCGACAACATTGGAAGGTTCCCCGATATTGTTTTAAAATTTTGTAAATGATTTATCAGAAAGAAAAAGTAATTATTCGAAGATGTCCGTCGGCGATGCATAAAAGTCTTATTCTAAATATTAAATAAAAAATGAATGATCTTCACTTCAAGATTATTTAGATAATATTAGCAAAAGGAGTGAAAGAACAATGATGAATTTTAATTCAGATAAATGTCATGTTATGACAGAAAGAAAATACATTATGATAGGAAATGAAAAGATTATGACAGGAAGAAAATAGATTATAACAGGAAGAAAACAGATTATGACAGGAAGAGAATAGATTATGACAGGAAGAAAATAGATTATGGCTGAGAGGAAATAAGTTAAGACTGAAAGAAAATAGACGATAACTGTGGAGAAAAATCTCCAGTTTCAATGGAGGGAGTGCAACTCTCAGCCCCTCTCAGTCCTCTGAGGGGCCTAGCCCTTTCAGAAGGGGCTAATGAACTCTTCCACTTCCTTGTTCCCACAACAGCTTCATTAAAACTATATGTGTACAAGGCGTCACCAGGCATGCCTCTCTCTCCTTTCTAGAATTTCTGATCAACTACACATATGAGGTTAAATCTAGAGTAATTGCTATTTACCCACAGTAGTAAAACTGCAAATAAAAATATCCCCTACTTAATCTACTAGTCAAGGATGTTATGACTATCAGCCCACGGCTAAACAGCAAACAACAGCCCTCTTGTGTTAAACTCTGTTGAAATAAGCTAGCAATAAATGTCTATAAAGCTAAGGTCAGCGTTTCCTTTGTGGGATGAGGAGCTAAGGTGCGCTACGCAGGGCCACAAGCCAATCTAAGTTAAATACACAGGGCGGAGTGCCGCTCACGAAATCTCCCGCTGAGAACAAAGACAACAGTGAATTTGTGTGGTATACTCTGAAACACTGTCAATCTCCACTAGGAAGTTTAACTAGTGTAAACAGTGTAAACACGAGTGTAGTAAAGTGTAAAGTGTGTTTTTGCAGTGTTCACTCAGGCGTAAGTGAACACTGGGGGAAAATCTCTCCTGATCATGGATAACGAATGGTGGTATTGAAAAGTTGCTGTACATTTGCGACGGCTAGTGATAGGGCATTATGACGGCGTATCTGGGGAAGCAGCCTACTCAAAACATCATCTTTGGGGTCAATAAACCTCCCTAACTACACTACAGACTATGGGTATTTGGGTCAGTTACAATAGCCTGGTAAGTCCGGTCAAACTCATATCGGCTTGTGTTAGCCGCAGCTTATAGATAGATATGGGATTTGATTTATGTTACCAATAGACCTCGTTACCCGCGAGCTTTAATTAAGCCCAACAACAGTGAGTAATATATCACATTTATAGTCATATGTGAAATTTGTGAAATATATGCTCCTTTGTGGCAAATTTTAATTAGTTACTCACCATTCTACAGCTCCTGTGTGGGATACCTTAGCTCAGTCGAAGGAGACTTCTCGACCCGCGGTTGCAAGTAGTCTGAGTTGTCAACAAAACTAAGTACCAATTTGTTTTATAATTATTATGTCGGAAAATGATCTTGACTATTAAGATTCGCCCACAATAACCGAAAGAAAATAGTTTATGACAGGAAGAAATTACATTATGACAGAAAATAGATTATGACAAAAAAGAAAATAAATTATTACAGGAGGGAAATAGATTATGACGGGGAGATAATAGATTATGTTAGCACGAAAAAAGATTAAGAGTAAGAAAAGAGATTATGAGAGTAAGAAAACAGATTATAACTAAAAGAAAATAGATTATGACAGGAAGAAAATAGATTATGATAAAAAGAAAATACATTTTGGTAGTAAGAAAATAGATTATGACAGGAAGAAAATAGATTACGGGAGGAAGTAATAAATTAGGACACGAAGAAAACAGATAACATGGAAGTAGATTATGAGAGGAAAACAACTGATTATGACAGGAAGAAGATAGAATATTAGAAAATAGATTAGGACAGGAAGAGAATAGATTGTGACAGGAAGAAAATAGATTGTGGCAGGAAGAAAATAGATTGTGGCAGGAAGGAAATAGGTTGTGACAGGAACAAAATAGATTGTGGTAGGAAGCAAGATAAGCTATGATAGAAAGAAAATAGATTATGATAGGAATAGGTAATGACAGGAAGAAAGTAGATTATGATGGGAAAAACTGATTATTACTAAAAGAAAATTGATTTATGGCAAGGAAGAAAATAAATTATGATAGGAAGAAAATAGATTATTATAGGAAGAAATAGATTACGATAGGGAGAAAATAGATTATGAGAGGAAGAAAATAAATTGTAACTGAAAGAAAACTGATTATGACAGGCAGAAAAAATTATTATGACAGAAGAAAATAGAGAGTAACAGGAAGAAAACATAGAATGAGCTACACTCCCCATCGCTGAAGCAAACATAATTATCACGAAGTCCCCTACGGGTTTAGAGCATCTCCAAGAATATAATAATAGTCACTCACGTCCCCCACCATCCATCACATGTCCCCCACCATCCATCACGTCTCCCACCATCCATCACACGTCTCCCACCATCCATCACACGTCACCCACCATCCATCAAATGTCACCCACCATCCATCACACGTCTCCCACCATCCATCACACGTCACCCACCATCCATCACACGTCACCCACCATCCATCACACGTCACCCACCATCCATCACACGTTTTCCACCATCCATCACACGTCTCCCACCATCCATCACACGTCACCCACCATCCATCACACGTCTCCCACCATCCATCACACGTCACCCACCATCCATCACACGTTTTCCACCATCCATCACACGTCACCCACCATCCATCACAAGTCCCCAACCATCCATCACACGTCACCCACCACATATCACAAGTCCCCAACCATCCATCACACGTCACCCACCATATATCACATGTCACCCACCATCCATCACACGTCACCCACCATATATCACATGTCGCCCACCATCCATCACACGTCACTCACCATCCATCACACGTCACCCACCATATATCACATGTCACCCACCATCCATTACACGTCACTCACCACCCATCACACGTCATTCACCATCCATCACACGTCCCCCACCATCCATCACACGTCATCGACCATCCATCACACATCACCCACCATCCATCACACGTCCCCCACCATCCATCACACGTCCCCCACCATACATCACACGTCCCCCACCATCCATCACACGACCCCCACCATCCATCACACGTGTCCCACCATCCATCACACGTCCCCCACCATCCATCACAAGTCACCGACCATCCATCACACTTCCCCCACCATCCATCACACGTCCCCCACCATCCATCACACGTCCCCCACCATCCATCACACGTCCCCCACCATCCATCACACGTCCCCCACCATCCCACACACGTCCCCCACCATCCATCACATGTCACCGACCATCCATCACACGTCCCCCACCATCCATCACACGTCCCCCACCATCCATCACACGTCCCCCACCATCCATCACACGTCCCCCACCATCCATCACACGTCCCCCACCATCCATCACACGTCCCCCACCATCCATCACATGTCACCGACCATCCATCACACGTCCCCCACCATCCATCACACGTCCCCCACCATCCATCACACGTCCCCCACCATCCATCACACGTCCCCCACCATCCATCACACGTCCCCCACCATCCATCACACGTCCCCCACCATCCATCACACGTCCCCCACCATCCATCACATGTCACCGACCATCCATCACACGTCCCCCACCATCCATCACACGTCCCCCACCATCCATCACACGTCCCCCACCATCCATCACATGTCACCGACCATCCATCACACGTCCCTACCATCCATCACACGTCCCCCACCATCCATCACACGTCACCCACCATCCATCACACGTCCCCCACCATCCATCACATGTCACCGACCATCCATCACACGTCCCCCACCATCCATCACACGTCCCCCACCATCCATCACACGTCCCCCACCATCCATCACACGTCCCCCACCATCCATCACACGTCACCCACCATCCATCACACGTCCCCCACCATCCATCACATGTCACCGACCATCCATCACACGTCCCCCACCATCCATCACACGTCCCCCACCATCCATCACATGTCACCGACCATCCATCACACGTCCCCCACCATCCATCACACGTCCCCCACCATCCATCACACGTCCCCCACCATCCATCACACGTCCCCCACCATCCATCACACGCCACTCACCATCCATCACACGTCCCCCACCATCCATCACACGTCCCCCACCATCCATCACATGTCACCGACCATCCATCACACGTCCCCCACCATCCATCACACGTCCCCCACCATCCATCACACGTCCCCCACCATCCATCACATGTCACCGACCATCCATCACACGTCCCCCACCATCCATCACACGTCCCCCACCATCCATCACACGTCCCCCACCATCCATCACACGTCCCCCACCATCCATCACACGTCACCCACCATCCATCACATGTCACCGACCATCCATCACACGTCACCCACCATCCATCACATGTCACCGACCATCCATCGCACGTCCCCCACCATCCATCACACGTCACCCACCATCCTTCACACGTCCCCCACCATCCATCACACGTCACCCACCATCCATCAAACGTCACCCACCATCCATCACACGCCACCCACCAGCCATCACACGTCGCCCACCATCCATCACACGTCCCTACCATCCATCACACGTCACCCACCATCCATCACACGTCCCCCACCATCCATCACACGTCACCCACCATCCATCACACGTCCCCCACCATCCATCACATGTCACCGACCATCCATCACACGTCACCCACCATCCATCACATGTCACCGACCATCCATCGCACGTCCCCCACCATCCATCGCACGCCACTCACCATCCATCACACGTCACCCACCATCCTTCACACGTCCCCCACCATCCATCACACGCCACCCACCATCCATCACACGTCCCCCACCATCCATCACACGTCCCCCACCATCCATCACACGTCACCCACCATCCATCATACGTCCCCCACCATCCATAACACGGCACCCACCATCCATCACACGTCCCCCACCATCCATCACACGTCACCCACCATCCATCACACGTCACCCACCATCCATCACACGCCACCCACCATCCATCACACGTCCCCCACCATCCATCACACGTCACCCACCATCCATCACACGTCACCCACCATCCATCACACGCCACCCACCATCCATCACACGTCCCCCACCATCCATCACACGTCACCCACCATCCATCACACGTCACCCACCATCCATCATACGCCACCCACCATCCATCATACGTCCCCCACCATCCATCACACGTCCCCCACCATCCATCACACGTCACCCACCATCAATCATACGCCACCCACCATCCATCACACGTCACCCACCATCCATCACACGTCACCCACCATCCATCACACGCCACCCACCATCCATCATACGTCCCCCACCATCCATCACACGTCCCCCACCATCCATCACACGTCACCCACCATCCATCACACGCCACCCACCATCCATCACACGTCCCCCACCATCCATCACACGTCACCCACCATCCATCACACGTCACCCACCATCCATCATACGTCCCCCACCATCCATCACACGCCACCCACCATCCATCACACGTCCCCCACCATCCATCACACGTCACCCACCATCCATCACACGCCACCCACCATCCATCATACGTCCCCCACCATCCATCACACGTCCCCCACCATCCATCACACGTCACCCACCATCCATCACGCGTCGCCCACCATCCATCACACGTCCCCCACCATCCATCACACGTCCCCCACCCTCCATCACACGTCCCCCACCATCCATCACACGTCCCCCACTATCCATCACACGTCACCCACCATCCATCACACGTCGCCCACCATCCATCACACGTCCCTACCATCCATCACACGTCACCCACCATCCATCACACGTCCCCCACCATCCATCACACGTCACCCACCATCCATCACACGTCCCCCACCATCCATCACACGCCACCCACCATCCATCACACGTCCCCCACCATCCATCACACGTCCCCCACCATCCATCACACGTCACCCACCATCCATCACACGTCACCCACCATCCATCACACGTCCCCCACCATCCATCACACGTCCCCCACCATCCATCACACGTCCCCCACCATCCATCACACGTCACCCACCATCCATCACACGTCCCCCACCATCCATCACACGTCACCCACCATCCATCACACGTCCCCCACCATCCATCACGCGTCGCCCACCATCCATCACACGTCCCTACCATCCATCAAACGTCCCCCACCATCCATCACACGTCCCCCACCATCCATCACACGTCACCCACCATCCATCACACGTCCCCCACCATGCATTACACGTTCCCCACCATCCATCACACGTCACCCACCATCCATCACACGTCACCCACCATCTATCACACGTCCCTCACCATCCATCACACGTCCCCCACCATGCATTACACGTTCCCCACCATCCATCACACGTCACCCACCATCCATCACACGTCACCCACCATCCATCACACGTCCCCCACCATGCATTACACGTTCCCCACCATCCATCACACGTCACCCACCATCCATCACACGTCACCCACCATCTATCACACGTCCCTCACCATCCATCACACGTCACCCACCATCCATCACACGTCACCCACCATCTATCACACGTCACCCACCATCCATCACACGTCCCCCACCATGCATTACACGTTCCCCACCATCCATCACACGTCACCCACCATCCATCACACGTCACCCACCATCTATCACACGTCCCTCACCATCCATCACACGTCACCCACCATCCTTCACACGTCCCTCACCATCCATCACACGTCACCCACCATCCTTCACACGTCACCTACCCTCCGTCACACATGTCATCTACCATCCACCACACGTCACCTACCATTCACCACACGTCACCTACCCTCCCCCCCTCACTTACCATCTACCCCTCACCTCACCTAACATTCTTAAGGGTAGTTCGTGGAGGTGGTAGGTAGGTGGCGCTGAAGTCAACATTACTCTGCAAACAATCGTTTAAACCACGTAGAAACGACCTACACCAACTGGCATTCACACACTCTCACCGTAATTTTCATTCTTAAAGTGAACTCCCCTCCCCCCCTCTCCCCCTCCACACCCCGCATGACGCAAGTAATAACAGTAGTCAATGTGTTTAACGGAACTGACAACAGTGGTTACTGCAAGTCAGTGAATAACGGAATTAGTAATTGTGGTTACTGTAAATCTGTGTATAACGGAAGTGGCAACAGTTATTAATGTCAGTCTGTGTTTAACGGAACTAAGAATAGTGATAGATATAGAATAGTATAGATATAACAAATATGCCATTAGTGGTCACTGCAAGTTTGTGTATAACGAGACTAGAAATAGTGGTCAATGTGTACAACGGTAATGGGGGGAAATGGTCACTGTAAGTACGTGTTTAAGTGATCTAGCAACAGTGATCATTGCATAATCTGTTTAAAAGAAGTATAACAACAGCGGACACTGCAAGTCTGTGCATAATGGAATTGGCAACAGTGGGCACAGTGTTGTGCGTCTTCATGACGTGAAGACTAAAATATTAGCCAAAGCTGTTAACGGCGCATAATAACCACAAATTCTATTTTTTTTACTAACTGGCGGACGTGATAACCTACAATTTTCAGCTCGAGCGAGGTGTAGAGGTCGTCAGGTTACTAGCTAGTTTGTTAGTGAGGTGAGATGGTTTTCAGGATACTAGCTTGTTACTAGCTGGTTAGTTAGTGAGGCGTGCAGGCTATCATTTTATTAGCGGGTTGGTTAGTGAGGTGTGGGAGCTTCATTTTACTAACTGGTTAGTGAGGTGTAGGAGTTATTATTTTACTTGCTGGAAATAAATAAAGGGGATGTAAATAGCGTGCTGAAAATTTCCAGCCAAGACAGGACTCGCAGCAATGGTTTTAAGTTAGAAAAATTCAGATTCAGGAAGTATATAGGAAAGCACTGGTTTGGTAATAGAGTTGTGGCTGAGTGGAACAAACTCCCGAGTACAGTTATTGAGGCTAAAACGTTGTGTAGTTTTAAAAAGGTTAGATAAATACATGAGTGGGTGTGGGTGGGTGTGAGTTGGACCTGACTAGCTTGTGCTATTATTGTTATTTATTGAGTGGAGGTGACCAGACTGGGTGGGTCATTGGGCTAATCCGGAGGGGGGGGGGTCATTGGGCTAATCCGTGGAGGGACATGGACCTGCTCTGCATGGGTCAATAGGTCTGTTGCAGTGTTCCTTCTTTCTTATGTTCTTATGTTCTTACTTAGTGAGGTGTGGTGGTTGTCAAGATTCTAGCTGCTTAGTTAGTGAGGTGTGGCTGTTGTCACCTTAAGGAGGTACTGGAATGCCAAATCATCATTTACTAAATTTCCAGTCGATGAATACGCGATGTAAAAATATTAGAGGAACAACGAAGATTCACTGAATGTTGAATGAGAGTGAAATTTAGAATTCCTGTGACGGACGAAGCGCACAGGTATCCTTGCAAAGGAAGATCAAAGATTCTTCAGTCATAAGACCTTCCAACCTCGTGCACTTGCCTCGTAAAGGGACAGGTCACCCACTAGCTGGGACTGTGGTTAAACCCCGTCCTCTTATTGTGCATGCAATAATTGAGAAAATAGCCCTCAGTGCGGTGAAAATCTCCGGTCATCACCCACACGGTTTAGATATTTTCCGTTCCAGTGTGGAGCAAATATATCTTCACTATGAAACGCTCTCAACGTTATTGCTAGTTGTCGCTGAAGGTGAAACATTTTTTGGCCGCGCAAACACTTAAGATGCAGCATGATGGACGCGTGACTTGTAAACATTTAGAGCGCAGCCGCATGGACGCCGCGGCAAAAGAGAGAAAATAAACACAAACTAAGTACTACTTATTCAGAGCTGAACAAACACAAATTCTAGGGATACGCATACGCTCTTCTAATTCCAGTAGCTCCCTATCATAACATTAAATCTGGGTCATAATTTGCGTCCTCAATAAGCTGCTTGTGTAATCAGGTTTAAAAGGCTGTACGAAGAGTTTTTATCTGCATATATATTTTGAAGTTTAAACGTTGCCAGGAGTATATTTTAAAATCGCAAAAAAAATTCCTTGGCATCTCAGATGAATCATTGGTACAGTAATCATACATAACCAGAAACAAACATGATATATGCAAAATTATTTCATGAAAGTTACCCTAGAAATTGTTCATAAATGTAATTTTAAAGTACAGGGCTGTCGTCTGGGCTTTATTCGTATAAAATATGTATCGGATGCACTTATCCTGCTGAAGCTGTTAAACAGGAAATGAGGTTAACCAGCAGACAAACTACTGCTTTCGATAGTGACAATCATGACTGTATTCTCTACAACATCTTATTGTTAACACAACACACACCTGTATAAGTAAAACTGGTCTATTAGCAAGAACTAATTTAAAATTAAGTCCTTCCGAAAATTTTCTCTTAAACGTTAAAAGGTATATTTTTTCATTTATGTTAATGTAAAAATTATTAATTTTGTACCAAAAGAACCTTAGAAAACTTACCTGACATTTTTATAACAAGCGCAATTTAATTTAGCCTAATTCAACTAAATATATTTATATATAATAAACAAACACAACTAGGTTGAGAATGGTTTTTGCGAAATTATTGCAGGCACAAATTTTCACTTGCCTTATTCGGCAAGATGAGAGTTGGTATTAAAGCCACAATTGATAGCCTTAAATATTCGGCACAACATATAAATATATATATATATATATATATATATATATATATATATATATATATATATATATATATATATATATATATATATATATATATATATATATATATATATAAAATAACAACAACACTGCACTAGTCAAGGACTCCAACCCATGCTGCTTTGGCCTGCCTCAGTGGGCGAAAACACATGACGCCTTAATCCACTGGACCATACGATCCATTAAGAGTAGCGCATTCAGCGGAATTGAATGTTGTACTCGCTACCCAAGGACACAGGATGGTGAGGATGACTCTAGGCTAATTTCATTCTAGTCCCTGTTTGGGGTACTAGTACAAATTAGCCTAGAGTCATCCACTCCATCGTGTGTCCTTGGTTAGAGAGTACAACATTCACTTCCGCTGGATGTGCTACTCTTAAGGATCGTATGGTCCAGAGGATTAGGACGTCATTTGTTTTCGTTCACCATGAGGCAGGCCAAAGCAGCATGGGTCCGAGTCCTTGACTAGTGCAGTGTTGTTATTGATCAATACCATTCGTTCTTGGTCACAATAATAAAAAATACTGCTCGTTGTACTAGTACACCAAACAGGGACTAGAATGAAATTCGCCTCGAGTCATCCACACCATCCTGAGTCCGTCGGTAGTGAGTACAACGTTCAGTTCCGCTGGATGCGCTACTCTTAAAGATTGTATGGTCCAGTAGATTAGGGCGTCATGTGTTTTCGCCCACCATGAGGCAGGCCAAAGCAGCATGGGTTCGAGTCCTTGACTAGTGCAGTGTTGTTATTGATCAATACCATTCGTTCGTGGTCACAATAATAAAACATACTGCTCGTTGTACTAGTACACCAAACAGGGACTAGAATGAAATTCTCCTCGAGTCATCCACACCATCCTGAGTCCGTCGGTAGAGAGTACAACGTTCAGTTCCGCTGGATGCGCTACTCTTAAAGATTGTATGGTCCAGTAGATTAGGGCGTCATGTGTTTTCGCCCACCATGAGGCAGGCCAAAGCAGCATGGGTTCGAGTCCTTGACTAGTGCAGTGCTGTTATTGATCAATACCATTCGTTCGTGGTCACAACAATATAAAATACTGCTCGTTGTACTAAAATACCAGACAGGAACTAGATTGAAATTAGCCTAGAGTCATCCACACCATCGTGTGTCCTTGGGTAGCGAGTACAACATTTAGTTCCACTGGATGCGCTACTCTTAAGGATCGTATGGTTCAGTGGATTAGGGCGTCATTTGTTTTCGCCCGCCATGAGGCAGGTGAAAGCAATATGGGTTCGAGTCCTTGGCTAGCGCAGTGTTGTTATTGATCAATACCACGCGTTCGTGGTCACAATAATATATATATATATATATATATATATATATATATATATATATATATAAAAAATATATATATATATATATATATATATATATATATATATATATATATATATGTCGTGCCGAATAGGCAGAACTTGCGATCTTGGCTTAAATAGCAACGCTCATCTTGCCATATAAGACAAACGAAAATTTGTGTATGCAATAATTTCGCCAAAATCATAATGAACCTAACGAAAAAAATATATTTCACTGAGTTTGTTTAGTATTAAATTATTGTAAACAAATTTAAAATATATTTAGTTGGGTTAGGCTAAAATAAATTGCTTTTGTTATAATAAGGTTAGGTAAGTTTTCTAAGATTCTTATGGTGCAAAATTAATAATTTTTACATTAACGTTAATGAAAAAAATATATCTTTAAACGTATAAGAGAAAATTTTAGAACGGACTTAATTTTAAATGAGTTCTTGCTAACTGACCAGTTTTACATATTCGGCACGACATATGTATATATATATATATATATATATATATATATATATATATATATATATATATATATATAATAGGATCACAGTAAACATTTGATATCACAATATGCAAAACAACCAATGTGAAAGTATAGTGAAATTCCAAGCGCTTTCGTGCTTTGACTTCTCACATTATCAAGGAACTTTAAAAACAAAATATCAAAGGAAGGCATATAAAAAGGCAAGCCTACACCTCACCATCACATCCCACAACAAAGCAACACCACACACACACGTGACAACTCCTGACTCTGTGAATTAAGATTTATTGCTTGTTTAATACACCATTAAATTCTTCCCAAATTTTATTAATTGTAAATGAATCCAATTTATATACACCAAAAGAAATATTAGTATTATTTTCAAAACTGCTTTTTATGAAACATGATTCTATTATATTCCTGTCAACCATGGATTTGCTCTCACATGAATAAATAGAGCATTAGGATCTTGTCCAGTTCTGATGCTATATTTATGTTGTTTTAATCTTAGTTCGAGATTTACCAGTTTGACCGTAATAAACTTTATCGCAAATTTTACAAGGAATCTTATAGACACATCCGTCAGCATTTTGGGGGGAATTCTTTATCAAAAGTTTTTTTTTTTTACTGTGTCAAGATTTTTAAATACAACTTTGATATTAAAAGTCTTAAGAAGAGAAGGCATATCAACCAAATTTTCATGGTAAGGGAGAGCCAACTTATTTTTAGTTGAATAAGATTGATTGTCCCTTTTTGGATTGTTAATAGTATTTCTAGCAATTTTAAAAGTTTTATCAATTACGTTTCTCGGGTATTTCAGATCATTAACTATTTCATAAATTTTGGATATTTCTTCATCTATGAACTCTGGACTACAAATTCATAAAGCTCTCATAAACATTGATGAGAAAACAGACAGTTTAACTCTATCTTGATGGGAAGAATAATAGTGTACATAGGAACAGTTATTTGTAGGTTTTCTGTAAATTTTAAATTAAAGTCATTGTTACCCTTAATATTTAAAACATCTACAAAAGGCAATGAGTTATTTGCTTCGAGCTCAACAGTAAAGTTTACAGAATGGGCTAAGCTATTTAATATAACAAGTAAATGGTTTATATCTACATTCTTAAGCATACAACACAAAATATCATCACCACTTAGCTCTATTAGGGAGGATTGTGTTGAAGCAATCCTTGCTACAGCTGGATGCCCAGCCGAGAGAGAGCCAACATTACCCAAAACCCAGCAAACCACCCCGATGGGATCACCATCTATACTTGGAAGAATGGCAAGCTCTTAGCATGGGACTATACCTGTGTGTCGAAACTGGCTGACACTTACATCCATCACAGTGTTGGGCGACAGGGAGGAGCTGCTGATCACAGGAAGGAGTAAAAGATCGGCAAGTACAAGGACATAAGCCAACAGCATCAATTTGTCCCAGTGGGATCAGAGACCTTGGGATCATGGGAAAAAAAATACCATACCTTTCCTTAAAGAACTGGGTTCCAGATTCATCTACATCACCAGGGACCCAAAAGCAGCCACTTTCATGTTCCAGCGCCTCAGCATGGCCATCCAGAGGTGAAATGCATGCTAGATACTGGGCTCGCGTTTGGCTTCAGAGGAGCTGGAGGGGATTCATAATCTTTGATATATTGCACCAAAGAATTCATGTTCCTGTTTTCTGTTTCTGTTTCTATATATATATGTACCCACACACACACACACACACACACACACACACACACACACACACACACACACACACACACACACACACACACACACACACACACACACACACTATATATATATATATATATATATATATATATATATATATAGATAGATAGATAGATAGATAGATAGATAGATAGATAGATAGATAGATAGGTGTGTGTGTGGGCTCACCTGTTTGTGGTTGCATTGCTCACAGCTTCTGGCTCCGCCTCTTCGCTAGTTGCTACTAGGTCCACTCCCTGCTATGAATGGATCCTGCCACCACCACCTCCCTTTCCAGGCCGTTTCACTTGCTGACAAATCTGTGACTGAAGAAATACTTCCTAACATCCCTGTGATTCATCTGAGTCTTCAACTTCCAATTGTGACCTCTTGTTACCGTGTCCCATCTCAGGAACATCCTGTCTCTGTTCATCTTGTCGATTCCTCTCAGTATTTTATATGAACATTAAAATGGTATAAAATACCGACAGATTGTTAGGTATTTTATATGTAGTTACCATATCCTCCCTATTTCTCCTGTCCTCCAGTGTCGTCAGGTCGACTTCCCTTAACCTCTCCTCATAGGTTACGCCCCTTAGCTCCGGGACTAGTCTCGTTGCAAACCTTTGCAGTTTCCCTAATATTCTTGCGTCCATGACTAGGTGTGGGTTCCAAACTGGTGCTGCATACTCCAATATAGGCCTGACGTAGATGATGTACAGGGTCCTGAACGATTCCTTACTGAAATGTCGGAATGCTATTCTTAGGTTTGCTAGCAGCCCGAACGCTGCAGCAGTTATTTGGTTGATGTGCGCCTCAGGAGATGTGCCCGGTCCCCAAGATCCTTTTCCTTGAGAGAGGTTTGTAGTCTTTGGCCCCCTTAACTGTACTCCGTCTGTGGTCTTCTTTGCTCCTCCCTAATCTCCATGACATTGCACTTGGTGGGGTTGAACTCCAGGAGCCAGTTTCTGGACCAGGCCTGCATCCTGTCCATATCCCTTGGTAGTTCTATCTGGTCCTCGTCCGATTTAATTATTCTCATTAACTTCACATCATATGAAAACAAGGACACCTCTGAGTCTATTCCATTCGTCATGTCGTTCACTTATACCAGAAACAGCACCGGTCCTAGGACTGAACGCTGTGGAATCCCGCTCGTCACAAGCACCCACTTTGACACCTCTTCACGTACCATGATTGGTTGATGTCTTCCTGCCAGTTATTCCCTGTCATAGAACTCCAGTAAGTTTGTGACACAGGATTTCCCGTCCCTGCAATCCTGCTGGTTGTCATTGATAAACTCATTCCTTTCTAGGTGCTCCACCACTCTTCTGATAATCTTCTCCATGAGTTTGCACACTATACATGTCAGTGACACTGGTTTGTAGTTTAATGCTTCGTGTCTGTCTCCTTTTTTTTAAAAAATTGGGACTACATTTGCTGTCTTCCATACCTCAGGTAGCAGCCCTGTTTCGATAGATGTTTTGAAGATTGTTGTTAATGGTACACATGCGCCTCTGCTTCCTCTCTCAGGACCCAAGGAGAGATGTTATCTGGCCCCATCGCCTTTGAGGTATCTATCTCACTTAGCAGCCTCTTCACTTCGTCGTCGGTTGTATGTATTGTGTCCAACACTTGATGGTGTACCCCACCTCTTCGTCAGATTCTCATGTGTAGCTCCTCACATACTTCTCTGTCGTTTCTTGTGATCTCCCCTCTTTCCTTCTTCAACCTGATTACCTGGTCCTTGACTGTTGTTTTCCTACTAATGTGTCTGTACAACAGCTTCTTGTTAGATTTGCCTATGCTGCTATGTCATTTTCGTATTGTCGTTGGGCCTCTCTTCTTACCTGTTCAAATTCATTTCTGGCTGTACGACTGCTCTTCTTGCTTCCCTGTCCTTCCTGCTTCCCTCTCCACTTGTGTCTCTACTATGTATTCGAAGCTCAGAACCAAGTGGTCACTGGCCCCGAGGGGTCTTTCATATGTGATGTCCATAATATCTGCACTACTCAAGGTGAATACTAGGTCCAGTCTTGCTGATACGTCCTCTTCTCTCTCTCTATTGTAGTCAAACTAAAATCGAGGGTAATGTTTTGATACATGCTCTGGGATATCGAAATGCAGGATTTGGAATTTACTTTTTTAATCCTGTACTATTGTTCCAGTATGTGTGTGTGTTTGTGTACTCACCTATTTGTACTCACTTATATGTGGTTGCAGGGGTCGAGACATGGCTTCTGGCTCCTCTTCTTCACTGATCGCTACTAGGTCCTCTCTCTCTATCCCCCTGCTCAATGAGCTGCATCAAATTTCGTCTTTATACTATCTATGGTTCCTGCCTCCTCTACGTCACTTTCCAGACTATTCCACTTCTTGACAACTCTATGACTGATGAAATACTTCCTATCAACCCTCTGACGCATCTGGGTCTTCAGCTTCCAATTGTGATCCCTTGTTTTTGTGTCCCATCTGTGGAACATCCTGTCTCTGTCTACCTTGTCAATTAGTCACAGTATTGTATCTGTCGTTATCATATCTCCCCCAACTCTCCTTTCCTCCAGTGTCGACAGTCAGGCCGATTTCCCTTAACATTTCTTCGTAGGACGTTCCCCTTCTCTCCGGGACTAGTCTTGTTGCAAACCTTTGGTTTTTCTCTAATTTCTTAACGTGCTTGACAAGGTGTAGGTTCCAAAGTGGTGCTGCATACTCCAATATGGGCCTGACGTACACGGTGTACAGAGTCTTGAACGATTCCTTACTGAGGTATCGGAATGCTATTCTTAGGTTTGCCAGGCGCCCATATGCTGCAGCAGTTATCTGGTTGATGTGTGCTTCAGGAAAAGTGCTCGGTATTCTACTCACCCCAAGATCACTTTTCCTTGAGTGAGGTTTGCAGTTTTTGGCCAACCAGTCTGTCTGCGGTCTTCTTTGCTCTTCCCAGATTTTCAAGACTTTGCATTTGGCGGGGTTAATTAAATTCGAGGAGCCAGTTGCTGGACCAGGCTTGAAGCCTGCCCAGGTCTGTTTATATTCCAGCCAGATCCTCATCAGATTTGATTCTCCTTATTAACCTCACATCAACTGCAAACAGGGACACTTCTGAGTCTATCCTTTCCGTCATGTCATTCACATATAATAAAAGTAGCTATTACAACCCAGGAGTCCGAAAGGCCTGTTATGCTGGGTGTAAAGGGAGCAAAATAAACACAGCAGAAAAACTTTTGACTTGTATTATCCTTCACCAATTTAGAACAGAAGTATGTATACTATATACACTATGTACAACAATAGGTATTAGTGCACTCCACGGTACGCAAGGCAGAATAGAAGCCACTAGAGGGCAGACCGTGCTTCAACCTGCTCTAGAATGGGAATGACAAGGACAGACAGGTGAGTGGTACCCACATCACCTCTGCGATTGCCAAAACCATCTTCTCATTGGCTGGAACCTGGGTACTGATTGAACGACGGAGCCCCATCATCAATCCTAGTACCTGGTTCGCTGGTTGGGGGAGATAGCCTTTCAATGAGGGTGTGTACATGCGCCGAATAAAGGTTACGTACTCTTTGCATGCCACACCCCCACTCCGAGAGGGCTCAGGATTAGGCTCCCACCTCCCAGTGGTAACCGTGCCGCCAATGCACCAAATAATGGGACCACCTTTCCTCTCAACCATACAGCTCTTAGATAGAGCTCAGCTTTATTTGCGACAAAAAGCCAAACCCTAAACTCAAAGCGAGACAGCAGACAGTCGGGTTAGCATAGGTCCAAAGTGCGGGAGGACGACATCCCACACTCCCTCGCTAAAAAAAAAAAAAAAAAAAAAAAACACCAGGGGATAAAAAAAAGAGCTTGAAGGGGGTTACCACAGGTCCCTAACACATCCTAACCTAATATACAATTATAATTATAATATAGAGTAACACTGTCAGACTCTAGATAAAGAGTCTGCCAACTTATTTTCTTTGCCGACAAATGTGTAATATTCTGAGAGAATAGGGTTGCAGTCGTAGACTCCATCTCATGAGCCTCGTATTGTGGTTCTTCATGGCTTGGAGATATACCAGAAGGTTGTGGTCGCTATAGACAGTGACCACCTGCGAAGTCTGGCCCACGTAAACATCGAAGTGCTCCAAAGCCAGTACCAGCACGAGGGCTTATTTTTCGATAGTAGAGTAAGCCCTCTGGTGCGGCTGGAACTTTATAGAAAAGAAGGCTATAGGCTGCAACTCCTCGTCCCCGTTTTGCAACAATACTGCCCCAACCCCAGACTCACGAGCATCAACCTGTAATGAAAAAGGTTTGGAGAAGTCTGGAGACAAAATAATGGGTGCAGTACACAATAATCGTTTTGCTTTAGTGAAAGCATTTTGGCTTTCTGGGGTCCAAATAAAGGGAACATTGTGACTGGTAAGAGAGGTAAGAGGCGCTACAATATCTGAATTTTTTTTACAGAATCTTCTGTAAAATCCAATCATGCCTAAGAAACGTCGAAGAGATTTCCTATCATGTGGAACTGGATAATCTTTAATGGCAAGAACTTTAGCAAATTTAGGAGCAACTTTGCCACTACCTACTTCATGGCCTAGAAATGTAACAGTGGCCAGGCTAAAGGAAGACTTAGATAAATTAAGTTAAATGGGAACTCTGAAAGGTCTCAAAGAGAGCCTTAAGTCTAAATAGGTGTTGATCCCAAGTATCAGACACCACTACAATATCATCCAGGTACGCTGCCGTGCCTTCAAGTCCTTTAATAGCCTGATGGATAAGTTTCTGGAATGAAGAGGGGAAGTTTTTCATTCCGAAGGGGGTAACTGTATACTGATAATGACGTCCTGGAATTACGAAGGCAGAGATTTCCTTCGCTTTATCCGTCAAAGGTACCTGATAGTATCCTTTAAGGAGATCTAACTTTGACAAAAGTAGCCTTACCCACAAAGTCGATTACGTCATCCAGACGAGGAAGAGGGTAAGCATCTGTGATTGTGTATGTGCACATAGTCTGTGCACATACGAAAACCTCCATCAGCTTTTTTAACAAGGATGCACGGTGAAGCCCATGGACTAGATGACTCCTCCACTAACCCATGCTCTAACAGAAATTCTACCTCTTGCTGAAGTAGCTTCTGCTTTTCAGGATTAGCTCTGTAGGGGGAGAGTTTAATAGGTTTAGAGTTTGCCACATCTACGTCATGATAACCTAACGTACATTTTTTCGGCACATCCGAAAAAATGTCAGGGTATGACTGTAGAAGCGCAGTTAAACTTGTTGCTTGAGTTTCAGATAGTCCCTTCATTAAAGGGCTAAGGTCCTTGAGGAGGACAGAGTTTGGAAGCTTGACATTAATTTCAGAAATAGAGTGCAAAGAGTCAGAGTCGTCCTCAGAGGTAGAGGACAGAGTCATTACTGGGACTATATCTGGTGCATGAAAAGATTTTAATTAATTAATGTGGCAAGTTATAGTTTTTGAGGTCTTATCAAGGGGAGATACCACATAATTTACATCAGATAATTTACTTACAATTTGCATAGGTCCCGTAAATCTAGCTTTCAAGGTGTGGCCAGGTATAGGTTCCTGCACCAACACCTTGTCTCCTGGATGGAAGGAGCGGAATTGTGCATTTCTGTCATACCTCTGTTTCATTTTATTTTGAGCTGCCTTTAGGTTAGCCTTGGCTAACTGACGTGCCACCTGCAACCTTGAAGACGGGTTGTAGAGTGCTGAGCTAAAGTCTTCTCCCATCCATTCTTCTTTGAGCGCCCGAAGAGGACCTCGTACATTGTGCCCAAAGATCAGCTCAAACGGACTATACCCGGTAGATTCCTGCACAGTTTCTCTTATTGAAAACAACAAAGGTAGTGATTCATCCCAGTCTGTAGGAAAATGCATACAAAAAGTTCTCATCGTGGTTTTTAACGTCTGATGGAATCTTTCCAAGGCCTTGCCTTGGGACTGAGGATGATAGGTAGTGGATAAGTTGTGGATTATCCCTAACCTAGTTAATGCTTCCCTGAATGCTTTGGCAGTGAAGTTAGTACCTTGATCACTTTGAATAGTTTTAGGAATGCCAAAACAAGAAATAAATCTGGTTAAAGCCTTGAGAATAGCTTCAGTATTAATACTGCGCATGGGAATTGTTTCAGGGTATCTAGTTACTCTATCCATAACGGTAAATAAGTACTGATTTCCAGACTTTGACCTAGGTAGTGGACCTACACAATCTATAATTAAATCTGCAAAAGGTTCTCCATCAGCAGGTATGGCTGGAGAGGTGCAGGTTTATTGGAATGTCCAGGTTTCCCTACTTGCTGACATTCTCGGCAACACCGGATATGATTTTTCACATCCTGCCTTAATTTTGGCCAATAAAATTCTTTTGTGATTCTATGTAATGTTTTAGTAATTCCTAAGTGACCTCCTAATGAAGTATTATGAGCTATATTCAATATTTGAGGTCTAAACTTTGTTGGAACTACTAACCTGTCTGACAGTTGCCGGCCATATATCTCCTTACCAGTCTCAGTGCAGATCAAATAGTCGTTTTCAAGCTTATACTTGACCGGATAATCCGCAAAGGATTTACCCATGGCTGCCTGAAAAGCAAAATTCAAAGAAGGGTCCTTTTGTTGTTCCTCCCGAAAGGACAGTCCCTCGGGCATCGAAACAGAGATATATGGCAATCCTGCTACCCTGGAATATGAAGGCTTGATCTGGGTCTGTTCACTTGATCTACGAGGCTCTGGCGAGTTTTCCTCGTAAAACAAATTGGCTATTCCGAGATCGGAGTCGTCCAAGAATAGGTCAGCATTCTCGCCAGACAACCCTTGGGATGTTGCCTGAGTTATGGCCAACACTGGAGAAGAATTAATCATTATGGGTTCAGGACATGCACTAGCAGTGGTAATGTTATTACCCAGTAATAACATGGCATCTTTCATGGGGAATCCCTCGGATACACCCACAGTCAAGTATCCAGTGTAATATTTGCACTGTACATAAATTCTATGCAAGGGGAGATGAAATATCGCTCCTCCGAATGCTTCAAGCAAAATGGAGGATTGACATGACGGGTCTTCAGAGAGGGGAAGTACTCCCTCTCTGATTAGTGAGCAATATGCTCCAGTATCTCTAAAGGTCTTGACTTCAGTTGTTTTTGAGTCTTCCTGAAGGGAAATACGACTCTGACAGTGATAAGGAGCCATCCCTTTCTCTACTTCTTTCAGGGACATGTTACTAGGGACACTATAGATTTTACCCATTGGTTGGGGTTTGTGGGGGCAGTTAGGACGGATGTGACCTACTTTATTACAGAGGAAGCAGAGGACAGGCTTGCCCTTAACTCCTTGCTGACGTTGCAACTGGTGTCGCTCTGGCTGGTGTCTCTCTGGATATTGTTGTTGAGTTGCACCATGTTGAGTGGTTTGTCTCTCACCAGATGGACCATAAGTTGAGTAGCGTGGCTCACCAGGTGACTTAGTTGGCTGACGTAGACGTTCTCCCTCCGGCTGGCACTTCATCCTCCAAGGTTGACGATCTCTGCTCATGCCAGGCTGTTGAAAAGAGAGATGGGACCACTCGGACAAGGAGCAGTTAGTTTCAAAGGTATCAGCCAACCTGGCTGCCTCCTGCAGAAAGACTCTAACCTCTGGTCCCACAGACTCCAGCAGGTTGTCAACCAGAATAAGCTGCACAAGATCATAGAAAGTAGCAACACCACTTGCTTTATACCAGCTGGTAAAAGCTTTGGTCTGCTGTCACTCAAAATCAACCAGGGATTGACCAAGCTGTCGTCTGCCTAATTTAAACGACTTTCTATACTTAGCTGGGATACATGTATATGCTCCCAAAACTGTGGTCTTAACTACTTTATAATCGGAAAAATCAGTGTCATTTAACACTGACGTAAATTCCTGTACCTTACCAAACAATGCTGTGTGAACCAACGACGCCCAATACTCTTTCGGCCACCTCAAGGCTCGAGCCTGATTTTCGAAAGTTTCGAAAAATTTTTCTGGCTCTGCCTCATTGAAGCGGGAAACAAGCTGTACTGCTTTCTGTAAACTAAAGCCATTTACAACTTGCGAAAACTGCCTTGTTTCTTTTTCCCTATCAAGCTCTTCCTTGGCAAATGCCCTCTGTTCCCTAGTCTGCTCAAGATTGATTTTTGCCAACTCAAGTGCCAACGCAGCTGATTCGCTTTCAGACAACCCTGTTGCACGAGACTGACGATTTTGCTCCGTTGATGTATCATTTTCCTCCTGCGAGAACATCTCAACCACCACTACCCTCATTCTTCACTAACGTCGCTCCAGTGATAATAAATAATATTTTTTTATAGAGACATTTGCGAGTGTTGAGACAATTTTTCAGTGATTTCTTACTGAAATTCAGTGACTCTTGATTAGACTGTGTTCATTATATCCTGTTTGAAATATTTATTTTTTTTCTCTTTCTTCTGTGTTTAATTTTTGTGCTTTATTTTATGTCTGTTGTGTTGCATTCTTTTATATATATATATATATATATATATATATATATATATATATATATATATATATATATATACTTGAAGTAAGTACTTTTCCGTTTTTCCCTGTTGTTTGCACTATATAAGCAGTATAAACTTGTGTATACACTTCACAGTTACCTTGTGTTCATAGTACTGTGTTCCTTGCCTAGTAATTTATGCAGTGAAGTATTTCAGTAACTTGTTATCTTATATTCTGCATCACAACTCAGTGTTGTCTCAATTAATTTTTTTTCCCAGCTTTTGTGTATTCTTGCTGTTTTTGTATTAATTCATTTCCTATTTTTACTGTGTGTTGAACAGTCTTTAGTGTTAATTCTTTTTATTTAGCCAGTGTCTAATTTGTTCTATCTCCACAGACAATAGTGCCATTATTTTGTTGAAGCAAGAGAATTATTTTCCAATTTTTGTCTACACAAGACCTTATTTAGCAAGAGAATTCTCATAGTATTGTGCATATATTGATGTGTTTTGTTCCTGCATTATTGTAAGTGTCAACCTTTCTTTGTTTTGCATTTTTGCCTTTATTAGTATTCATTAGTATTTAGTGCAATTTTTAACTTCTTTTTTAAAGTAAATCATCTTTTGCTTGTTCAGTAAGTGTTGCTTAAGCTTCAGTTAAGAGTTAAAGTGTTTAATCAGTTCATTCCTTGATAAATTTTTTTTAATGTTTGTGTAAACTGCATTTTCTTGTGTGTGCAATTTTTATTTTACTGCAGTATTGACTCATTTTGCAATGACTTGTGTAAATATTGTGCTGCCATTAATTCTTGCTTTCAGAATTTTTTTTATGTAGTGTTGTGTTGTGCAGTACTTTTTGATTAGTAATTGTTCATTGCAATATTGCTACAGTTTATTTCAGTGCAATATTCTATTATTTCAGTTTTACATTTCTTGTTCTGTGCATAATATTTTATTCTTTGTGTGTCACTTTATTTTTTTTTATTTAACATTGCTTTCCCAGTCTATTTTAATTTTGCACAAGATTTATTGATTCTATTTTATCATTTTTGATTGATTTATCATTTATTGTTGAATTTCCTTATTGAATTGAGAGTAAAGACAACTCCCTGTGCCATTAATTCAAATTCAAGTAAATTTGAGTAAATTTGTTTTGAGTAAAGTACAATTTCTCTTGATTATGCAGAAGAGTTAAGTATTTTCTTCCAATTTAAGCTTACTGTGTCATATATTCTCTATTATTCTCGCTTTTATGTCCTTAAATAAGTTCCCTGAGAAGATGTCCCAGTCACTTTTCACTTTTGTTTGCTCACTTAGTGTATCATGCCAGTCAGAGTCAATACGAATCAGTCCACAGTGCTGCGAAATGTGAAGTTCAGATTAAGTTCCTATAGATCCGTGAATTACTTATTAACGTAGCCGAGCGGTCAGGCACTAGTAATACTGTCACTCCTGTCTGGAATCCAGCCACAATATCGTGCATGCAGAATAGTGTACAGTTACCTCGGGTTTCAGAGTAACCTCAGTCAACCCTGGGTGCTGAGACTACTATCCCTGCGATGGCGACTTGTTCAAGTAGTCGTTCCTTGCAGGGGACGCTTTGTGAAGAACGTTACTTGTAATGAGTTATGCCATCTCTTGCTGATGTCGCAAGCCGTTGCAGAAAGATGTTTCTGTGGGTAGTGTACACACTTGAGTGTTGTTGTTGTTCCTTGTGCTCCAGATGGTGATACTATCCTCGTTGACAGTAATCCGTGCATTGTAAAAAGTTGTTTCTCGAGTAATCTTCATGTGTTGTTAACGCTTATTGAGCAGTCTCTTTATAGCTGATACCTCGTGTCACTGTGTGCGACTCAGAATGAATACCAGTATTGTCGACCGTGTTCATTTCTTTTCCTCTGTGCTTGCAGTGAGAGATAGATGTGTTCTCCCTTGCTCATATTTTGTGTTATAGCGTTATTTTTTTTTTTCAAACGGGGAGAATCATCCACTCCACCGAGTTTGTTCATTCCTCCAGTAAGAAAGAACTGATCCTTTGTGGTCTGGTGTGATTCGATTCCTGCTCCAGGAAGATCTTATTCTGACTGTGAAGCCACTAGCATCAATCAGTGACTTCGTCATGAGTCAAGAATTACTGTATCGAACAGCCGAGTTGGGTACTCCAAGCATAAGAGTACACCAATTAGTAATTCCACAGTCACTAGTGAATGTAGCTGTATCTTTTGTAGATACTTGTTCAGATCTCCCTCAGTCACGGGATGTGTTAGCCATTGCAAAGGAATTCGATCCTCCCAAAGATGATAACTATTCTGCATATGTAAATCTTACCCTCGCATAGTTGGGTTTAAATGTACATAGCCTGTATAATTAGATGTTCAAGTTGTATGAAGTTGTCCACTGTGTGTTTATTATTAGCTGATCAGTTTTCAGACAATTTTTTCTTTTGTGTTTACGTTCCCTCTGAATTCTGAGAATTTAGCAGTAATGATCTGAGCATGCCAGATCTGCCTTTGCTGTTAATTACTTTCACCTTTGTAAATATATATATTCTTCCTCAGAATCCATAGAGTGCATGAATACAGATCGATCGATCAATTCCATCCTTTATTATTCTATGATTTGTACTTATAATTTGTAATGCATTACGTTAACACCCATTACATTAACACCCATTACATTAACACCCATTACGTTAACATCTATTACGATACCATCCATTAGTTCTAAGTTACATATGTCTTTGCTATTGTATAGAATCAGCCCAGAGCCACCTGCCTGTTCAGCCTATAGCATAGTATTGTATGTCGAGACGACATACGTAACATGACCGAGCTGTCAGTATAGCTACTGAATTCCCTATACTTATACTTGTGTAGTATATTGTATCATCCATGTATATATTTAGGCTCCCTCTCAGTAGGCTAAGCGACTAGCATGTGTGACGTCACGTGATGCGCTTGTGTGCGTGAGAATCCTGTAACTTCCTCACTCCACGCTTAGGTCTATGAACAAGCAACACAGGCAGGCTGGGCCTCTCCCTCTCACACTCTGCCAATATAAGTGTTACCATCCAACAAGTGTGTTTAACTCCAACCATCGCATCTCCACGAACCCTCCCGACACGCTGGTTGGGGGAGATAGCCTTTCAATGAGGGTGTGTACCTGCGCCAAATAAAGGTTTATAAACGTTACGTACTCTTTGCATGCCACAGTAGCAATGGTCCTGAGACTGACCCCAGTGGAACCTCGTTCGTCTGTGTGTGTGTATGTGTGTGTGTGTATGTGTGTGTGTGTGTGTGTGTGTGTGTGTATGTGTTTGTGTGTGTGTGTGTGTGTGTGTGTGTGTGTGTGTGTGTGTGTGTGTGTGTGTGTGTTCATGTGTGTGTGTGTGTGTGTATGTGTACTCACCTATTTGTACTCACCTATTTGTGGTTGCAGGGGTCGAGTCTTAGCTCCTGGCCCCGCCTCTTCACCGGTTGCTACTGGGCCCTCTCTCTCCCCGCTCCATGAGCTTTATCAAACCTCGTCTTAAAACTGTGTATGGTTCCTGCCTCCACTACGTCATTTTCTAGGCTATTCCACTGCCTTACAACTCTATGACTGAAGAAATACTTCCTAATATCTCTCTGACTCATTTGTGTCTTCAACTTCCAATTGTGGCCTCTTGTTTCTGTGTCCCCTCCCTGGAACATCCTGTCTTTGTCCACTTTGTCTATTCCACGCAGTATTTTATATGTCGTTATCATGTCTCCCCTGACCCTCCTGTCCTCCAGTGTCGTCAGGCCGATTTCCCTTAATCTTTCTTCATAGGACATTCCCCTTAGCTCTGGAACTAACCTTGTCGCAAACCTTTGTACTTTCTCTAGTTTCTTGACGTGCTTTATCAAGTGCGGGTTCCAAACAGGTGCTGCATACTCCAGTATGGGCCTGACATACACGGTGTACAGTGTCTTGAACGATTCCTTACTAAGGTATCGGAATGCTGTTCTCAGGTTTGCCAGGCGCCCATATGCTGCAGCAGTTATCTGATTGATGTGTGCTTCCGGAGACATGCTCGGTGTTATACTCACCATAAGATCTTTCTCCTTGAGTGAGGTTTGCAGTCTTTGGCCACCTAGCCTATACTCTGTCTGTGGTCTTCTGTGCCCTTCCCCTATCTTCATGACTTTGCATTTGGCAGGATTAAATTCGAGAAGCCATTTGCTGGACCAGGTGTCCAGTCTGTCCAGGTCTCTTTGAAGTCCTGCCTGGTCCTCATCAGATTTAATTCTCCTCATTAACTTCACATCATCTGCAAACAGGGACACTTCTGAGTCTAACCCTTCCATCATGTCGTTCACATATACCAAAAATAGCACTGGTCCTAGGACCGACCTCTGTGGGACCCCGCTCGTCACAGGTGCCCACTGTGATACATCATTACGTACCATGACTCGTTGTTGCCTCCCTGTCAGGTATTCTCTGATCCATTGCAGTGCCCTTCCTGTTATATGCGCCTGATGCTCTAGCTTCTGCACTAATCTCTTGTGAGGAACTGTGTCAAAGGCCTTCTTGCAGTCCAAGAAGATGCAATCAACCCACCCCTCTCTCTCGTGTCTTACTTCTGTTATTTTATCATAAAACTCCAGAAGGTTTGTGACACAGGATTTACCTTCCATGAATCCGTGCTGGTTGGCATTTATACTCTTGTTCCGTTCCAGGTGCTCCACCACTCTCCTCCTGATAATCTTCTCCATAACTTTGCATACTATACACGTCAGTGACACAGGTCTATAGTTTAGTGCCTCTTTTCTGTCTCCTTTTTTAAAAATGGGAACTACATTTGCCGTCTTCCATACCTCAGGTAGTTGCCCAGTTTCCAGGGACGTGTTGAAGATTGTGGTAAGTGGCACGCACAACATATCTGCTCCCTCTCTAAGGACCCACGGGGAGATGTTGTCCGGTCCCATTGCCTTTGAGGTATCGATGTCCCTTAGCAGTTTCTTCACCCCCTCCTCATCTGTATGTATGTCGTCCAACACTTGTTGGTGCATTCCTTGCTGGTGTCCCCATCTGATCTGTCCCCCCAGAGTCCTTCCTGTCTCTACTGTAAATACTTCCTTAAATCTCGTGTTGAGCTCCTCACATACCTCTTGATCGTTTCTTGTGAGTTCTCCACCTTCTTTTCTCAGCCTTATCACCTGGTCCTTGACTGTTGTCTCCCTCCTAATGTGGCTATACAGCAGTTTCGGGTCAGATTTGACTTTCGATGCTATGTCGTTTTCATACTGTCGCTGGGCCTCCCTCCTTATCTGTGCATACTCGTTTCTGGCTCTTCTACTAATCTCCTTGTTTTCCTGGGTCCTATGCCTCCTGTACCTTTTCCATTCTCTGTTGCACTTAGTTTTTGCCTCCCTACACCTTCGGGTAAACCAAGGACTCGTTTTGGTCTTCCTATTATTTCTGTTTCCCTTGGGAACAAACCTTTCCTCTGCCTCCTTGCACTTTGTTGCCACATATTCCATCATCTCGTTTACTGATTTTCCTACCATTTCTCTGTCCCACTGAACCTCCTGCAGGAAGTTTCTCATACCTGTGTAGTCCCCCTTTTATAGTTTGGCCTGTCCCCTTCAGTTCCTGTTACCTTCTCCACTTGTAACTCTACTATATAATCAAAACTCAGAACCACGTGATCGCTAGCTCCAAGGGGCCTCTCGTAAGTGATGTCCTCAATGTCTGAACTGCTCAGGGTGAACACAAGATCCAGTCTTGCTGGCTCATCCTCCCCTCTCTCTCTGGTTGTGTCCCTGACATGTTGATGCATGAGGTTTTCAAGTACCACATCCATCATCTTGGCTCTCCATGTTTCGGGACCCCCATGTGGCTCCAGGTTTTCCCAGTCGATCTCCCTGTGGTTGAAATCGCCCATTACCAGTAACTTTGCTCTGCTCGAGTGAGCTCTTCTTGCCACCTCAGCCAGTGTGTCCACCATCACCCTGTTGTTTTCTTCGTACTCCTCTCTTGGCCTCCTGCTGTTCTGTGGTGGGTTATACATCACTCCAATGACTACTTTATGTTCTCTGGACTGAATTGTACCTACAATGTAGTCTCTTTCTCCAATCATGTCCATGCCTTCCATTTCCTCAAATCCCCATCGGTGTTTTATGAACAGTGCAACCCCTCCTCCCCTAAACTCCTTCTATCTTTCCTCAGGATCTGATATCCCGTTGGGAAGATTGTGTCTGTTATTGTCTCAGCGAGTTTTGTTTCTGTGACTGCTATGATGTCTGGGGATTTTTCACTGATTCTTTCGTTCCACTCCTCATGTTTATTCGTTATTCCATCCGCGTTTGTGTACCAAACCTTCAGTTTCTTTTCTATCATTGTGGTCATGCAAGAATATTGGAGTTGGGGGAGCGAGAGCCTTGGTGGGGCCTATATGGGGCTGTGGTGTAGGTGGGGTTTGTGATGATGGGGGTGGGGTCAGAATGCCCATAAGGGACAGCTATTGGGGTGAGGTTTGTGATATGGGGGGTGGTGGCAGAGGGAACAGTGAGTGGGTTGTAGTATAGGTTGCTCAGTTGCGTTGGGAATGTCGCGGTTGGAGTCTTTTGGTGGGAGATTCTGTGGGGTGTGTTTGCCCTTCCTCCTGTGTCTGGGTCCTGCTCATCTTCGTCATTGCCTCTCGTTCCTCCTTGCGTCTCTGTACCCTCTCTTTCAGTGTAGTCCTTTCTTCTTGTGTTCTGTCGCTGTCGAGGTATACTCTCTGGTACCCCTGTTTGTCCCTCAGTCTTGCTTTCTCTTGCAGAATCCTGGTTCGAACTGATTCTTCCTTGAAAGTTACTCTGACAGGCCGTATCCTTCCACTCGCAAACCACCCAATTCTCTGAAAATTTGTCACCTGGGTCATATCGCCCTCACCTATTGTTTTCATGATGCCCTCAATCATTTTTTTTCTCCTCCTGTTTTATTTCTTCAAAGTTGTCCCCCTTGGCTTCTTGGAGCCCGTACACAAAAACTGACCTCGCCCTTTCCTCCTCCCACTGAGTCTCCATCTGCTTCCTCTGAGGCATTTTATTTCCTTCCATTGACATGTTCTTGCCTTCAGTCCCTGTCATATCTGAAACTTCTATTCTCAGTGAACTGTCTTTCATGACCAGCTGTCCCTTGCTACTGCAGTTGGCTGTTAGAATCTCTGCATATAGCATACCTTCATTGTCTTCGGACCTGTCATTTGATCTTAGTGTGCTCCTCGTCTTTTCCCTGGCCCCACGTGGGTCTGATAGGGCCTTCGCGTATGGCATGTCTCCGTTGTTGCTTACTGTCCCCTTGTCTGAACCTGACACTGAATTTCCTGATCTCACATCTCAATTGTCATTTCTCTCTCTAATCTGTTTCAGGCTTTGCAGTTTCTCTTCTAAGCACTGTATCCTAGCTTCTGCTGCTAAGACCTGTACTTCCCACTTCCTGCACTCTTCAGCTATCCGCTCCTCCATTTTCTTACCAAGCTCTACTATCTTCCTTCCCCACTCTTCCTCCCTTTTTTGGAGCTCTAACTCCCAGTCTTTCCTCCCAGGTTCGTCTACCAGATCTCTGGTGTGTGTGTGTGTGTGTGTGTGTGTGTGTGTGTGTGTGTGTGTGTGTGTGTGTGTGTGTGTGTGTGTGTGTGTGTGTGTGTGTGTGTGTGTGTGTGTGTGTGTGTGCGTGTGTGTGTGTGTACTCACCTAATTGTAGTTGCAGGTGTCGAGACTCAGCTCTTGGCCCCACCTCTTCACTGAACGCTACTAGGTCCTCTCCCTGCTCCATGAGCTTTATCATACCTCGTCTTAAAGCTATGTATGGTACCTGCCTCCACTACATTGCTCGCCAGACTGTCCCACTTCCTGACCACTCTAAAGCTGAAGAACTGCTTCCTAACATCCCTGTGACTCATCTGAGTCTTCAGCTTCCAAGAGTGACCCCTTGTTTCTGTGTCCCCTCTCTGGAATATCTTGTGTCTGTCCACCTTGTCTATTCCAGTATTTGTATGTCGTTATCATGTCTCTCCTATCCCTCCTGTCCTCCAGTGTCGTCAGGCCGATTTCCCTCAACCTTTCTTCATAGGACATTTCCCTTAGCTCTGGAACTAACCTTGTCTCAAACCTTTGCACTTTCTCTAATTTCTTAACGTGATTGACCAGGTGCGGGTTCCAAACAGGTGCTGAATACTCGAATATGGTCCTGATGTACACGGTGTACAGTATCTTGAAAGATTCCTTACTTAGGTATCGGAATGCTAATCTCAGGTTTGCCAGGCGCCAATATGCTGCAGCAGTTATCTGGTTGGTGTGTGCTTCCGGAGACGTGTCCGGTGTTATAATCATGCCAAAATCTTTCTCATTGAGTGAGGTTTGCAGTCGTTGGCCAACTAGCCTATACTCCGTCTGCGGTCTTCTTTGCCCTTCTCCAATCTTCATGACTTTGCATTTGGCAGGGTTGAGCTCGAGAAGCCAGTTGCTGGACCGCGTGTCCAGCCTGTACAGGTCTCTTTGAAGTCCTTCCTTATCCTCATCTGATTTAATTCTCCTCAATAACTTCATGTCATCTGCGAACAGGGACATCTCTGAGTCTATCCCTTCCATCATGTCATTCATGAATACCAAAAATAGCACTGGTCCTAGGACCGACCCCTGTGGGACCCCACTCATAGCAGGTGCCCACTGTGATACCTCATCACGCACCATGACTCGTTGTTGCCTCCCTGTCAGGTATTATCTGATCCATTGAAATGCCCTTCCCGTTATACGCGCCTGATCCTTTAGCTTCTGCACTAACCTCTTGTGAGGAACTGTGTTGAAGGCCTTCTTGCACTCTAAGAAGATGCAGTCAATTCATTCCTCTTTCTCGTCTCTTCTGTTACTTTATTATAAACTCCAGAAGGTTTGTGACACAGGATTTGACTTCCATGAAACCGTACTGGTTGTCATTTATACTTTTGTTCTGTTCCAGGTGCTCTACCACTCTCCTCCTGATAATCTCCATGACTTTGCATACTATACACGTGAGTGACACTGGTCTGTAGTTTAGCGCCTCTTTTTTGTCTCCTTTTTTAAAAATGGGAACTACATTTGTCATCTTCCATACCTCAGGTAGTTGTCCAGTTTCAAGGGATGTGTTGAAGATTGTGGTTAATGGGACACACAGCATTTCTGCTCCCTCTCTAAGGACCCATGGGGAGATGTCTGGCCCAATTGCCTTTGAGGTATCAAGGTCACTTAGCAGCTTCTTCACCTCCTCCTCAGTTGTGTGTATGTCATCCAGCAGTTGTTGGTGAGTGTGTGTGTGTGTGTGTGTGTGTGTGTGTGTGTGTGTGTGTGTGTGTGTGTGTGTGTGTGTGTGTGTGTGTGTGTGTGCGTGTGTGTGTGTGAGTGTGTGTGCACGCTTGTTCAAGAGTGAGCGAAAGAGAATGAGAGAGTGAGAGAGAATGTATACATCAAGTATATAGAAAAAAGGAGAAAGCATTGAATCTTGCGATTTATATCGACGTTATCAGTGCAGTAGTAAATCCACTTTATTTTGTGTAACCAGACCATGTCTTATATATTCTCTCTCTCTCTCTCTCTCTCTCTCTCTCTCTCTCTCTCTCTCTCTCTCTCTCTCTCTCTCTCTCTCTCTATCTATCTATCTATCTATCTATCTATCTATCTATCTATCTATTTATCTGTCTATCTATCTATCTCTCTATCTCTCTCTCTCTTTCTCTATCTCATTTTCTCTCTATCTCTTTCTTTTTTTTACACAGGGTTAAGGATTCCTAACTTTATTAACAATTTAAGAGCTGTAACCTACATCAGCTCATTTAAAAGCCCTTTTTTATTTTTATGAGACGTACAAGTAGGGAACCGGATGAAGTTGGAGTCATCTGTGTGCCAGCAGTTTCATTTGATCAACTGACTTTATTTTGTTGATATTGTTATGCTGTACGAACATGATCCAGACTCGATCCATCCTAGGAATAAACGATCTCAGATGTAGCGATGTCCTGGAGAAGGGTACAGTCAGAGTGAAGTTACTACTTGCTGCCCGTCTTGTGGTGTAGAAGCTTGCTTCTCAATGTCCTCGGAGTACAGCCAAGAGAGGTACTTTGACAATGTTGGCCTTATACATAACAGTAAAGCCGCCCACATCCCTCCTGTGCTGAAGGCTCTGTTGAAATGACAGATCTGTCCAGGATGGGTCCAAGTGAGAGATGAGTCGTCTTGCTCTGTTCTCTATTCTGTCGAGAAGTCGCAATCCAAAAAAGTGGAGCATACTCAAGGTGTGAGCGCACTTGTGTCTCGTACAGAATCTTGCAGCCTCATCTGTCAAGCAGATGCAAGATACGTCGAAGTGCAGTAAACTTCCTGGCCGTCTTGTTTGCCAGGTTTACAACGTGAGTCTTCATGGTCAACTTGGAGTAGAATTTCACATCAAGAATATCAGCTTCATCCTCAGGTACCAACACTTCCATTCATATCACTGCTCCAGCATTACCATCATAGTTCCTAGAGATCATCATTTGTGTTTTCTCTGGAGCAAATGTTGCCTGCCATCGTTTACCTTAGGCTAATATAGGTTTAAGCTGGTGACTGATGTAGCATAAAGCAGCTGGCATTTTCTCTCTTGGATAAGTAAATGTTAGTGTGCAGTAATCTGCATATGCATGGGATTCCGGGACGAGATGGATGAGATGGTTGAATTAGACATTCCATAACAATGGCCCAAACACGCTCCCCTGTGGAACACTTGCCCCAATAAGATGTCTTGCTGAATCTGTCCCATTGAGAACTACCCTTAGATATCTACCTTGAAGGCAATCACTGAGGAGGCATAGTGCAGAGCCTGCAATTCCCAGTGCTTGCAGTTTTGTCAAGAGTCCATGGTGCCATACTTGGACGAAAGCACCAACAATATCCAGTGCTATTACACAGCTGAGTTTGGATCCATCCAGTCACTAGTTCAACTTGGTGGAGAGGTTTAACCATAGATCAGTAGCAGAGTAACCTTTCCTGAAGCGATATTGACGGTCACAAAGAAGTCAGTGGAAGTCGAAAAACTCTGTCATTTGCAGTGAGATTATTATCTCAAGGATGTTCCTAGTGATTGACAGGAGTGACACTGATCTGTAATTACTGATTTTTCTTGTGCTCTTCTTTTTGTGAATAGCGACTACAATGACCTCTTTCCATAGAGAGGGCGATTTACACTGTGCTAGGCAGTGCTGATAGATGCGTGTTAAAGGTGCTCCTAGCTATTCGGCACATCTATTCAGCACTCTTGGGCTCAGCTTGTCTTGGCCCACTGCCTTTTCTTGGTCCAGTGATTTAAGCAGATGCACCTCCTCCTGCCTTATTGTCACCATTGACAGCATTGACACAGTTCTAGCAGTTAGCCATGGAGGGTCCCTCACTGTATCTAGAACTTGCATCTTGGCAGCAAGTGTTCGGCAAAGAAGTTGGCTTTCTCTTGACTACTACTAGAGGTGGTCCCATCCTGTCGATTAAGAGGTGGTATAAGTTCGTCAGGCAGATAACCTTGTCTGTACTTGACCAAGGACCACCAGGTTTTGAAGCCCACTCTATTAGACGCCAGCTTTCTTATTGTGTCAGCCTCTCATTTAGAAATGGTGGACTTTTGAACTTCACCCAAATGCCTACAGGTATGGTTGTGTAGGTTCTTGTTATAGGTAGTGGGATCTCTCTCTCTTTCTCTCTCTCTCTCTCTCTCTCTCTCTCTCTCTCTCTCTCTCTCTCTCTCTCTCTCTCTCTCTCTCTCTCTCTCTCTCTCTCTCTGTCTGTCTGTCTCTCTCTCTCTCTCTCTCTCTCTCTGTCTGTCTGTCTGTCTCTCTCTCTCTCTCTCTCTCTCTCTCTCTCTCTCTCTCTCTCTCTCTCTCTCTCTCTCTCTCTCTCTCTTTCTCTCTGTCTCTCTGTCTCTCTGTCTCTCTCTCTCTCTCTCTCTCTCTCTCTCTCTCTCTCTCTCTCTCTCTCTCTCTCTCTCTCTCTCTCTCTCTCTCTCTCTCTCTCTCTCTCTCTCTCTGTATCTCTCTCTCTCTCTCTCTCTCTCTCTCTCTCTCTCTCTCTCTCTCTCTCTCTCTCTCTCTCTCTCTCTCTCTCTCTCTCTCTCTCTCTCTCTCTCTGTCTCTCTCTGTCTGTCTGTCTGTCTGTCTGTCTGTCTCTGTCTCTGTCTCTCTCTCTCTCTCTCTCTCTCTCTCTCTCTCTCTCTCTCTCTCTCTCTCTCTCTCTCTCTCTCTGTCTGTCTGTCTCTCTCTCTCTCTCTCTCTCTCTCTCTGTCTGTCTGTCTCTCTCTCTCTCTCTCTCTCTCTCTCTCTCTCTCTCTCTCTCTCTCTCTCTCTCTCTCTCTCTCTCTCTCTCTGTCTCTCTGTCTCTCTGTCTCTCTCTCTCTCTCTC
Source organism: Cherax quadricarinatus (assembly GCF_038502225.1). Classification (NCBI taxonomy): domain Eukaryota; kingdom Metazoa; phylum Arthropoda; class Malacostraca; order Decapoda; family Parastacidae; genus Cherax; species Cherax quadricarinatus. Next base: position 26,521,293 of record NC_091293.1, on the reverse strand, counting down.
TCTCTCTCTCTCTCTCTCTCTCTCTCTCTCTCTCTCTCTCTCTCTCTCTCTCTCTCTCTCTCTCTCTCTCTCTCTCTCTCTCTCTCTCTCTCTCTCTCTCTCTCTCTCTCTCTCTCTGTATCTCTCTCTCTCTCTCTCTCTCTCTCTCTCTCTCTCTCTCTCTCTCTCTCTCTCTCTCTCTCTCTCTCTCTCTCTCTCTCTCTCTCTCTCTCTCTCTGTATGTCTCTGTCTGTCTGTCTGTCTGTCTGTCTGTCTCTGTCTCTGTCTCTGTCTCTCTCTCTCTCTCTCTCTCTCTCTCTCTCTCTCTCTCTCTCTCTCTCTCTCTCTCTCTCTCTCTCTCTCTCTCTCTCTCTCTCTCTCTCTCTCTCTCTCTCTTTTTCTTTTTTTTTACACAGGGTTTGACAAGGTTAAGGATTCCTACCTTTACTGGCAAGCTAAGAGCTGTTACCTACATCAGCTCATTTGAAAGCATTTCTATTGTTATGAGACATACAAGTAGGGAACAGGATGAAGTTGGAGCCATCTGTGGGCCAGCATTTTCATTTGATCAACTGACTTTATCTCGTTGACATCATTATGATGTACGAATGTGTTCCATACTCGAGTCATCCTAGGTATGCATGATCTCAGATGGAGTGATGTTCTGGACAAGGGTACAACCAGAGTGAAGTTGCTGCTTTTTGCCCGTCTTGGGGCATAAAAGCTTGTTTCACGCTGTCCTCGAAGTGGATCCAAGTGTGGTATTTTGACAATATTGGCCTTGTACATAACAGTAAGGCCACCCTCATCCCTCCTATGTTGAAGGCTCTGCTGAAATGACAGATCTATCCAGGATGGGTCCAAGCGAGAGATGAGACTTCTTGCTCTGTTCTCTACTCTGTCAAGCAGTCGCAGATGAGAGGGGGGGGCAGGCAAATCAAGAAAGTGGAGCATACTCAAGGTGTGAGCGTACTCGTGTCTCGTACAGGATCTTGCAACCCCTACTGTCAAGCAGATGCGAGATACGGCGAAGTGCTGTAAGCTTCCTGGCTGCCTTGTTTGCAAGATTTACAACATTGTTCTTCATGGTTAGTTTGAAGTCAAATTTCACCCCAAGGATATCAACTTCTTCTCCAGGTGCCAACACCCTCCCATTCATCCTTACCACTGCCCCAGCATTACCATCATCGTGCCTAGAGACGATCATCATTTGCGTTTTCTCAGGTGCAAATGATACTTGCCATCTATTTCCCCAAGCTGATATAGCTCTCAGCTGGTGATTGATGTAGCTTAGAGCAGCTGGCATTTCTTCTCTTGGATAAGCGAATGTCAATGTGCAGTCGTCTGCATATGCATGTGATTCTGGGATGAGATGAAGAAGGTCGTTGAAGTAGACATTCCATAACAATGGTCCTAGCACGCTTCCTTGTGGAACACTTGCCCCAATAGGATGTTTTGCTGATTCCGTTCCATTGAGAACTACACTTAGAGATCTACCATGAAGGTAATCACTGAGGAGACATAGCGTAGAGCCTGCAATTCCCAGTGCTTGAAGTTTTGCTAAGAGGCCCTGGTGCCACACCCGGTCGAAAGCGCCAGCAATGTCCAGTGGTACCACACAGCTGACTTTTGATTCATCCAGTGACTGGTGCCACTTAGTGGAGAGGATTAACAACAGATCAGCAGCCGAGCAACCTTTCCTGAAGCCATATTGACGATCACAAAGTAGTGAGTGATAGTCAAAAAAGTCTATCATTTGTCTTGAGATTATTGTCTCAAGGATCTTATCAGTGATTGACAGGAGTGACACTGGTCTGTAGTTGCTGATTTCTGCTCTGCTCTTCTTTTTGTGAACAGGGACTACATTTGCCTCTTTCCAGAGAGAGGGCCATTTACACTGTGCTAGGCAGTGCTGAAAGATGCGAGATAGAGGTGCTGCTAGCTGGTCTGCACATCTTCTCATTAATCTTTTGCTCAACTTGTCTGGGCCCACAGCCTTTTCTTGGTCAAGCGATTTAAGAAGGAAATGCACCTCCTCCTGCCTTATTGTCACCACTGACAGTTTTGACACAGTTCTTGCAGCTAGCCAAGGAGGGTCCCTTGCTGGATCAGGAACTTGCATTTTGGTAGCAAAGTGTTCAGCAAAGAGGTCCCTCTCTCTAACTCTCTCTCTCTTTCTCTCTGTCTCTCTCTGTCTGTCTCTCTCTCTCTCTCTGTCTCTGTCTGTCTGTCTGTCTGTCTGTCTCTCTCTCTCTCTCTCTCTCTCTCTCTCTCTCTCTCTCTCTCTCTCTCTCTCTCTCTCTCTCTCTCTCTCTCTCTCTCTCTCTCTCTTTCTCTCTCTCTGTCTCTCTCTCTGTCTCTCTCTCTGTCTGTCTGTCTGTCTGTCTCTCTCTCTCTCTCTCTCTCTCTCTCTCTCTCTCTCTCTCTCTCTCTCTCTCTCTCTCTCTCTCTCTCTCTCTCTCTCTCTCTCTCTCTCTCTCTCTCTCTCTCTCTTTCTCTCTGTCTCTCTGTCTGTCTCTCTCTCTGTCTGTCTGTCTGTCTGTCTCTCTCTCTCTCTCTCTCTCTCTCTCTCTCTCTCTCTCTCTCTCTCTCTCTCTCTCTCTCTCTCTCTCTCTCTCTCTCTCTCTCTCTCTCTCTCTCTCTCTCTCCCTCTCTCTCTCTGTCTGTCTCTGTCTGTCTGTCTGTCTGTCTGTCTGTCTCTCTCTCTCTCTCTCTCTCTCTCTCTCTCTCTCTCTCTCTCTCTCTCTCTCTCTCTCTCTCTTTCTTTTTTTTTACACAGGGTTTGACAAGGTTAAGGATTCCTACCTTTATTGGCAAGCTAAGAGCTGTTACCTACATCAGTTCATTTGAAAGCATTTCTATTGTTATGAGACATACAAGTAGGGAACATGATGAAGTTGGAGCCATCTGTGGGCCAGCATTTTTATTTGATCAACTGACGTTATCTCGTTGACATCATTATGCTGTACGAATGTGTTCCATGCTCGAGTCATCCTGGGTATATAGGATCTCAGATGGAGTGATGTTCTGGAGAAAGGTACAACCAGAGTGAAGTTGCTGGTTTCTGCCCGTCTTCAGGTACAAAAGCTTGTTTCTCGCTGTCCTCGAAGTGGATCCAAGTGTGGTACTTTGACAATATTGGCCTTGTACATAACAGTAAGGCCACCCACATCCCTCCTATGTTGAAGGCTCTGCTGAAATGACAGATCTATCCAGGATGGGTCCAAGCAAGAGATGAGACTTCTTGCTCTGTTCTCTACTCTGTCAAGCAGTCGCGGATGAGGAGCGGGGACAGGCAAACCAGAAAGTGGAGCATACTCAAGGTGTGAGCGTACTCGTGTTTCGTACAGGATCTTGCAGCCCCTACTGTCAAGCAGATGCAAGATACGGCGAGTCTGTAAGCTTCCTGGCTGCCTTGTTTGCAAGATTTACAACATTGTTCTTCATGGTTAGTTTGAGTAAATTCCACCCCAAGGATATCAACTTCTTCTCCAGGTGCCAACACCCTCCCATTCATCCTTACTACTGCCCCAGCATTACCATCATCATGCCTAGAGACGATCATCATTTGCGTTTTCTCAGGTGCAAATGTTACTTGCCATCTATTTCCCCAAGCTGATATAGCTCTCAGCTGGTGATTGATGTAACAGAGCAGCTGGCATTTCTTCTCTTGGATAAGCGAATGTCAATGTGCAGTCGTCTGCATATGCATGTGATTCTGGGATGAGATGAAGAAGGTCGTTGAAGTAGACATTCCATAACAATGGTCCTAGCACGCTTACTTGTGGAACACTTGCCCCAATAGGATGTTTTGCTGATTCCGTTCCATTGAGAACTACACTTAGAGATCTACCATGAAGGTAATCACTGAGGAGACATAGCGTAGAGCCTGCAATTCCCAGTGCTTGAAGTTTTGCTAAGAGGCCCTGGTGCCACACCCGGTCAGCGCCAGCAATGTCCAGTGGTACCACACAGCTGACTTTTGATTCATCCAGTGACTGGTGCCACTTAGTGGAGAGGATTAACAACAGATCAGCAGCCGAGCAACCTTTCCTGAAGCCATATTGACGATCACAAAGTAGTGAGTGATAGTCAAAAAAGTCTATCATTTGTCTTGAGATTATTGTCTCAAGGATCTTATCAGTGATTGACAGGAGTGACACTGGTCTGTAGTTGCTGATTTCTGCTCTGCTCTTCTTTTTGTGAACAGGGACTACATTTGCCTCTTTCCAGAGAGAGGGCCATTTACACTGTGCTAGGCAGTGCTGAAAGATGCGAGATAGAGGAGCTGCTAGCTGGTCTGCACATCTTCTCATTAATCTTTTGCTCAACTTGCCTGGGCCCACAGCCTTTTCTTGGTCAAGCGATTTAAGAAGGAAATGCACCTCCTCCTGCCTTATTGTCACCACTGACAGTTTTGACACAGTTCTTGCAGCTAGCCAAGGAGGGTCCCTTGCTGGATCAGGAACTTGCATTTTGGTAGCAAAGTGTTCAGCAAAGAGGTCCCTCTCTCTAACTCTCTCTCTCTTTCTCTCTGTCTCTCTCTGTCTGTCTCTCTCTCTCTCTGTCTCTGTCTGTCTGTCTGTCTGTCTGTCTCTCTCTCTCTCTCTCTCTCTCTCTCTCTCTCTCTCTCTCTCTCTCTCTCTCTCTCTCTCTCTCTCTCTCTCTCTCTCTCTCTCTCTCTCTCTCTCTCTCTCTCTCTCCCTCTTTCTCTCTCTCTCTCTGTCTCTCTCTCTGTCTGTCTGTCTGTCTGTCTGTCTGTCTGTCTGTCTCTCTCTCTCTCTCTCTCTCTCTCTCTCTCTCTCTCTCTCTCTCTCTCTCTCTCTCTCTCTCTCTCTCTCTCTCTCTCTCTCTCTCTCTCTCTCTCTCTCTCTCCCTCCCTCTCTCTCTCTGTCTGTCTCTCTCTCTCTCTCTCTCCCTCCCTCTCTCTCTCTGTCTGTCTCTGTCTGTCTGTCTGTCTGTCTGTCTCTCTCTCTCTCTCTCTCTCTCTCTCTCTCTCTCTCTCTCTCTTTCTTTTTTTTTTTACACAGGGTTTGACAAGGTTAAGGATTCCTACCTTTATTGGCAAGCTAAGAGCTGTTACCTACATCAGTTCATTTGAAAGCATTTCTATTGTTATGAGACATACAAGTAGGGAACATGATGAAGTTGGAGCCATCTGTGGGCCAGCATTTTCATTTGATCAACTGACTTTATCTCGTTGACATCATTATGCTGTACGAATGTGTTCCATGCTCGAGTCATCCTGGGTATATAGGATCTCAGATGGAGTGATGTTCTGGAGAAGGGTACAGCCAGAGTGAAGTTGCTGCTTTTTGCCCGTCTTGTGGCATAAAAGCTTGTTTCACGCTGTCCTCGAAGTGGATCCAAGTGTGGTATTTTGACAATATTGGCCTTGTACATAACAGTAAGGCCACCCACATCCCTCCTATGTTGAAGGCTCTGCTGAAATGACAGATCTATCCAGGATGGGTCCAAGCAAGAGATGAGACTTCTTGCTCTGTTCTCTACTCTGTCAAGCAGTCGCGGATGAGAGCGGGGGGACAGGCAAACCAAGAAAGTGGAGCATACTCAAGGTGTGAGCGTACTCGTGTTTCGTACAGGATCTTGCAACCCCTACTGTCAAGCAGATGCAAGATACGGCGAAGTGCTGTAAGCTTCCTGGCTGCCTTGTTTGCAAGATTTACAACATTGTTCTTCATGGTTAGTTTGAAGTAAAATTCCACCCCAAGGATATCAACTTCTTCTCCAGGTGCCAACACCCTCCCATTCATCCTTACTACTGCCCCAGCATTACCATCATCATGCCTAGAGACGATCATCATTTGCGTTTTCTCAGGTGCAAATGTTACTTGCCATCTATTTCCCCAAGCTGATATAGCTCTCAGCTGGTGATTGATGTAGCTTAGAGCAGCTGGCATTTCTTCTCTTGGATAAGCGAATGTCAATGTGCAGTCGTCTGCATATGCATGTGATTCTGGGATGAGATGAAGAAGGTCGTTGAAGTAGACATTCCATAACAATGGTCCTAGCACGCTTACTTGTGGAACACTTGCCCCAATAGGATGTTTTGCTGATTCCGTTCCATTGAGAACTACACTTAGAGATCTACCATGAAGGTAATCACTGAGGAGACATAGCGTAGAGCCTGCAATTCCCAGTGCTTGAAGTTTTGCTAAGAGGCCCTGGTGCCACACCCGGTCGAAAGCGCCAGCAATGTCCAGTGGTACCACACAGCTGACTTTTGATTCATCCAGTGACTGGTGCCACTTAGTGGAGAGGTTTAACAACAGATCAGCTGCAGAGTAACCTTTCCTGATGCCATATTGACGATCACAAAGTAGTGAGTGATAGTCAAAAAACTTTGTCTTGAGATTATTGTCTCAAGGATCTTACCAGTGATTGACAGGAGTGACACTGGTCTGTAGTTGCTGATTTCTGCTCTGCTCTTCTTTTTGTGAACAGGGACTACATTTACCTCTTTCCATAGAGAGGGCCATTTACACTGTACTCGGCAGTGCTGAAAGATGCGAGTTAGATGTGCTGCTAGCTGGTCTGCACATCTTCTCAACAATCTTGGGCTCAACTTGTCTGGGCCCACAGCCTTTTCTTGGTCAAGCTATTTAAGAAGGAAATGCACCTCCTCCTGCCTTATTGTCACCACTGACAGTTTTGACACAGTTCTTGCAGCTAGCCAAGAAGGGTCCCATGCTGGATCAGGAACTTGCATTTTGGTAGCAAAGTGTTCAGCGAAGAGGTCTGCCTTCTCTTGACTACTAGTAGAGGTGGTCCCATCCTGTCGATTTAGAGGTGGAATGAGCTCAACAGGCAGATAACCTTGTCTGTCCTTGACCAGGGACCACCAGGTTTTGGAGCCTACCCTACCTGATGCTAGCTTTCTTTTAGTGTCCACCTCCCATTTAGCAATGGCCCACTTTTGAACGTCACCCATATGCCTACAGGCTTGCATGTGCAAGTTCCTGTTATAGGTGGTAGGATGTCTCTTATACCTTCGCCATGCTTTGTACTTAGCAGTAGCAGCCTCTCTACAACGAAAGCCAAACCAAGGCTGATGTGTAGGCTTTGGCACATGTTGCCGGTGAGAAATGTGTTCTTGTTGTAGATTATGGATGTGTCCAGTGAAGGCTTTCACTTGGTTGTCAACATCCCCTTGGAGAAGAGCATTCCAATCGGTGGTGGCGAGCTCAGAGCGA